>NC_091472.1:316431029-316737337 GCF_036971445.1 Narcine bancroftii
ACGACCAAAATTGGGCCCTTAAAAATGGATGAAGGTGAAATTATTACTGGAAACAAAGAAATGGCTGAGGAATTTAACAGATATTTTGCATCTGTCTTCACCAAGGAAGATCCAGGTTCTGGTCAGATAGGGGGTAGAGGTCATGCAGTATCTAGGGACGGTGGAATTTCCTAAGGAAATGGGGGAATCTGATGCATATCCAGATCCAGGAGCAGGTGGTTGTGGGTAAATTGTTAGGACTGAAGGCTGATAAGTCCCCAGGGCCTGATGGGCTGCATCTCAGGGAGCTTAAGAGAGGTTGCTCTGGAAATTGTGGAGGCACTGGTCAACATTTTCCAAAGTTCCATAGATTTGGGGGAGATGCCTGTGGATTGGAGAGTGGCTGATGTAGTGCCACTTTTTAAGAAGGGAAGGAGAGAGAAAGCAGGAAATTATAGACCGGTCAGCCTGACAACAGTGGTGGGGAAGATATTGGAATCTATCATAAAAGGAGAAATAGCGGGACACTTGGGCAGGAATAATTGTATCAGAGCTATTCAGCATGGATTCCTTAAGTCATGCTTGACCAACCTTCTGGAATTTTTCGAAGATGTGACAAAGAGGGTGGACTCGGGAGAGCCAGTGGATGTGGTGTACCTGGACTTCCAGAAAGCCTTGATAAGGTCCTGCACAGGAGGCTAGTAGGCAAAATCAAGGAGCATGGTATTGGGGATAAGGTGCAGTCATGGATAGAAAATTGGTTAAGAAATAGGAAACAAAGGGTTGGGATAAACGGGTCATTTTCAGGATGTGAGGAGTGGGGTACCACAGGGTTTGGTGTTGGGTCCTCAGTTGTTTATTATTTTGTAAATGATTTGGATGAAGGGATTATTAACAACGTGAGCAAATTTGCAGATGACACTAAACTGGGTGGCAGTATAAAGTGTGAGGAGGATGTCAAGAAAATGCAGAGGGACTTGGACAGGTTGGGGGAATGGGCGGAGGAATGGAAAATGAAGTTCAATGTGAGCAAATGTGAGGTTGTCCATTTTGGAGGCAGTAATAAGAGAGCAGAGTATTATTTAAATGGAGTTAAGCTAGGGAGAGGGGTACTGCAAAGGGATTTGGGTGGACTTGTACACCAGTCACTAAAAGCTAGCATGCAGGTTCAGCCAGCTGTGAAGAGGGCAAATAGCACGTTGGCTTTCATAAAGAGGGGATTGGAGTATAGGAGCAGAGATGCCCTCCTGCAGTTGTACAGGGCCCTGGTGAGACCTCACCTGGAGTATTACGTCCAGTTCTGGTCCCCAAATTTGAGGAAGGACATACTTGCTATACAGGGAGTGCAGTGCAGATTTACAAGGTTGGTTCCCGGGATGGCAGGAACGCTGCAAGGTTGGAAAGACTGGGCTTGTATGCGATGGAGTTTAGAAGGATGAGGAGAGACATGATAGAGGTATATAAGATAATCAAGGGGCTAGACAGGGTGAATTTGGATTACATGTTCCCATTGTTGGAAGAGACTAGGACTAGAGGGCATAGTTTAAGAATACAGGGAAGACACTTTAGGACAGAGATGAGAACTTTTTTTACCCAGAGAAGTGTGGATCTGTGGAATGCTTTGCCGCAGAGGATGGTAGAGGCAGATTCGCTGGATGTGTTCAAAAGGGAGTTAGATAAGGCTTTTGTGGCAGGGGAGTTAAGGGTTATGGCAGGGAATACTGGCAGAGAGTGATCAGCCATGATCTGAGAAATGGCGGTGCTGGCTCGACGGGCCAATTGGCTGACTCCAGTACTTATTGTCTATAGCACTCATCCTGATGCTGCAACACTTACCCAACTCCGTTCCTTTCTCAGTAATAACCTACCTTAAAGCTGTAGCCCTGGTCCACCAGGAACCTTTGCCTTTTTACTGAGTACGCCATCTCCTGTGTATCCTGGGAGACCAGTGAGTAGAAGAAAGCGTTGTATTCTTCAGCGACCATCCCTGTGAAGACAAGGATTGAGGTCGCGCAGAGACAAGGTAGAATGTTTTGCAACTAATTTGAAATCAGTTCTATAGCTCGAAAACAGGACCTTCTGACCAACACATTGCCAGCACCGGGTGTCAGTATGTCCAATAGGCCAGAGAGATTTGTTGTGATTGGTAGCAATGACACCCACTCTCCTTCCAGTAGATCCACCCAATCCATCATCCTCAGTCAGGGTCCAGATCAGATGGGGGGGTGGGCTAAGGAGTGACAAATGGAACTCTGACAAGCAGGAGGTGTTGCCTCAAATCAGGGGAGGACTTGCGCGGGGCGTGGCAGGGCCCTGGGGAGTGTTGTGGAAGAGAGACCTTGGGGTACAGGTGCACAGCTCCCTGTAAGTGGTGACACAGGTGAACAGGGTGGTGAAGGCAGCATTTGCCACCTGACTTTCATTAGGCGAGGTATTGAGTACATAAATTGGGACTCATGATTTGGCTACACTTCTGGTCACCTGGCTAGAGGAAGAAGTTAAAAGGGGTGCAGAGGAGATTCATCAGGATGTTGCTGGGAGCAGAAGAGATGAGTTATAGGGAGGTGGGTGTGTGTGTGTGGGGTGTGTGAGTGTGCTGTGTGGGGTGTGTGAGTGTGCTGTGTGCGTGGGTCTGTGTGTGTGTGTGTGTGTGTGTGTGTGTGTGTGGGTGTGGGTGTGGGTGTGGGTGTGGGTGTGGGTCTGTGTGTGTGTTAGTTATAGGAAGATAGGCTGCACCATTCCTTGCAGCACTGGTGGCTGAGGGGTGACCTCAAAGGGGGTTTACATGAACATGAGGGGAACAAATGCTTTTTTTTCCCTCAGGGTCAATAACTTTTAGATCCAGAGGACAGAGGGAAGAGGTGAAAAGGAAGTGGTTAAAAAGCTAGGGGAAACTTCTCATTCAGAGGGAGTCCGTTTCTGTCATGATTTGCCAGAGGAACCACAGAACCAGGTGTGATTACAAGGTTCAAAAGGCATTTGGGTTAAGATGAACATAGACCAATGTAGGCAAATGTGACCAGCCCAGAATGGTTGTTGGGACGTAGACCCTGTTCCATGCTGTGTGACATCTCACCCACATCACAAGAGTAAATCAGCCCAGAGGGGGATGTTGTGACACGGTGCACCCACAGCCAGCTCAAACCAAGAGAACTCACACTGCTCATCCATCATCACACCCCATCACCATCCTCCACCCATAACCCCCACCCACCACCCTCCACATACTCCCCTCACCCATAACCACCCTCCACAAAAACTCCCTGTCCACCATCACTCTCCACCCCCTACCTGCACTTCACCCACCAAGCTCATGACTCTCCACTCACCATCATCCCCTCCCCATCATCCCAGCCTGACCCCCCATGTCCCAGCCTGAGACAGATTCAGTCTGTCCCACCATCTTCTGCCCAATCCCAGCCTGCCTCCCAATCCCACTCCCATCCTGCCCCCCACACTGACTGCCTCCTGCATGCTCCCATCTCCCTCCACTCCCAGCCTTCCCCACACTCTGCCTGCCCCACTTCACTCTCCACTTCCAGCCAGCCCCCCCCCCACTTCACCCTCAACTCCCAGCACCTCCCCCCTCCCCACCATCCTATCTAACCCCACCTGGACAATCCTTCCTCACCTTTTTTTGCCCGCAGTACTCTGCCCAATCGCTGGGCTTCCTGCCGCCGGGATCCTCCGTGGGAAGAAATCTGGATCAACACGTTGGCTTCGGGGAGATCGAAGGAGGTGTCTCCCACCTGGTGGAGATCAGAGAGTCAACGCTCCACTCGCACACCAACACATCACCCCAGCAGTAACGGAGCAGACCCAGAGCCATCCACATAGCTAAAATGCTCACCATACCTCCCCCACCTGTGGCTCCATCTTCCCCCCTCCAGAGCACGGTGAGCATAGCGATTAGCTGTACACTGCCAGCGACCCAGGTTCGAATCCAACACTGTCTGAAAGGAGTTTGTTCGCTCTCCCCCCCGTGTCTGTGTGGGTGGTCTAGTTTCCTTCCACTGTTCAAAACGTACTGAGGTCTAGGTCAATGGGGTGTAATTGGGTGGAACAAGCTCATGGGCTGGAAGGGCCTGTTTCCATGTTGTATGTCTAAATTAAAAAATTTAAAATCTTAACCTGCCATCGATAAAATGCAGCTCCTTTACCTTGGAGATGAAAATGGTGTTGATCTTCGGGTTGTGGGTAAAATTTTGCAGGATCTGCATCCTCTCCCCTTGGGATGTGGGGCCATAAATATAAGGCCTGGAAAGTTCAAGTTTATCATTGTTTTGTGAGCAGACCAGTAAACATATCATACACAGTACAAAAGTGCAAAGTTACAGAGGGAGGTCAGTTGGCATAGAACAAAGGTAACACGATTTAACTACTTAGGGGTGACCGGTGAAATCTTACATCAAAAGGTGGTTAGCACAACAGCGCCAGCGATAGGGACTGAGGTTTGTACGTTCTCCCCGTCTCTACATGGGTTTTCCCTGGGGGCTCCAGTTTCCTCTCACCGTTCAAAATGTTCTGGGGGTTGAAGGTTAATTGGATGTAAATTAGGCGGCATGGACTTGTGGGCCAAAATGGTCTGTTACTGTGCTGTATATCTAAAAAATAAGATACTGCAGCCCAGAAAACAAGCCATTTGGCCCTTCTAATCCATGCTGAAATATTATTCCACTAGTCCCATTGACAGGTGAAGTCCATAAATGTCCAGACCTCTCCCATCCATATATCTATCCAATTTATTCTTAAAACTTAAGAGTGAGCCTGCATTCACCACGTGTCCATAAAACCCATGTGTCTGCGTAGGATTTCCCCAGATGCTCCAGTTTCCTCATACTGTTCTAAACATACAGGGTTTGTACTTCAATTGGGAGTAAAGGGGAGGCACTGGCTCATGAGCCGAAAGGGCCTCTATGTTTAAATTTTAAAAAACGGAACCACTAATCATCCCCAATTGCCCACGCAACAAGCCATTTCATTTGTGGGACTGGAGGTTGGCTAGCACGGTTTTCTCTGGAGCATAGGAGATTGAGGGGTGACCTTAGAGGTTTATAAAATTATGAGAGGCATCGATAAAGTGAATAGTTAGTTAGACCCCACTTGGAATGTTGCGTTCAGTTCTGGTCTCATTACAGATGCAAGGATCGACAATGAGATAGACAACAGACTCGCCAAGGCAAATAGCGCCTTTGGAAGACTACACAAAAGAGTCTGGAAAAACAACCAACTGAAAAACCTCACAAAGATAAGCGTATACAGAGCCATTGTCATACCCACACTCCTGTTCGGCTCCGAATCATGGGTCCTCTACCGGCACCACCTACGGCTCCTAGAACGCTTCCACCAGCGTTGTCTCCGCTCCATCCTCAACATCCATTGGAGCGCTCACACCCCTAACGTCGAGGTACTCGAGATGGCAGAGGTCGACAGCATCGAGTCCACGCTGCTGAAGATCCAGCTGCGCTGGATGGGTCACGTCTCCAGAATGGAGGACCATCGCCTTCCCAAGATCGTATTATATGGCGAGCTCTCCACTGGCCACCGTGACAGAGGTGCACCAAAGAAAAGGTACAAGGACTGCCTAAAGAAATCTCTTGGTGCCTGCCACATTGACCACCGCCAGTGGGCTGATAGCGCCTCAAACCGTGCATCTTGGCGCCTCACAGTTTGGCGGGCAGCAGCCTCCTTTGAAGAAGACCGCAGAGCCCACCTCACTGACAAAAGGCAAAGGAGGAAAAACCCAACACCCAACCCCAACCAACCAATTTTCCCTTGCAACCGCTGCAATCGTGTCTGCCTGTCCCGCATCGGACTGGTCAGCCACAAACGAGCCTGCAGCTGACGTGGACTTTTTACCCCCTCCATAAATCTTCGTCCGCGAAGCCAAGCCAAAGAAGAAGGATATGGATGTTATAGAGAGGGTAAAAGGACACTGCCTGGATCAGAGAACTAGTCTTATGAGGAGAAGTTGAGTGAACTTGGCCTTTTCTCCTTTTAATGACAGAGGATTGTGGGGGGTGGGTGCATTGATAGAGGTGTACAAGAGGACGAGAGGCATTGATCGTGTAGACGGCCAGAGGCTATTTGCCCAGGGCTGAAACAGCTAACACATGGGGGCCATGGTCTTAAGGTGCTTGGGAAAGTACAGGGGGGGATGTAAGAGGAAAGATCTTCGCACAGAGAGGGGAGGGTACTTGGAATATGTTGCCAGCAACGGTGGTGAAAGCAGGTACAAAAGGGTCAATTAAGAAACTATTAGACACAGTAGGTACATGGAACTGAGAAAAATGGAGGATTATGTAGTAAGTTGGCAGAAACCTATTGGCCGAAGGGCCTGTACTATGCTGTCGATTTCTGTTCTATCAATTGTCAATGTATTTTTCTCAGAGTACAGGAATCTGAAATTAGAGGATAGAGGTTCACTGTGAGAAGGGAGGGACACAAGAAGGACTTGATGGGAATTTTTTTTCACGAACACAATACAGGGCAGCACAATTAGTCACAGCACCAGTAACAGGGGGTTCGAATCTGTCACTGATTGTACATTCTCCCGTGGGTTCTACAAGTGTGTTCTCGGGCGCTCCATTTTCCTCCCACCCTCCAAATGTACGGGATTTGAGGTCAATTGGGTGGCACGGGTTTCAACGGCTTGAATTGGCTTGTATCATTAAATTTAAAATCTGGAATGAGAAACTGGAAGTGGATACAATTTGGACATAGAACCATAGAAATATTACAGCACAGAAACAGGCCACCTCGGCCCCTCTAGTCTGTGCCAAACCATTTTTTCCCTAGTCCCAATAGCCTGCACCCAGCCCATAGCCCTCCATACCTCTCCAAATTCGTCATCAATGTTAAAATTGAGCCTGTATTCACCACATCAGCTGGCAGCTCGTTCCACACCCCCACCACTCTCTGTGTGAAGAAGTTCCCCCTAAACTTTTCCCTTTTCACCCTTAACCCATGTCCTCTGGTTTGTATCTCACTCCCCTCAATGGAAAAAGCCGACCTACATTTACTCTCTCTCTCCCCCTCATAATTCTAAATACCTCGATCAAATCTCCCCTCATTCTTCTTCGTTCCAGAGAATAAAGTCCTAACCTGTTTAACCTTTCCCTGTAACTCAGTTCCTGAAGTCCCGGCAACATCCTAGTAAATCTTTTCTGCACTTTTTCTATCTTATTGATATATTTCCTGTAGTTCGGTAACCGAAAATGCACACAATTCTTCAAATTTGGCCTCATCAATGTCTTTTACAACTTTACTATAACATCCCAGCTCCTGGACTCAATAGTTTGATTCATGAAGGCCGATGTGCCAAAAGCTCTCTTTACAACCCTACCCACCTGTGATGCCACTTTTAGGGAATTATATCTCTGTATTCCCAGATCCCTCTGTTCTACCACACTCCTCAGTGCCCGACCATTCACCGTGTACGTCCTTTCTTGGTTTGTCCTTCCAAAATGCAACACCTCACACTTGCCTGCATTAAACTCCATCTGCCATTTTTCCAGCTGGTCCAGATCCCTCTGCAGGCTTTGAAAACCTTCCTCGCTGTCCATGACGCCTCCAATCTTAGTGTCATCTGCAAACTTGATGATCCAATTTCCCACATTATCATCCAGATCGTTGATATAGAGAACAAACAACAATGGTCCCAGCCCCGATCCCTGAAGCACCACTAGTCACAAGCCTCCAGTCTGAGAAGCATCATCCACCACTATCCTCTGGCTTCTCCCGTCCAGCCATTGTCAAATCCAGTTCACTACTTCACAATGAATATCCAGCATCTGAACTTCCTGACTAACCTCACATGCAGGTCTATGTGGACAACATCCACAGCCTTTCCTTCGTCAACTTTCCTGGCAACCTCCTTGAAAAACTCTAAGATTAGTTAAACACAACTTATCACGCATAAAACCATGTTGATTATCCCTAATCAGTCCCCAGCTATCCAAATAATTGTACATCTGATCTCTTAGAACACCTTCCAATAATTTATCTTCTACTGATGTCAGGCTCACCGGCCTATAATTTTCAGCTTTATTTTTGGAGCCTTTTTTAAACAACAGAACAACATGAGCTATCCTCCAATCCTCTGGCACCACACCCGTGGATAAGGACATTTTAAATATTTCTGCCAGAGCCCTTGCAATTTCTACACCAGCCTCCCTCAAAGAAAACATTGAAAAGACATTTGGAGAGCTGTATAGGTAGGAGGGGCTTTGGAAAGATAGGGACCAAATGCAAGCAAATGGGATCGGCCCAGAATGCTCATGCGAAGGCCTACTCCGTGCTGTGTGACCGATGACCATTGACAGACTGGGCCAAAGCCTTACTTGTTTAGCCGGATGGCATACTCCTTCAGGGCAAACACGTTGTCAGCGAACACGATGATCTTATCGTTCCTGCGCTCGTGGAAACGGATTAGGAATTGACAGGCTCGGAACTTGTTGGGGTTCATGACATACAGGAGCATCCGCTTCTTGGTCTTAATCGCTACATATTCTCGATAGAACTCAGGTGACATCGGGCACCAGACCTAGGCAACAAACAGGGATCATCACACCAGCACCTGACCACCTCTCCCAGCCACAAAAAAACCTGGCTTCCCCTCTACAATCATCAACTCAGCCATCATCTGCATCTCTTCCATTTTCTATGTATGCCCTGGCCCCCTCCACCCTGAGACAACATAAACAAGATTCCCCTTGTCTTCACCCTACCACCCCACCAGCTTCCACATTCAATGCATTATCCTCCACTCTTTCCATCACCTACAACATGATTTCACCACCAGACACATCTTTCCCTCTCTTCCCTTTTACGCCTTCTGTAGGGACCGCTCCCCTCTGTGATTCCCTTGTCCACTCATCCCTTCCTACTAATCGCCCTCTTAGCACCTTTGCCTGTGCCCACACCTCTTCCCTCACCACCATTCTGGGCTCCAAGCAGTGTTTCCAATGAAAACGCAGTTCACATGAATCTGCGGGAATCATCTACTGCATCTGGTGCTCGCTTTATGGCCTTCTCTACATCGTAGAGAATGGATACAGATTGGGAGATCACTTCACTGCGCACCTTTTCTCTGTCCACATCAGTGACTTGGACCTCGCAGTGGACAACCACTTCAGTGCCATATCCCACTCCCATACTCACACGTCTGTCCATGGACTCATGCAAGGCCAAACCAAGGCCACCTGGTAAATTGGAGGAGCAACACCTTATATTCCATCCGGGCCCTCTCCAACCGGACAGCATTAACATCGACTTCCCTGGTTTCTGCTAGACCACTCCCCATTCTCCCTCCCTTCCTCATCCCTCTGTCTGCTTTCCTCCAGCTCTCTACTTCCTTCCCTCTACATTCACTGAGCCATCCCCTCCCTCCCTTATCCTCCTAATACCTCCTGCCTGTGGGAACACGCTCCTCCCCTGCCCCTCCCACCCCCCACCCCCCATCCCAACCATTTTATTCCTGCCTACATTTTGCTCAGACCTTGATGAAGGGCTCAATACTTTTGGGTGTATTTTATGGATTTTGGGCTGCCAATCGCAAAAGTCACCTTAACATTTTCCTATCGTTTTTTTTTGAGATAATCTATTTTTGTGATTTACTGTCATATTTTAAGTCTACCCCAAGTGTACAAAACCATGACGTGCAACATGTCATTGAAAATTCGTTTTCTGCATTTGCACTTGGACTTCTTCCCTGTTGATCAACGGACATGGTGAAAGGTTTCACCAGGACATGATAACCATGGAAAAGCAGGATCAGGGCAAGTGGAATCCATCAATGCTGGCCGACTATTGTTGGACACTGACACAAGATGTTGAGAACAAGCGAAAATCAGCTGCAAAACACCTTTAGGTCGGTTGAACTAATGCAATGAGTCAGCGTCATTATGCGATTAAACAGGCTAAATTCAATAAAAGTTAATTGAATGTTTCTCCAACTTCCTATGTGATACAGCAAATATGAAATAATCTTTATGTTCAGCTTGAAGTTGTCCATGATATTCCTCAATTTTTTTCAGGAAGCAAATCTTTTGAAAAATGTTGTCCAATGTAAGCTCTACTTGGACTTTCCACCCACCTTGCTGGATGTTCCTGCGGTCCCAGGGAAGGAACCAGATGGTCAGTTCAGGCATGCACTCAGTAATCTGCTGGACCTGTCTGGGTTACTTATGGAAGCATGACAGGGAAACACTTTGAATCCAGAGAGAAAATTACCAGCTCGATGTTCTTGCAGAATCTATCCATACACATCCCCTGCATGCTTTCATGCAGTGAAGCGTCAGAGGCTGCCTCTCTGAATATTTTTAAGACACATAGGTTTTTGCATAGTCTGGGAATTAAGGGTTACAGGGAGTCCACGGCCAGTTCAGCCACGATCATATTGAATGGCAGAGCAGACTCAATGGATCCGATGGCCGACTACTGCTCCTCTATCAAAGTTCAGATTCTTTGTCAGAGCACATACATGACATCACATATAACTCTAAGATTCATTTTTTTGTGCCGGCCAGGCAGAATATCTATTGTAATGAGACTCACCTCAGCACATTGCACCTTGGCAATATATCCACTATTCTGGAGCTCCATCCAATTCGCTTCGAAAAGTTTGGGCCCAATGAGGAAATTCAGGTCAACGATCTTGTCATCTTCCCGGACCAGAGTGGCTGTCAGTCCCAGCTTGCAATGTGCCTGGACGATGGTGAGAACACGGCGGAACATTTTGGCTGGACAGAACACAGGACCGGATCAGTACCACCACCTCCAGTACACATTGCCCAACATACAGAATCAGCAGAAGGATCCATTCACAAGTTAGCCATTGGGATGTCAGCCCAGAGCAAGATGGCACTGACAACAGGTACAGAGTTCCTTCTCTACTGCCCCAAGCATCAGCTACCCACTAGCTAGATATAGCACATCACCTCCAAACTGGCCAACGAGGCACCCATTTACACTAATCTCCATTACCAGCCCACATCTTGGGGATTCAATTGTTAATTCAGTTGCTTCTTAAATGTTGAGAGTTACCACCTCCACCACTAGATTCTTCCCCAAATCCTCCCTAAACCTCCTGCCCCTTCCTTACCTTAAACCTCGCATTGGTTCTCCAGTTTTTCACACCTCAGAAGTTCCGTACAATCAGAAGTTCAACAAGATATTGGTGAATCCAAATTGGGAGGATTGTGTGCAGTTTTGGTCACCGAACTGCAGGAAAGGTATCAATAAGATAGAAAGAGGGCAGAGAAGATTTACTAGGATGTTGCCCAGACGTCAGGAACTGAGTTACAGGGAAAGGTTAAACAGGTTTGGACTTTTTTCCCTGGAGTGTAGAAGAATGAGGGGAGATTTGATCGAGGTATTTAGAATTATGAGGGGGAGAGACAGTGTAAATGAAGATCGGCTTTTCCCACTGAGGGTGGGTGAGATACAAACCAGAGGACATGGGTTAAGGGTGAAAGGGGAAAGTTTAGGCGGAACTTCTTCACACAGAGAGTGGTGGGAGTGTGGAACGAGCTGCCAGCTGAGGTGGTGAATGCGGGCTCAATTTTAACATTTAAGAAGAATTTGGACAGGTACATGGATGGGAGGGGTGTGGAATTAGGCAGAATAATATTTTGGAACAGACGAGAAAGGCTGAAGGATCCGTTTTCCTGTGCCGTAATGTTCTATGATTCTGCTCTGCACTGATACTGAAATGTCGACTGACACCTTTTGCCTCCAGAGATGCTGTTTGATCCACTGAGTTGCTCCAGCATTTTGTTTGTTCTTCCTTCCCAGCTTCTCCATCAACCCTCTCATCATTGAGATACTTCACTTCTCCCTTCAGCCTCTTGTACTCCATGGAAAACAAACTGTCTCTCATCACAACTGAATCACTCCAATCCGGTACTATCCTGGTGAATCTCCTCTGCTCCCTCTCCAGTGCAGCCACATCTTTCCGATGGTGCGATGACTAGAAACACACACAGCGGCATAACCAATGTGTTATACAGTCAGTTGTCCACATCATGGTTAACAAAATAAACAAACTGAAATGCTGGAGGAACTCAGCTGGTCTTTTTAGCATCTGTAGTTGACAAAGATACGTTTCCGATGTTTCGGGCCTGAGGCCTTCAAGGGAAATTCAGAAAAGGCAGAAGCGGGAAATCTCAGAACGTCTCAGAATTCAAACAATGGGGGAGGAATCCAGACCAACAAAAGGAGTTAATTGGATGTGATAAGGGACTAAGTAGAATTTATCATGCCTGTGGGAAGGAGATAGGGAAAGGAGAGATGATGGGAAAGGAGAGATGATGGGTAAGAATGAGCTGGATGGGAGGGGTTTAATGAAACCCAGAGAAGTCGATATCAATGCCATCCGGTTGGAAGAGGTCCATTGGGAAGATGAGCTGTTCCTCCAACTTGCGGGTGGTCTGTCTGGTCGTGCACGAGACCGTGGACACACATCAGCAAGGGAACGGGATGGAGAACTGAAATGGGTGGTTGCTGGGAGATCCACACTATTGCGGCGGTCAGAACCAAGGTGCTCAACGAAGTTATCTCCCAGTCTGTGTCCAGTCTCTTCGATGAAGAGGAGACCAAAGGGGGAGCACTGGATGCAGAAGATGACTTCTGCGGATTAACAAGTGAAGTGTTTCACTTGGAAGGACTGGTTAATGAAGGCACGCATCCTTCACTTCTTCACCACCTGTGCTTCCATCAGTGGGACTCGGGTTTGAACATCAAGTTCCTACTCCGTGGGCCCTACCATTTCTTTATTTATTTAAAACTTTATTGATCTTCCCAATGGGCATCACCTCACTTTCAGCAGAATTAAATCCCATCACCATTGCCTGATCCAACTTTCCACTAATCAATATCACCTTGCAGCCCAAGACTTTCCGCACACTCCCAGGCAGGAACAGCCTGGCTTCCTCGTTCCCAGGACAACAGCAGCATGGGTACGACAGAGCAAAGCTCCCATCACGCATTTCCCAGGACCCTCACAATTGTACAGCAACAGGCCTTTCAGCCCACGTGTCTGTGCTGAACACAATACTGAATTAATTCAAACTAAAACTCTGCTGTTTGCACCTGATCTGTATCCCCCCTCTCCCGTTTGTTCATGGGGCAATCACTCTTGACGGGAGCCCAACAGCAAACCAACCCCACCCCCAGGGGCCACAGTGCATTTAAGGGGGACAACAGACTGAAATCATAAAATATTTTTGATGTTTTTCATGTAGTCGGTAGGAGAGAAGTACGGAAGAAACCAATTAAATTTGACTGCTTTAAAAAGTAAAAACACGACGCTGGAGAAACTCAGCAGGTCAAACAGTTTCCTTTATACAGCAAAGGTAAAGATACAGAACCGACATTTCGGGCTTGAGCAGGAAAGGGGGCACCATAAACTTTGAGCAGAATCCTAGCGGAAGGGGGCCATAGCCAAAAAGAGGTTGAATGGAAACCTCTTAAACACTATTGTTGTATCTACTTCCAACTCAACCCCTGGCAGCCCGTTCCAGGCACCCACCCCTGCATGAAAATCTTACGCTGTCCATCTTCCTTAAACTCCCACCCCCTTAGCAAAAATTCAAGCCCTCCCGTGTGCGATATTTTTATCCTGGGGATAAGATCCTGTCCAATTTCTACACCTCAATCAGGTCTCCCGCATCGTCTGATGATCGAGAGAAAACGCTCCAAGTTGGTCCAACCTCTCCTCCAAAGCAGGTACCATCCTGGTAAATATTTTCCATCCCTTCCAAAGCCCCCACATTCTTCCTTTAATGAGGTGACTAGAATTATTTCAAATGCAGTCTGACCAATGTTTTATATTGCTGTAATACAGCCTTACTTTAATACTCGATGCCCTGCCCAATGAAATCAAGCAATCCCCACGCCTTCTTTACCACCCTATCTACTTTCAATGAGCTCTGGGCCTAAACCCCCAGATCCCTCTGCACATCAAAGTCCTGTCTGTGTTCAGTCCACTTCAGTTGGGAATCCTCCTAACAGTTATTGTGTCCGTGTTAAATTTTTTAATTTGGACATACGGTAACAGGCTTTCATCCCATGAGTTCATGTTCTTCCCCCCCCTCTCCCTACCCACCCATTTAGACCCTATTGATCTTCACCTCCGGACAGTGATTTTCAAACAGTGGGAGCACCTAGAGGAAACCCATTGTACAAACTCCTTACAGGCAATGCCAGATTTGAACCCTAGGTCAATGACACTGCAAGAGCGTTGCACTAACCGTGCCATCCATCTAACACTGATCTATAGCAGCCATTCTCAACCAGGGCCCTATGGACCTTTTATGTTGTTGGAAGGAGACGTGTACAAGAAACCAAAACCTAACTGCTTCAAAGGGAAGGAGGCCGTAAACTCTGAGGAGAGTCCTGGGGAGTTGAGAATGACTGATCTACAGAGCAAGCCCCTTCCCAGAAGCTGAGGCTTCGACAGGTCCTCATGCCGTGGTCATTACCGGGAATGGTGTGCACCTCGTCAAGCAGCATCAGTCCCCACTCCTGGCTCTTCAGCCATTCCATGACCCGCTCTGCTTCCCAGGAACGCTTGGTGGTGTGGCCCAGCATGGAGTAGGTGCTGATGGCGACAGAGCAGCCGATGGGCTTGTCCTTGGCGTCGGAGGTGAAGCGACAGATCTGGCTGTCGTCAATCGTGGACCACATCTTAAACTGAGACTTCCACTGCTCCACAGATACAGCCGAGGTACAGAGCACCAGGCATCGCTTCCGCACCGTGCAGGCTGCTGTCACCCCCACCAGGGACTTACCCGCGCCTAGAGGAGAGAAGAGAAGCAGATGTAGGTCCCAATTTGGACAGGTGCTCCCGTGGGACATCCCGAATACATGGAAACGAAGCATCTTTAACAATATTGGGCAGTTTTGTAGTCACATTCACACCATGATCAGCCCTTCCCCACACCCAGACTACTCCAAGACCTTTATTCCCCACCTCACTGACAAAAGGCAAAGGAGGAAAAACCCAACACCCAACCCCAACCAACCAATTTCCCCCTGCAGCCGCTGCAACCGTGTCTGCCTGTCCCGCATCGGACTTGTCAGCCACAAACGAGCCTGCAGCTGACGTGGACTTTTACCCCCTCCATAAATCTTCGTCCGTGAAGCCAAGCCAAAGAAGAAAAGTTCAACTTTATTCAAATCAGAGGTGTGAAAGATCATCTGGCCATAAGGGTGTACATGGGCATCACTGCACTGATGGGGTGGGGGGGGGGGGGGGGGGGGGGAGAATGATATCAAACTGTGGGAGCCACAGCGCAGAAGTCATGGTCTCCTCTGCTGGGAAGACAGAGAAAGATAAATGATTTAAATAGCTGAAATGGGATTTGAAAGAAAAGGAGGTTTTGTGTGTGTGGTGAGGGAGTCCTCGGGCAGATGTCTGCTGCTTGTAAGTAAAGATCTGTCTCCCACTACACAGTTCCAGCAATTAGCCGGCAGTTTATTTTAGTTGCTATTTAAACCACCTCATAATACTTTGCCACACTCTAAAATGTGTTAAATATCAGTACTGAGCTGTGGAATAGAGAGAATTAAATGGCTGTGTTGAAAGTTATTGTCGCCCTCGCTGTGAACGGGCTTCCTACTCTACCCCGCAGCACGGTGCCTTACACCGATGGGAGTCTGCTTTTTTTTTCGTCTCTGCTCTGATGTGCCAGGCCAGTGAGTTTCCAACCATTTAACAACACCAGTTTACATGGAGTGGAACCCCTGGAATTTGCTGTGGACTAGAGAGAGTTCAGTGGCTGCATTGAAAGTTATTGCTGTCCTCGCTGTGATCAGGCTCCCTGCACTATCTCACGGTGGTACTGATCTAACTTTGGTGAAAGCCTCATATGGGTGATTTAACACAAATCTACACAAGACAAATATTTTCTTAAATAAACGGTGTTTACTTATTGCCAATAAAGATCAGTTTTATATATCCCTTTCCTAGGATTAGAATGTATTACATTAAAGTGCATTGTCTCAGCTCTAAGATGGAGTCTTCACCAAAGGTGAACCAGGCGGTGGGTGGGGGGAGGGGTACACGACAACTACAATTCAGAGGGTCAGAGATCGTGATAGATCAACAAAGCTGAACAGCAAGGCACCTGAATGAATGAATGTATTGTAATAATGCTTTGAACAGTGTGACTTTCCATAGCATTGAATTTGCTTGGGACATATTAACCATGTTGTACAGGGTATGCCTGTGTTTGAAACAATGAGCAATATGTTATTTCAGGTAAGTGCCCCAGAGAACTCCTGACTTAAACTCCCTGTGCAATGTCCGAGCCCGTGTGATGGGGTCCTGTATCTAATTCGGGGCACCTACCACAGGGAAGAACGATAACCCCCGACCTTGCACGGCCGTTGCCAAACATCTTGCGGAGGCTCTTCTCCTGGTATGGCCTCAGCACCGCTGTCGGCTTGAGGTCGATGTTGACATCGGGGTTGATGCTGTCGTTCCTGAAGTCGTACTCTGCCAGTAATGGGTATTCCATGTGGATGCAGCGTTTCTGCAGCTCCTCGATCATCTCCTGCAAGAAGCAATACATTCAAACCCCCGGCAGCTAAGTGCAGTGTACAAGGAGCCAAGCATGCTGACATCACATCGCTCTGTGGGACCAGCTGCCAGCTGGGAATGAGTGGCTGACACCAGGCCAGCTGCAATCGCTGGTTCCTATCGGTATGGTTAAAAACAGAAATGCTGGAGGAACTCAGCAGGTCTCTCAGTGCCAACAGGAGGTAAAGATATACAACCAACATTTCAGGCCTGAGCTCTTTCTGCCCCTCCACTCTCTCCACACTTCTGCCTGCTCTGGACTTTTTAATTTCCAACCGTCTCTGAGATATCAGTCGTATCGACTTCACCATTCCCCTCGCTCATTCCAATCCCACCCCTTCAGAACACTCAGCCCTCCACTCTCTCCGCACCAATCGAAACCTCACCATCAAACCCATAGACAAGGGTGGCACACCGATCACTATCTGGCCGAAGCCAGGCAACAGCTCTCAGACACTTCTTCTTACTTCTCCTTCTTCCACCAAAACGTATCACTTTCAGTCACTTCCCTCCCATGGTCTCCAACCTCATCATTTCCCAAGCCCACAATGCCTCATTCTCCCTACTACCCAAGAGCCACAAACCCAATTTTCCCAGCAGACCCATCATGACCACATGTTCCTGCCCCTCCTTCACCTTGACTCAATTTTACCCCCCTTTGTACATTTCTTCTCCGCCAACATCCCCTCCGTAACTTCAACAACATCCAGTTTCCTGAACATGACCACCTTGATTTTCCGATGGACATTCAATCCCTACACACCTCCATCCCCCACGCTGAATGTCTCAACACCCTTTGTTTCTTTCTCCACAAAAGACCCAACTAGTTCCCCTCCACCACCACTCTCCTCCGACTGGCAGAACTTGTCCTCACCCTCAATAATTTCTCCTTTGACTCACCCCAAAGCCTTGAGGAAGGGCTCAGGCACGAAACAATCAGTAATATATCTTTACTTCCTATGGACGCTGCGAGACCGGTTGAGTTCCTCCAGCATTTTTGCTTTTACTACAATCACAGTGCCTGCAGCTTTCTTGTTCACCTGCAATTGCCTTGGGACAGACAGATATCGGCACCTTCCATCATTAACACAAGGCAAGAATGGCTAGATCCTACACACCGCCCACATCTACACACCGCCCACATCTACACACCGCCCACATCTACACACCGCCCACATCTACACACCGCCCACATCTACACACCGCCCACATCTACACACCGCCCACATCTACACACCGCCCACATCTACACACCGCCCACATCTACACACCGCCCACATCTACACACCGCCCACATCTACACACCGCCCACATCTACACACCGCCCACATCTACACACCGCCCACATCTACACACCGCCCACATCTACACACCGCCCACATCTACACACCGCCAACATCTACACACCGCCAACATCTACACACCGCCAACATCTACACACCGCCAACATCTACACACCGCCAACATCTACACACCGCCAACATCTACACACCGCCAACATCTACACACCGCCAACATCTACACACCGCCAACATCTACACACCGCCAACATCTCTCAATAGCCAAGTCCTGTAACTGGATAAACTAACACCCAGCTTCAATGAACCAATGTTTCTTAGCTGATGCCAAAAACAGAAGCAGAGAACACTACCAGCAAAAAAACAGGCCTCTCGGCCCATCTAATCTGTGCCAAACTATTATTCTGCCCAGTCTAATTGACCAGCACCTGGACCATAGCCCTTCATATCCCTCCCAAACATGTACTTTTTTTAAAGTTATTTTTTATTTGCATCAATACATGTACAAGATTTATCCATATCATATGAATAATAAAGATGCAAAAAAATATTTTTCACATTTTCTCCCCCTCCAAAAAAAAGTAAGAAAAAAGAGCAAAAGAAAGGAAAAAGAAAAGCCTGTCTAACGGACATGCATCATCTTTTCATTGATTCATTGCAAATTTACATAATAACCTTAAATCATGAACTGATTAGGGTGGGTTGGGTGGGGGAGTGGCAGACGCTGTAGGTAAAGTCGTAACAATAAAATCTGTATAGGGTTTCCAAATCTTATCAAATTTTCCTGGTTGGTTTCATAAATTATACATTATTTTCTCTAATTGTATACAATTTAATAATTCTGTTCGCCATCAATTCAACCCAACAATATGATCTGATTTCCATGTTACAGCTATTCATTTCTTTGCTATTGCTACAACTAAAAACTTCTTCTGATAAATATCTAACTGCAATTTGGAAATATCTCCTAATATAAATATTCTGGGATCCTTCAAAATCTGCAACTTCCAAACTCATCCCAATAAGATACTTATATCCTTCCAAAACGTATCTACCTTTTCACATTGCCAGACTGGATGCAGAAAGGATCCTACTTCTTTATTACATCTAAAACATTGATCAGAGTAATTTGAATTAATTCCTTGCAATTTGTATGGAGTATAATACAATTGATGTAAAAAATTAAATTGTACCATTTGGTATCTAACATTAATTGTATTCGTTACACTTTCATAACATAATTTTGACCATACTTCTTCCTGAATCTAAATATTTAAATCTAATAAATCCTTATTTTGGATAATTTCTTGCAATTTTATATACATATTAGTAATAAATCTTTCAATAAACATATCTGTAATTAAATATTCAAATAGACCATCTCAATGGCTTTAGCTTTAGATGTAGAAAAGGCATTTGATAGATTAGAATGGGATGATTTATTTAAAGTACTGAAGGTTTTTGGAATTCCAACAAATTTTATACATTGGATAAGAGCATTATATAATTGTCCAAAGGCTAGAGTGATACAAATAGACAAATATCAAAATCTTTCTTGTTGAAAAGATCATCTAGATAAGGCTGTCCATTATATCCTTTTTTCTTTGCATTAGCTATAGAACCTTTAGCAGAGGTGATCAGAAGAGATAATGAGATTGTGGGCTTTAAGATAAATGATAGAGAGCACAAAATTAGTCTTTTTGCAGAAGATGTAATATTATATCTTTCAAACCCTGAAAGTTCATAAAAAAAAAATGATCGATTGGCGGAGTATGGGTTAGTATCAGGTTATAAGGTAAATGTTGTTAAAGGTGAAGTGATGCCTATGACTGATATATATATTATATTCATGTTAAGAAAAGGATACAATTTAAATGGCAATTTCTGTACCAACAATGTTTTTTCAAGGTTTAAATAAAAGTGTAAGAAGATTTATTTGGCAGGATAAAATGCCTCAGATGGCATTGGAAAAATTAACATGGAAATTTGATCGGATGGGGGGACTTCGATTGCCTAATTTTAAATATTACTATAAAGCAGCTCAACTTAGATTTTTATCTTCTTGTTATCAGACTGATGGAGAGACTGTGTGAGTACAGATTTAAATGGACAAAATAGGAGAAAGTAATTCTGAGCATATTTTGAATAAATGGCATGATTATTAAAAGGACAATCAGATGCACCAGTTCTGAGACATACACTTAAAGTACGGAATGGACTACGTGTAGAAGAGGAATGAAGAATTATCAGTCAGATAAAATGATATTAAACCAAAATCCTTTCATTCCTTTTACAGTTAATAATCCTTATTTTGATGTTTGGTATAATTATGGAATAAAAAGGATAAGGGATTGTTTTTTGGGATCCGTTTTTTTTACTTTTGCCCAACTGGAGGACAAGTATAATATACCAAAATAAAACGATTTTTTCCTATTATCAACTTAAATAATATTTAAAAAGAAAGTTAGGGAGGAATTTTAAATTATCAGAACAAAGTCCATTTGAATATTTAATAAACTTAAAAATCTAACAATGTTACCCGCTGATCTACTTTTGATAAAACCTGTTTGGTCCATATTTAATCAATTTAGGTAAACATTCAGCTTAACTATTAGCTATTAATTTTGATAAAATGTTATAATCTGTATTCAATAATGAAATTGGTCTATATGAAGATGGAAGCAAAGGGTCCATCCCTTTTTTTTGGAATAACTGAATTAAAGCAGTTTTGAATGAGTCAGGTAAATACCAAAGATCTTCCATTTGATCTAACAATCCCATAAATATCAGAATTAATAACTTTAAACTTTTTACAAAACTCTGGAGAGAAATCATCCTCCCCTGGAGCCTTATTATTTGGTAAAGACATCAATATATCATATAATTCTGTAATTGTAAATGGATTTGTTAATTCTATCTTCTCTTCTGTATTTAATTGTGGTGAAGTAATTTTTGGAAAATATTCATCTATTTTGTCCCCATCTTTCATAAAAACATCATTAATACCTTGTGTTTTATAAGTAAGATGACACAAATCTTCTATTACAGCTACTATTGTTTGCGATACTTATTCAGTCTTCAATTGCCATGCTAAAACTTTATGATCTCTATCTCCCAATTCATATTTTTGCCGGGTTCGTCTTATATCCCTCTCTACTCCATATGTTTGTATTAAGTTTCAATTTTTTTTTTAATCCAATATTTACTTTTTCTCATCATTTACTCAATTTTGCAATTCTTTTTCCATCTTTATTTCCAATTTTCTGAATAATTAATTTCAAACATACATTCTTCTTTTAAACCTTAGCCTTAGAACTTATTATTTGTCCTTTTAAATAAGCCTTCAAAGAATCCCATACCACAAACTTATTAGATACAGAATGTTCATTCTGGTCCATAAAAGGTTTTATCTGTTGCCTTATAAAGTCACAAAAATCTTTCCTTTTCAGGAATGCTGCGTTAAGCCTCCATCTATAACCTATATTTTGCTCCTCCTCCAATAAAACTGACATAACTAAAGGTGAATGATCTGACAATATCCTCGCTTGATATTCAATATTATGAACTCTTGCCTGCAGTTGAGAGAAGATTAAAAACATGTCTATACGGGAATATGTCTTGTGCCTCCAAGAATAAAATGAATAATCCCTAACATCAGGTTTCATCCTCCTCCAACTATCAACAAGTTTGATTTCATTCATAAAATTTTTCACATCTTTTGCTACCTTTTTTTAAACCATGATTCCTCCTGATCTATCCAACTTCGGATCAAAGATAAAATTAAAATCTCCTCCCATTATTATTTTCCCCTTTGCATTAGCTAACTCTGCAAAAACATCTTGAATAAATTTTTCATCATCTATCGTCTACATCACTGCTTGCAAAACCACACAACCCTCTTAGAACAGCAAATTCTCTTCCAGACAGAAGTAACTCCAACAAGCTCTTTAATCTGTTGCCTTTTTGTAAACAACAATCCATTAGTGAAGTCTCTTGGGCACTCTCCAAAGCTCTTGCAAAGACTGTTGGTCCTGACATGTCTATCATGGGGCAGAGCCCCAGTATTTTAAATAAGGTCTGTTTTAAAGTGTTTGTATGTGACCTACTCTAACAAACCTTTCCCAATTTATCTCCCAAAAACATATCTATATACTCTTGTCACAAAAAGAACCCCAGAGGCAAATGATGTTAAAGCGTCTCTATTCCCCTGATCACTTTCCCCTTTAACTCACTCGAAACACCATACTATCCCTTACTATAATCTTGTCAATAAACCTCTTAATCCATTAATCTTATCCAGTATAATAGATGACGCACAACATAGGTTAAATCTTCCTCCCTCCTTAAACTCTCTTGAAGCTCAATGTGTTTTCAGTTACAGCAAAATCTCTCAGTTATATAATGAATTCAAGTATCTACAACCATCTGCTGATCTTTAGCAGGCAGTGAATCGGCCTAGACCTTTGCTTCATTAGGCTCAATAAAAAATCTATTCCTCCCTCCCAGGACGAATACTTTCAAAACAGCGGGGTATCTCAAAACAAAGGCATAGCTTTTTTTCCACAATACATCTTTAAATCGGATTAAGCTCTTTTTATCAGCAAATCAAAACATATCTGGATAAAAGAAAATCTTATTTCCATTATAAATCAAAGGTGATAGTCTTTCTTTGGCTTGTTTCACTGCCAACTCCAATATCCTCTCTCTTACTTCATATCGAAGGAATCTGACAGGTATTGGACGGGACCTTTGGTCAGGCTGCGGTTTAGAACTCGATGCCTATCTCCAAGTCACCTTGAAATGCAGCCTGACCCAAAGATTTCGTAATCCCTCGTTGCAAAAATCTTTTCAAGCCTTGACCTTCGTCCCCTTTAAATCTAACAGTCTTGATATTATTCCGTCTACTAAAATTTTCCAAAACGTCCATTTTTTGCATTAACTGGTTGTACTGAACAGCTGCCTCCACTTGTGCTTTCTTCATTTGATCTTTAATATTTTGAATCTCAAACTCATTCCCTTTAATTTTTCCATCCTCTATTTCAAATCTAGTGTCCACTTGCTGCATTAATCTTTCCATCTTATCACCATTCTTCCTGACTTCATCAGTTAACACTTCCATAAATTGTCGAAAAAAGTCTAATATTTGCTTTAATTCACCAGAAGATAAAGAAGTTTCGGCACCTTTTTCTTGATTGTAGGTCATTCTTGATCTTTCCTTTGCTTTTCCAGATCCTCTTCTTCATCACTGGAGGGTCTGGAATCTTTTTAAAAATTTCCTCCGTATTTTCTTGTGCTCTGCGCATGCACGACTCCTCGCACAGAGTCACTTCTTCATCTGATGTCGCCGGCCAATGTCGGGGGAGACTCTGTGCAGCAACGTCCAAGGTCTCACGGCTTCTGGCCTCTCTCCTTTGGATATTACCTTGCGAACAGCTCCAGGATCCTTTCTCGAGGTCTGCCTCTCTTCCTTTTCTTTCTCAGTTTCTTGTACTGCAGTAAGGCCTTTATCCTTATTTGGTGGCATTGTTAATGTCTTCTGTGCATCTTCAGACAGTTCTTTCTTATATTTTCTGTAACTTTTATAGTCTTTTTTTGTCATTTTTTCTCAACTTTTTCAAAGAGAGCAGGGATTATCAGTCTAATCCCACGTCATCACTGGGCACACCCCCTGCCATGTACTTGTCCAAATTTAAGAAACATCAAAATTGAGCCTGCATTCACCACTTCAGCTGATAGCTTGTTCCACACTCCCACCACTCTCTGTGTGAAGAAATTCCTCATCATGTTTCAAAAGCCTCTAGTTAGGTCCATTGGTCACTGAGATACATTCACATTAAAGAAGAGGAAAAAGTCATTCAGACCAATGGCCCTTTGTGCTCCATACAAGCCCAGAATGTTTGCTCTATCCCTGTTTACGTCCAGTTGCATCCACCTCAACCTGTACAGAGTTGCCCATTCAGCTCTGACCCAGCAGTGGTCCTTCAACAATGACACCATCAATCGTCTGCCTCCCTCTGTAGTACTTCTTGATTCCCTCACCCGATCAGGAAATCAATCAGCTTCAAATCTGAACAAACCTAATGTTCTACAGGGCTGTGAGGGAAAAAATTCCTGCAACTTGCAACTCAGATAGGGCAGTTCCAACATCACTACCCTGCTACTGATGTGGAATTCTGGTTGCCTGGCTGTAGGGATGTAATTAAGCTGCATGGGGTGCAGGAAGGAGTCACGTGGATGTTACCGGGACTGGATGGCCTGAATTTCAACCTGAGGTTAGATAGGTTGGGACTTTTTTTTCCCCCTGGAGTGTAGGAGGCTGAGTGATCTTAGAGGGTTATAAAATCATGAAGGGCATAGATAAGGTGAATGGTTACAGTCTTTTCTCCAGGGAAGAGGACACAGGTTTAAGGTGAGAGGGGAAAGACTTAGAAGGGACTTCCTCCACGGAGAGGGTGGTGGATGTGTGGAACGAGCTGTCACAGGAAACCAGTAAATGCAGGCATGATTACTGCTTATTAAAAATATTTAGGAAGTACTTGGATGCAAAAGATTTGGATGGATATGGGGTAACTGCAAGCAAATGGGACTAGCTCAGGGAGGCCACATGGTCAGCATGGATGAGTTGGGGGGAATGGCTTGCTGTCAAACTATGCTACCACCCATATTAATTCTTGCTTTAATACCTTGCAACTAGTTGAATTCTCCATTAATTTAATGGTTTTGGCACTAATTTTGTGAAATGGTGCAAGAGTAACAACCTGGACAAGATAAAGGAGATGATCGAGGACTTCAGGAGGACCAGGAACGACTACCCTCCACTACACATCAACAACTCTGTAGTAGAGAGTGGAAAGACCAAGTTCCTTGGAGTTCATTTAACTAGTGACCTATCGTGGACGCTCAACATCTCCTCACTTGTCAGGAAGGCAGCAAAGCAACTGTACCTCTTTAGAAGACTGAAGCAGGCAAGGCTACCCGGCCATCGTCATGTCAACCTTCTATAAGTGCTCTATCAAGAGCGCCCTGGCGGGCTGCATCGCCGTGTGGCACAGATGTTGCAGAGAAATGGATCGGAGGTCAATCCACAGGTCCACAAGAGTGGCAGAGAAATTCATTGGAATCTCCCTCCCTGACGGGATTATTGTGTGAAGTGGGTGGACAAAATTATGAGGACCCCTTCCACCCTGCATACAGATCTTTCAGCTGCTCCCGTCGGGGAAGAGATCCATGAAAGCCAGCACCACCAGGCTGAGGAACAGCTTCTTCCCACGGGCAGTGAGAATGCTGAACGACCGAAGGAACTGTTCACACGGACCCTCCAAGAATCTTATGTTCATTAAACATTATTTATTTGTATAGACAAATATTTGTCCTGCATGTGTATTGTCTGTAAGTGTGTTATGTCTGGGTGTGTGTCTGCGTGTTTTGCACCAAGGACCAGAGAACACTGTTTTGTTGGATTGTACTTGTACAGTCAGATGATAATAAACCTGACTAAATGATAATTAATGCCTTTCAGTTTTTTTGTTTTTCTGAAATTGTGCAAGTATTACCTGCTTGACTTCAAATGAGACAGTGTGCAACTCCTCCTCCTCCTCCTCTTTGTCCATCTGCTCGTAAAAGTCGAGCAGGTCTGCAGGGCCGTCAGCTTTCGTGAGGGCAGGCTCCCCACTCCTCGACGTCGAGACAGTCCCGCTATTCTGCGCCGATTTGGGCACCTGTGAGGAGACGCCTGTTTGTGAAGTGGCTCAGAACTCAGAAGGAATTCCTAGTCTCAGCAAGAGCTCAGACCCTGGCAAAAGCTCCCCCTCCAAATTGTCAGGTGGGCTGCAGAATAATCAGGGGCATTTTGTTCAAAGTCAGTTGACGGTGGCATTGAGCAAGACTTAAAGGAAAAAGCACAAAATGCCAAGGACTGGCCCCGACCAAGAGCACATGACAGAACAGTGTGGATAAAAGGGGTCTGCACTATTGAAAGTAACTATTTTTGGAATAGGATTACTAACTGTGAATATTTATTACCTTATGTGTTTTTTAAATTTAAATGTTTACTATTGCAGTTTATTTTTTTTTACAAGTACACACTTGTCTGCAGCAAGTAAGAATTCCAGTGCATCTGTACATTGTACAATGTGTATGACAACAAGGTCATCATTATTAGAGGGAGGATTACTCTGCGTCTAATTCATGCTGCCCCTACCCTGGCCATAGTGTGACTGTATGGTGTAAAGGGAGCTTTCCTCTGTGTTTAACCCATGCTCTTGTTGCCCTGAGAGAGTGTGACAGGACAGTGCAGAGGGAAAATATTGTGTCTGACCCATGCAGTGACTGCCCTGGGAGTGTGACGGGACAGTGCTGAGGGAGCTCTACTCTGAATTTAACCCATGCTGTCCCTGCCCTGAGGACTGTGATTGAACTGTACAGAGAGCTTTACTTTGTGTCTAACCTGTACTGAAATGGGTTAGATGCAGAGAAAAGCTCCCTTTAACGATAATAATAAAATGTTTATTGTCATACATATTGTAAAATGTACATTTGCACCAAAATTCAACTTCTCTGAACACCTATTCAGGGGCATGGAGATACAATCATGAAGAAAACTCACCGGCAGCTATATTTCGTCAGGAGTTTGAGGAGATTCGGCATGTCACCAAAAACTTGCAAGTTCCTACAGGTGAACTGTGGAGAGCATTCTGACCAGTCGCATCACTGTCTGGAATGGAAGTGCCAATGCACACGACAGGAAAAGACTATAGAGTGTTGTGAACTCAGCCACTGCCATCAGTCCACTCCATCAAGGGCATCTACAAAAGGCGATGTCTCAAGAAAGCAGCCTCCATCCAGGCCGTGCCCTCTCTCACCACTACCATCAGGAAGGAGGTACAGGAGCCAGAAGACAAACACCCAATGTTACAAAAATAGCTTCTTCCCTCTGCATCAGATTTCTGAATGGACAATGAACCTATGGACACTGCTGCACCTTTCTTTCTCTTTTTATTCCATCAGTAAGAACCAGAGAACATTACAGCACAGAAACAGGCCACCTCGGCCCTTCTAGTCTGTGCCAAACCATTTTTTTTGCATAGTCCCACTGCCCTGCACCCAATCCATAGCCCTCCATACCCCTCCCATCCAGGTACCTGTCCAAATTCTTCTTAAATGTTAAAATGAGCCCACGTCCACCACTTCAGCTGGCAGCTCTTTCCACACCCCCACCACTCTGTGTGAA
Source organism: Narcine bancroftii (assembly GCF_036971445.1). Classification (NCBI taxonomy): domain Eukaryota; kingdom Metazoa; phylum Chordata; class Chondrichthyes; order Torpediniformes; family Narcinidae; genus Narcine; species Narcine bancroftii. Next base: position 316,458,121 of record NC_091472.1, read on the forward strand.
GAAGTTCCCCCTCATGTTCTCCTCAACTTTTACCCCTTCACTCTTAACCCATGTCCTCTGGTTTGTATCTCACTGACCCTCAGTGGAAAAAGCTGACCTACATTTACTCTCTGTCCCCCTCATAATTTTGTATACCTCACTCAAAACCCCTCATTCTTCTACACTTCAGGGAATAAAGTCCTAACCTGTTTAACCTTTCCCTGTAACTCAGTTCCTGAAATCCAGGCAACATCCTAGTAAATCTTCTCTGCACTCTTTCTATCTTATTGATAGCTTTCCTGTAGTTCGTTGACCAAAACTGCACACAATCCTCCAAATTTAATCTCACCACTGTCTTATACAACTTTACTAAAACATCTCAACTCCTGTACTCAATACTTTGATTAATGAAGGCTATATGCCAAAAGCTCTCTTTACAACCCTGTCCACCTGTGACACCACTTTCAGGGAATTGTGTATCTGTATTTTTAAAATTTTAAATGTAGACATACAGCACGATAACGGGCCATTTTGGCCCATGAATCCGTGCACCCAATTGACCTACACCACCAGTAGGTTTTGAAGGGTGGGAGGAAACTGGAGCCCTTGGGGAAATCTCATGCAGACACGGGGAGAACGTACAAATTCCTTACAGACAGTGCGGCATTCAAACCTGGTCCTGATCGCTGGTGCTGTAACAGCGTTATGCTAACCATGAGACCATCCATACCGCCAAGATCCCTCTGTTCTTCCGCACATTTTTAAAATCTTGTATTTATGAAATGTAATTTATAGTAATTTTGCTCCTCATTCTGCACAGCAGTGCTGCCCCAAAACAACAAATTTCAAGATAATTGTTCATGACGATAAACCTGATTCTCATTCTGACATGCTGCATCCAAAGAGGTATGTGTAAAGAAAAATTATAATTGTAAACTTAATTGAGTTTAAAAAGACAACAAATAGGATAGATAATAAATGTTCACAGTAATCCTCATGAAAAACAGCAACTCGCACAAGTGCAGACAGTCCTTCTGTCTATACCAGCCATTCTCAACAGAGGTCACAGTACATTCAAGGAGGGGCCAAAGACAGAAATCATAAAATATTTTTGATGTTTCTTATGTCGTCAGTAGGAGCGATGTGTGGAAAAAACCAACTAAACCCGACTGTTTCACAGGGAAGGCGGCTCATAAGGGGGGCAAAGGGGGCCCTAGCCAAAAAAAAAGTTGAGAATGGCTGTTCTGTGCTGTCCTGTCAGAGGTATGTTCAGGAGGGGCTGGTTTACAGTGTTATCTGAGTGAAACACAAAAGTCTGGAGACGCTGTGATTGGAGTAAAAACACACAGACATCCTGGAGCAAGTCTCACAGTGTTGATAGAAAATAAATATATGATTCCTCCAGTGTGTCTGTGCGTTTTTACAGTGTTACCTGGCCTGCTGTCTCTGGGAAGGAGAGGAGACTGAAGTATGAGCTGAGGACACTCACTTACCAACATGGCTGATTTACTGGAGATGGTTCCCACAATAAGCTCGGTCTCATCTCCTTCTAATGTCCGTAGCCGGCACTGCTTTATCACCTTGTCCTGCAACACCTTCTGAATCACATCAGGATGTGTGCTCTCCACAAAGTACCTGCAGGGACAGGAGATCAGTCACAGCGGCGTGGTTAGTGCAACATCAATACAGATTTGAATCCATTTTGCTATTTTTTTTTAAATTAGTCATACAGCACGATAACAAGCTCATGCCGCCCAATTACACCCAATCGGCCTACAATCCCCAGTGCATTTTTATTTGAAGGATGGGAGAAAACAGGAGCACCTGGAAGAAACCCATGCAGACATGGAGAGACGTACAAACTCCTTACAAACAGTGTGGGATTTGAACCCCAGTTGCTGGCGCTGTAATAGTCTCACGCTAATCACGCTGCCCTATCTGTAAGGAGTTTCCTGTGACCTGCGTGGGTTTCCACTGGTGCTCCAGTTTCTAGCCACTCTTTAAAACGTTCGGGGTGGTAGTTTAATTAGGCGGGTTTCATGGGCCTTCTACCGTCCTGCATTGTTAACATTTTAAAAAACATTAAAACCTCTGAACTTCCAGCAAGTCACTTAATTCTGTCATGAGCACGCAAGTCTGCAGATGATGGAATCCAGAGCAAAAAAAAACTCAGTAAGTCGAGCAGCATCCACGAGGAGGGAACTGTCGCCATTTCGGGTTGAGACCTCCTCACTCTCAGCCCTGGTGCAGGTTCTCAGCCTGAAACGACAATTCCTCACCCACCATTGCTGCTCAACCCATTGAGGGCCTCCAACGGATTGCTTTTGGCCTCTATGCAAGAAGGATTAGTTGAGATTCTTCCCAAATTCAGCTGAATTCAAGGATGGACCCAATGACTGAACATTCCACCTCCCAGCAGGACACCAGCAAAAACGGAACAACTCCTGGCAAACAGCAATTAAATTGGGATCTGGCAGTCAGGAAAGAAATTATTGGAAGTGGAAAAATTTCAGCTGTCCCTGTCGAGAAAGAGATACAGGAATAACTGAGCCAGAACTACCAGGCTGAAAACAGCTTCTTCCTACGGGTAGTGAGGCTGCTAAACGACTGATGAACTGTTCAGATATTTATTTATTAATACTGTATATAGGTACTGCGCATATTTATCGTTTGCATGTCTGCGTGCTTGCAGTGTGTTGTACCGAGGACCGGAGAACACTGTTTCATCGGATTGCACTTGTACAGTTATATGGTAGATAAACATTAAACTTGAACATTTTACCATGAAGCACTGCAGAGCCAGTTGCATGGAAAGGAGAGTCTGGTGCAGAGTAAAACTCCTGACCCATCACATCCTTCTGAAGTTGGGATTCGAGATAGTGTGAGGGCAATGTGCTCAGTACATAATGCAATAAACTACAGTTCCAACTGCAATGAGATGATCTGTTTTTGTGTGAACATTGACCAAGTCAGTAAAAAAAAGTCACTGTTTTAATTCAAATACTGCTTAGATATCTCATACATCCACCCATTAGGCCAATCAGGTCCTCAGCTCATGAACACAGACTGAAGATGGTATCTCTAGTGTAACAGTGCAACCTCAGTGGGGCACGTGGAGAGAAGCCTCCACTCAGATGTGGTACCGAGCAAAGATGATATATGGATAAGATGTGGTAGATTCCACTACAGTGCCCAGTGGAGGCAGCATTTCCCTCTAGGACGTCATTCCCGGGCCAAAGGAATAAGAATTCTGCCATTAAACTGTCTGCCAAGTTTCCCACATGTCAACAGTGAATGCTTTCAGAAGTACTTCACTGGCTATGATGTACACCAGCCACTCTCAGCAGGGGCACTACAGAACCACCCCCCCCCCACCCCCCCCCCCCCCCCCCACCCCCCAGCCAGGGGCCACAGCACATTTAAGTAAAAGGCTTGTTTTCTTTTCACCTCGCGCAATATTTTTTTATGTAGTTGATAAGAGTGAAGAAAAAACTTGGACTGCTTCACAGGGAAGGGGGCCACAGCCAAAAGGTTGAAAATGGCTGACAGAAAACCCAACTCTACTTTCTCAAAATATTCCAAAACTAAGATCACAGTGACCAAACACAAAAGATTATCATTTTTCATACCTGTTATGTTTAAGGACCAACTTCAACTTCCCATAACTAACTGTGCAGAGCTGTGGGAACAAACACAATATTCACACTCTAACCAAACTCATTGCACTTGAACTTACAATGTACAGTACAGGAACAGGACCTTCAGCCACATATTTTCCCAATTTGGGCGAGCATAGCATTATCTGGTGCTGTCTGTAAGGAGTTTGTACGTCTTCAACGTGTCTGAGTGAGTGTCCTCCAGTTTCCTCTCACCCTTCAAAAACATACAGGGGTTGGAAGTTTCGTGGGGTATTTGGTTGGCATGGGCTCATGGGCCGGAATGGCCTGTTACTGTGCTGTTATGTCTAAATTTAAAATTTTAATGTAAACATTTAACTAAAACTTTGCTGCTTGCACCTGACCCTTTAACTTCTGCATCTTCATGTGTCTGAAATGCGATTATTGTATCTGCTTCCACCACTACTCCGGCAGTTCCTGGTACCCAGGGCAACCCGGTTAGTGTAGCAGGTAGCACATCGCTGCTACAGCGCCAGCGACCTGGGTTCAAATCCCACATTGTCTGTAAGGAGTTTGAATGTTGTCCCCATGTCCATGTGGGCTTTCCCCGGGGGCTCCAGTTTTCTCCCACCTTCTAAATCTCACTGGGGGTGTAGGTTAATTGGGTGTAATCTGGGCAGCACCAGCTCATGGGCCAAAAAGCTCTGTTACTGTGTTCTATGTCTAAATTTTATAAATTTAAAAATTTGCACTCTCTTGTGTAAAGAGACCTGCCCCATACATCCTTTAACCCTCCCCCAGCTGAAGTACTCTAGTGTGCAACATTCTTCCCCGATCAATACCTCTTGTAATTTTATAAACATAGGCCAGGTCTCCCCTTAGCCTCTGTCACTCCAGAGAAAACAATCCATTTGTCCAACCTCTCCCCATATCACATCCCCTCTGATCCCAGCAACATCCTGGTAAACAAATCTTTTCTGCACCCTTTCCAAAGCTTCCACATCCTTCCTGTAATAACTTGGGCGGCCTAACCCAAGTTTTATAGAGCTGTCATGTGACTTCTTTACTTTTACACTCCATGTCCTTTCCATTGCAGCCAAGCAAACCATATGCCTTCTTTACCTCCTGATCTACTGGTGTGGCCATCTTCAAGGATCTATGGGTCCAAACCCCAGATCCCTCTGCACAACAGCTGCCATGAGTCCTATGATTTACTGTGTGCTGTCATCTAACCTTTGACAACAAGATGAATTTTCCATTAAATTGAGAAGAGGATCGGGCCGCTGGATAAGCTCTGCCTGTTGGTATCAGCTATAGCTGGATAGTGCTGGGGTAGACAGTCTGGTACGTTACTGCTGCACCACCAATTCTCAAACTCTCTCCTTAAATACCTCACCTAACCATAACCATATAACCACTTACAGCACAGAACAGGCCAGTTCGGCCCTACTAGTCCATGCTGTAGCAAATCCCCACCCTCCTAGTCCCACTGACCAGCACCCGGTCCATACCCCTCTAGTCCCCTCCTATCCATGTAACGATCCAGTCTTTCCTTAAATGTAACCAACGATCCCGCCTCGACCACGTCTGCCGGAAGCTCATTCCACATCCCCACCACCCTCTGCGTAAAGAAATTTCCCCTCATGTTCCCCTTATAATTTTCCCCCTTCAATCTTAAACCATGTCCTCTAGTTTGAATCTCCCCCTTTCTTAATTGAAAAAGCCTATCCACATAGGCTTTTAAAATCTTGAACACCTCCATCAAGTCCCCCCTCAATTTTCTACGCTCCAGAGAAAAAAGCCCTAGTCTGCACAACCGTTCCCTGTAACTCAAACCTTGAAATCCTGTCAACATTCTCGTGAACCTTCTCTGCACTCTCTCTATTTTGTTTATCTTTCCTATAATTTGGTGACCAAAACTGTACACAGTACTCCAAATTTGGCCTCACCAATGCCTTGTACAATTTCATCATAACCTCCCTACTCTTGAATTCAATACTCCGATTTATGAAGGCCAACATTCCAAATGCCTTCTTCACCACACCATCTACCTGAGTATCAGCCTTGAGGGTACTATTTACCACAACTCCTAAATCCCTTTGTTGCTCTGCACGTCTCAATCGCCGACCATTTAATGCATATGACCTATTTAGATTTGCCTTTCCAAAATGTAGTAACACCTCACACTTATCTGTATTAACACCTCTCTCCAATGCTTTTGAGAACCAAGCTCTGAGCTTGTTTTTGGTCACTGTCCAAATTTCTCTTTTGACTTCCACCTTGCAGCTGTTTACTCTGTTTAGCTGACAGAAGATTCATAATGGATGGATCTGGTAAGGGATTTGCAACATCAGATACCTTACAGCCAAGTCTGAAAATGAACTCACAGCAGGCAGCATTGAAATACAAAGCAATTAAATTGTTCTAACTCGGTCTCCACAGGGACGGAAACTCTCTGCCCTCAGTCATTCACTTTGCCCTTGGAACAATCACAGTGGGCAAGGCCACTGTCTCATAGCTCCCTGGACTTGGGTTCAAGTGAAGCCTGTATTTTCTCACTGTATGTGCTCTAGTTTCCAAAGATGTGTCGTTAGCAGATTAATATGTAAATATAAATTACCCCTGGTGTTTGAGTGAGTTAGAGCACTACAGCACAGAAACAGCCCTCCTGCCCATCTAGTCCGTGCCGAATTATTTACTCCACCTCGTCCCATCAACCTGCATCTGGATCATATCCTTCCAGTTCAAGTGGAGTCCGTCCCTCTTGTACAGGTCCGACCTTCCCCAGAAGAGATCCCAATGATCCAGGAATCTTATCCCTTGCCCCCTACACCATCTCATTAGCCACGCATTCATCCTCCACATCCTCCTATTTCTACCCTCACTAGCTCGTGGCACGGGCAGCAATCCAGAGATTACTACCTTGGAGGTCCTGTTTTTTAACTTCCTACCTAATTCCACATAATCCTGTTTCAGGACCTCATCCCCACTTCTAACTAAGTCATTGGTCCCCACATGGACCACGACTTCTGGCTGTTCTCCTTCCCCTTGCAGAATGTTATGAACTCGATCAACTTTCCTGATAACCTTCTCAGAAAACTTCAAATTGATTAGACGTGACCTACTGTGCACATGACATACCACACATTTAACAATGCCATGTTGGCTATCCCTAATCAATCCCTGCCTATACAAGTATTTGTATATCCATAACCATAACCATATAACCGTTTACAGCACGGAAACAGGCCACGTCGGCCCTTCAAGTCCGTACCGGTTCACTTGAACAACTCCACCAGTCTCTTAGAATACATTTCAACATCTTACCCCCTACTGATGTCAGGCTTACTAGGCTAAAATTTCCCAGGTTATTCTTTGAGCCTTACTTAAGGAACAGAACATCACCTATCCACCAATCCTCCATCATCTCATCCACGACTAAGGGTGTTTTAAATACCTCTGCTAAGGCCGCAATAATTTCTACATGAACCTCCCCGATCAAGATCTGAGAGAATATTTTGTCAGGCCCTGGGGATTTACCCACCCTTATTTGTCTCAAGACAGCAAGAGCCTCCTCCTCTTTTGTTTGTCTGCTTCACTTCTGTACATTCAGCGTCCGCCTTCCAAATAAATACTCGTGAAAAAAAAAACACAAGATCTCCCCCATCTCTTTTGGCTCCATACAAAGATGACTATTCCTGATCAGGTGGCATGGTTAGTGTAGCAGTTAGCGCAATGCTGTTACAGCACCAGTGATTGAATCCTGTGCTGTCTGTAAGGAGTTTGTACGTTCTCCTTGTGGGTTTCCTCCCACCCTCCATAACGTACTGGGGCTGTTGGTTAATTGGGCAGCGCGGGCTCTTGGGCCAAAGGGCCTGTTACCATGCTGCATGTCCGAATTTAAATTTAAAATCCACATTTATGTATCATATCAGAGGACACAATGGGAATGTGTGGAGGATAAACTAGGTCAGGATAGGATTAATCTTAGAGTTCAGTCTGTCTGCTTCCGTGCTGTATCTCGCAGCAACTCTACAATTGTTGAAAACTGTTGACAGGTGCCCCAACATCATAAGGACAAGCTTCAAAACAGGCACCTTAATGAACTGCAGGATGCCCTCTGGGATGGAGGTCTTGCTGAGCTTCTGGAGGTACTCGATGATGTCGCTCGTCTGCAGCCCGACACTTACTGCGGCATACAGGGAGTATGCGGTCAGCTTGTATTCGTGGGTATGTATGGGCCGGCACACAGGCTCAGCGATGGCCACCAGGAAGTCCTGTGCATACTTGTAAACCGGAGAGAAAGCTTCCAGGAAGATGTGTCCATCCGGAGCCTGCAGACATGAACCAAAACATTTCAGTCAAGAAATTAAGTCGGCAAAACATCTAACTGAACCTAGAAATGAAAGTGAGTCACAGAGCAAGGAAAGAGGCCATTTAGCCCAAGTGTGCACCGACTCCTTAAGAGAAATTCCCAATTATTCCATCCCTTGCTCTTCCCCAGAAGCTCGACAAACTTTCCCTTTGCATTTATCCAGCCCATTCTGATAGTCACCGCTGACAACAGCGACACATTAATGACTACATCGTGGTACCTTGGCCAGTGGAAATACTTGGAGACATCCCAAAATCAGGTAACTTGGACGGCACAGTTAGGTAGCAGTTAGTACAATGCCATTACAGCAAGCATCCTCTTCAAATCCCGCTCTGTCCGTAAGGAGTTTGGATGTTCTCCCCGTGGTTTGTGTGGGTTTTCCCCAGGGGCTCTGGTTTCCTCCCACCATTTGAAACACATCGGGCTGTAAATTAATTGGGCGGTATGGGCTCATGGGCCAAAAGGGCCTGTTACCATCCTGTATGTCTAAATTTTAGAAAAAAATTCTCTTTTTGAAATTTTTCAGGGTTCAATCAAGAAAATTCAAACAGACTCAAAAGTACTCCTCCTTGCCCACTGACCTCATGTACTGTGGCTTAGCCAATACAGAAAGTGTTCTGCTAAGGTCAGAGTCAGGAGGGGAGCAGAGTTATAATTTCTGTCTGAGATTTATCAATGTTGCTCTCAGTCAGTTTCTGGTTTGACTGAGCTACAGAAATGCACATCTCCTCGAACTTCTCCCCATCATCCATTCTCCCCTCCAGTTAGATTACATTACAGAACCACAGAATACAGAGACAGGCCATTTGGTCCTTTTAGTTTGCGCTGAACTATTAGTCTGCCAAGCGTGAAACACGGAGGCCTTCAGATGCTGTGATTGAAGTAAAAACACCATGCTGGAGAAACTCAGCAGGTCACACAGCATACTTTATATAGCAAAGATATAATAAGTATGCGTGTGACCTGCTGAGTTTCACCAGCATGGTGTTTTTTATTATTCTGCCTTTTCCCACAGACCTGCATCTGGTCCATATCCCTCCATCCCCCTCCCATCCATGGACCTGTCCAAATTCTTCTTAAATGTTAAAATTGAGCCCACATTCACCACTTCAGTTGGTACCTCGTTCCACACCCCCACCACTCTCTGTGTGAAGAAGTTGCCCCTCAACTTTTCTCCTTTCACCCTTAACCCACGTCCTCTGGTTTGTATCTCACCCACCCTCAGTGGAAAAAGCCGATCTACATTCACTCTATCTACATACACCAACATTTCCTGCAATTACGATGAGAATAAAACTAAAAACTCAAACTGGCTCGGATAATTATCAGTAAGCAGCCAAATGAGAGAGGATTGATAGAGATTTCCTACCCTTCCTCTCTAAACCTATCATGTCCAAGAGATGAAAATGCATCAAGGGATATGGGGAGAGAGTGGGGTTATGGATGTGAGATTCTCCTTGGAATGTAGGAGGCTGTGGGTCATCTTATCGAGGTTTCTAAAATTACAAGGGACATCAATAGGACAATCACATTTCAGGGAAGGGGCGTCAAGAACTAGAGGAGTTGAACAGGGAAGTCTGCAGATGCCATGATTGTAGGTGCAGTGCACAAACATTCTGGAGAAACTCAGCAAGTCGGCAGCACCTTTAGCAACTGCAACCAACGTCTCAGGCCCGAGGGCACAGCTTTAGCGAGAGAAAGGAGAAATCTGAAGGAGATGTGAGGGGCAGGTTTTTCCCACACAAAGGGTGGTGGGGCTATGGAATGAATTGCCAGAGGTGGCTACGGAGGCAGATACAATCACATGTAAAAGGCATTTGGGTTTGGATATGAAAGGTGCGGAGATGCAGGCCGAATGTCGGGGTCAGTTTAGACTGACTAGCATAGTCAAGAGGGGCAGAAAGGCCTGTTTCTGTGCTAATTTTATGGGGATCAAGGACGATCTATTCTTGATATGTTGGATGTATCAACATTCCTACTTTCTCTGTAACCTGAGTGGCTAAAAGCATCCACTGACTACTGATCTGCAGAAGCATCTCAACCAAATCATTCCCATCTTCCCTCCCTCAAGGCAATGCACTGAAAACATCAGGGGCTCATCCTGTCCTTCTCAGTCCACCATTAACCTGGCTACTGAGACAACTTCATCGTCATCGAGACAGGCCTTCAGCCCATTTCATCCATGCTGACCACATTGTCGACTACACCAGCCCCAGGTGCATGTGTTTGGCCCTTTTCCCTCTATCCTTTCCATCTACCTGTCCAAATGTCTTCTGAATGTTCTATTGTCCCCACTTCTACCACTTCCTCTGGCAACTCATTTTACAGACGCAGCCACTATGTGAAAAAAAATTGCCCCTCAGGTCCCTATTAAATCTTCCACATAAAATCACAGTCAGGCATGGGGACACCAATACCCCTGAGTGCCAAGCCCTGCAAAAGGCAGTGGACACAGCCCAGGGCATCACAGCCAAAACCCTGTCCACCATTGAGAACATCTACAGGGAACACTGCTGTGGAGAGCAGCAGCGATCATCAAGGATCCACCCCACCCAGCACACGCTCTGTTCTCACTGCTGCCATCAGGAAAGCGGTATCGGTGTCACAGGACTCGCACCACCAGGTTCGGGAACAGCTGCTCCCCCTCCACCATCAGGCTCCTCAACGACAAACTCAATCAGGCACTCAGTAATTCTGCACTTATTAATTTTTTTTCTCTCTCTCTGAGTTGCAGTTTGTTTACATTTCTTCATTTTTTTACATGTACAGTTTTTTCTTTGCACTACCAATAAGAGGTAATTCTGCCTGGCCCACAGGAAAAAGAATCTCAGGGTTATATGTGATATCATGTATGTACTCTGAAAATAAATCTAAAATCTGTTAAGAATCCCCTACCCTGGGAAAAAGAGGTTGACTATTCGTCTTACCTGTTTCCTCAAGATATTGTAAACCTCCAGGTCACCTCAGCATCCTGCACCTCAGGAAGAAAAGTCCCTGCCTCTTCTGATAAATGCAAGCCCCTCTAGGCCCAGCAACACCTTCACAAATCTTTTCTGCACTTTTCCAGATTCATGACACCTTTCTTGTAGCCAGACATACAATATCCCTATAACCATATATCCATATGACAATTTACAGTACGGAAACAGGTCATATCGGCCCTTCTAGTCCGCACCGATTTACGTGAAACTCCACTGGTTCCACCTACCTACTCCCATGCCCATAACCCTCCAAACCCCTCACATCCATGTACTCCTCTAACCTCCTCTTAAATGATAGAATTGTCCCTGTTGCAACCACTTCTTCCGGAAGATCATTCCACTCAGCCACCACTCTCTGAGTGAAGAAGCTTCCTCTTATCTTACAGTTTTGTCCCCTAACTCTCCAGCAAGTTAACCTTGTTCCAATCTCCCCTACCTTCAGGGAAAAGAGCCTATTCATATCTACTCCCTTCATAATTTTAAATACCTCTATCAAATCCCCTCTCAACCTTCTACACTCCAACGAATAAAGTCCAAGTCTACTCAATCTTTCTCTATATTCAAGATACTGCAATCCAGGCAGCATTTTTGTACGAGCACAAATCCAATTAGAGTAAAAACACGACGCTGGAGAAACTCAGCAGGTCAAACAGTGTCCTTTATGTAGCAAAGATAAAGATACAGAACCACCATTTCGGGCTTAAGCCCTTCATCAAGGTATGAGAAAAATGTAGCCAGGCGCCAAAACAAAAAGGTAAGGGGTGGAGAGGAGCATGGTCCCAAGGGCCAGTCACAGACTGGGAGATCACTTCGCTCAGCACCTCCACGCCATCCGCAACCACAGCGACCTCCCAGTGGACAACCATTTCAATTCCAGGTCACACTCCCACGCTCGGATGTCTGTGCATGGCCTTATGTACAGTCCCACCCCAACCACCAGCAGATTGGAGAACAACACCTTATTTTAATCTGGGCCCCCTCCTGCCACATGGCATGAACATTGACTTTACTGCTTTCCATTAAACCAGGTCTCCTTTTCTTTCCCCTCTCCCCTTTTCCTGTCCAGTCCTACCATCCCCCCTTATTACTATGACCCTTCTCCTCCCATCATCTTCTGCCATTGCCACCGCCCCCCACCCCCACTCTTTTGTTCGGATGCTTGTTGTCATTTTCTCATCCTTTGATGAAGAGCTCCAGCTCAAAAGGTCGGTTCTGTATCTGTGCCTTTGCTCCATTAAGGACCCTGCTTGACCTGCTGAGCTTCTCTAGCAGTTTGTGTTTCTTTTGCTTCAGCCACAATGTCTGCAAAATGTTGTGATTTACTGATGGTTCCAAAGGCAGAAGGTAATAAGTGGAGAAGGGAGGTGTGGTGAATCTCTGCTGAGCTGTCAGTCTCCCTCTTGCCTGGCCTTGCCTTACTGACATTGGCCATGTATTATCTCTACCCTTAAAGACACACCCCTTGGGTATAACTGTTTATGCACCCATTGTCTTTCATTATTGTACCATTAGTTTCTGCTAATAAAAGCCATAATTATTGTTTGACTATGTTGCCTTTGTCTACTTCATCAACTGGCACTTCAGGAGGGAGGGCACAGCAGCAAACAAGGGGAGGGGGGAATGGCTCAAAGAATAGAGAGGGAATGGGGTGGAGAGCCGAGGGAAAGTAAACGGGGGAAGGGAAGGGAGGGGGAAGGAGAGTGGATTAGCAGATACAAGAGAAGTCAATGTTAATGCCATCCAGCTGGAGAGCCTATAGACTCCCACTCAAAGGCAAGACCTACCACCCAAAGGGGCCTGGAAGTGTGATCATCCTTCAAGGTCATCTGGGACCTGTAGTCTTTGGCTCCATACTCATCTTCCTTCATCACAGACTCTTCCACCTGTTTCCCAGCTGCGGAAGGAACGGCTTCCTCGGAGTCTGCTCCCATAACCAGCTCTTCCTCCTCTTCCTCCTCCTCCGCATTACGTCGCTTCTTCGACCTCCTCTTGTCTGAGGGAGAAATAACATTACACAAAAGTAACTGCAGATTTGCAAAGTAAACTGTAACAGTTCTCGCACTACCAGTCCAGTCAACCCCAGAACAAAAACATCCAAATAAGATGCAAGAAAGGATTCGTTTAAAAAAAGGTGTTGAAAGGAGAGGGCTCAGAGGAGGTTCACAAGGATGATTCAGGGATTGAAAGGGTTATCATACGAGGAGTGTTACGGGTCTTGGCCTGGACTCGTTAGAATTTAGGAGTATTGGGGGAGGGGGGGGGGGATCTCATTGAAACATTTCAAATGTTGAAAGGCATGGACAGAGTAGATGTAGAAAGGTTGTTTCCCTGGTGGGAGAGTCTAGGACTAGAGGGCACAACTTCAGGATAAAAGGCCATCCAGTTAGAACAGAGATGCGGAGGAATTTCTTCAGCCAGAGGGTGGTGAATCTGTGGAATTTGTGCCACAGGTGATCGAAGAGGCCGGGTCATTGGGTGTATCTAAGGCAGAGATTGATTAGCCAGGACATCAAAGTTTAAGAGGAGAAGGTTGGGCAGTGGGGCTGAGTGGGAGAATGGATCAGCTCCCGATTAAATGGCGGGGCAGACTCAATGGGCTGAATGGCCTATTTCTGCTCCTATGCCTTATGAACACTAAGAGAATCTGGCTCCATTGTTGTGCTAATTTACCACTTCAAATCCAAGGCTTCATGAAATGTTGTGGGCTAGTACAGGACTCTATTCTCCAATTTCCTGTTGCATTCAGTTGTGAAAGGTGCTGAGGGGAAGAGTGATCCAAAGACATCTCCATCCTCAATGATGCAAAGGCAAGGAGGCAGATCCTCCAACCATTTTACCCTTAACCATTGAATGGATGATCCATCTTGGCTTCTTCCAGAGACCATCACAGAAACGGGGCCTCAACCAATGTAATCTGTTGTCATACCACTACACAACAAAAACATCCCAGGCAACTTATCAGAAGACACACAAATGAAATCTGACAGCACATCACAATACAGAAATAGGGAACATGGTCAAAACCTTCAAAGGTTCAGGTGGAATATCATAGAACCCTAGCACAGAAACCAGTGATTTTTGACTCAAACTATTATTCTGTCTTGTCCCACTGACCTGCACCCAGTCCATAGCCCTCCATGCCTCCTCCATTCATGTACATGTCCAATTCCTCTTAAATTTTCAAATTGAGTCGCATTCACCACTTCAGCTGGCATCTCGTTCTACACCCCCACCACTCTCTGTGTGAAGAAGTTCCTCCTCATCTTCCCCCTAAACCTTTTCCATTTCACCCTTAACCTGTTCTCTGGTTTGTATCTCACCTACCTTCAGTGGAAAAGGCCGACCTACATTTATTCTGTCTATACCCCTCACAATTTTAAATACCTCGATCAAATCTCCCCTCATTCTTCTACACTCCAGTTCCAGATGTCCAGACCATATCTCAGTAAATCTTCCCTGCACTCTATCTATCTTATTGAACTTTCCTGTAGTTGGGCTACCAAAATTGCACACAATCCTCCAAATTTGGCCTCCACAATGTTTATACAACTTTACCAGAGCAGAGAAATGGAGGGGTTGAGGGAGGAAACTTCATGCAGGCAGTGGAGCCTAAGGTTGAGTGGAACCAGATCAGTTCAGTGCCAAATGATCACGAAAGCAGGGGATACCAGTTTCCAGTGGTAAAACATCAGATCAGGGCCAGAGTCAGGTCCTGATCACATTGGGTAAGTGCTGGGAGCAGGATGGAAGTCCAGTTCTGTGGTCAGCATGGGAACAGGCTGGAGATGGGGAGAGGGGTAAAGATCGTTGGGGATGGGCATGATCCTGGGGGAGAGGACGAGGGATCCCTTGGAGGGGTAGAAATCCCTGGGGAGATGGGAGGAGGAGATGGGGATCCCTGGGGGAAGGTATCCCTGGGAGGAGGGAGGGGAACCTGGGGGGAGGAGGGATCCTGGGGGAGATGAGGGGAGGGTATCCCTGGGAGGAGGGAGGGGAACCTGGGGGGGGGAGGGATCCCTGGGGGTGATGAGGGGAGGGTATCACTGGGAGGAGGGAAGGGAACCTGGGGGGGGATCCCTGGGGGTGATGAGGGTAGGGTATCCCTGGGAGGAGCGAGGGGAACCTGGGGGGGATCCCTGGGGGTGATGAGGGGAGGGTATCCCTGGGAGGAGGGAGGGGAACCTGGGGGGGATCCCTGGGGGTGATGAGGGGAGGGTATCCCTGGGAGGAGGGAGGGGAACCTGGGGGGGATCCCTGGGGGTGATGAGGGGAAGGTATCCCTGGGAGGAGGGAGGGGAACCTGGGGGGGATCCCTGGGGGTGATGAGGGGAAGGTATCCCTGGGAGGAGGGAGGGGAACCTGGGGGGGATCCCTGGGGGTGATGAGGGGAGGGTATCCCTGGGAGGAGGGAGGGGAACCTGGGGGGGATCCCTGGGGGTGATGAGGGGAGGGTATCCCTGGGAGGAGGGAGGGGAACCTGGGGGGGATCCCTGGGGGTGATGAGGGGAGGGTATCCCTGGGAGGAGGGAGGGGAACCTGGGGGGGATCTCTGGGGGTGATGAGGGGAGGGTATCACTGGTAGGAGGGGAACCTGGGGGGGGATCCCTGGGGGTGATAAGGGGAGGGTATCCCTGGGAGGAGGGAGGGGAACCTGGGGGGGATCCCTGGGGGTGATGAGGGGAGGGTATCCCTGGGAGGAGGGAGGGGAACCTGGGGGGGATCTCTGGGGGTGATGAGGGGAGGGTATCACTGGGAGGAGGGAAGGGAACCTGGGGGGGGGATCCCTGGGGGTGATGAGGGGAGGGTATCCCTGGGAGGAGGGAGGGGAACCTGGGGGGGATCTCTGGGGGTGATGAGGGGAGGGTATCACTGGGAGGAGGGAAGGGAACCTGGGGGGGGATCCCTGGGGGTGATGAGGGGAAGGTATCCCTGGGAGGAGGGAGGGGAACCTGGGGGGGGATCCCTGGGGGTGATGAAGGGAGGGTATCCCTGGGAGGAGGGAGGGGAACCTGGGGGGGATCCCTGGGGGTGATGAGGGGAAGGTATCCCTGGGAGGAGGGAGGGGAACCTGGGGGGGGATCCCTGGGGGTGATGAGGGGAAGGTATCCCTGGGAGGAGGGAGGGGAACCTGGGGGGGATCCCTGGGGGTGATGAGGGCAGGGTATCACTGGGAGGAGGGAAGGGAACCTGGGGGGGATCCCTGGTTGTGATGAAGGGAGGGTATCCCTGGGAGGAGGGAGGGGAACCTGGGGGGGGGATCCCTGGGGGTGATAAGGGGAGGGTATCCCTGGGAGGAGGGAGGGGAACCTGGGGGGGATCTCTGGGGGTGATGAGGGGAGGGTATCACTGGGAGGAGGGAAGGGAACCTGGGGGGGGGATCCCTGGGGGTGATGAGGGGAGGGTATCCCTGGGAGGAGGGAAGGGAACCTGGGGGGGATCCCTGGGGGTGATGAAGGGAGGGTATCCCTGGGAGGAGGGAGGGGAACCTGGGGGGGATCCCTGGGGGTGATGAGGGGAAGGTATCCCTGGGAGGAGGGAGGGGAACCTGGGGGGGGATCCCTGGGGGTGATGAGGGGAGGGTATCCCTGGGAGGAGGGAGGGGAACCTGGGGGGGATCTCTGGGGGTGATGAGGGGAGGGTATCACTGGTAGGAGGGGAACCTGGGGGGGGGGATCCCTGGGGGTGATAAGGGGAGGGTATCCCTGGGAGGAGGGAGGGGAACCTGGGGGGGATCTCTGGGGGTGATGAGGGGAGGGTATCACTGGTAGGAGGGGAACCTGGGGGGGGGATCCCTGGGGGTGATAAGGGGAGGGTATCCCTGGGAGGAGGGAGGGGAACCTGGGGGGGATCCCTGGGGGTGATGAGGGGAAGGTATCCCTGGGAGGAGGGAGGGGAACCTGGGGGGGGATCCCTGGGGGTGATGAGGGGAGGGTATCCCTGGGAGGAGGGAGGGGAACCTGGGGGGGATCCCTGGGGGTGATGAGGGGAAGGTATCCCTGGGAGGAGGGAGGGGAACCTGGGGGGGATCCCTGGGGGTGATGAGGGAAGGTATCCCTGGGAGGAGGGAGGGGAACCTGGGGGGGATCGCTGGGGGTGATGAGGGCAGGGTATCACTGGGAGGAGGGAAGGGAACCTGGGGGGGATCCCTGGGGGTGATGAGGGGAAGGTATCCCTGGGAGGAGGGAGGGGAACCTGGGGGGGATCCCTGGGGGTGATGAGGGCAGGGTATCACTGGGAGGAGGGAAGGGAACCTGGGGGGGATCCCTGGGGGTGATGAGGGGAGGGTATCACTGGTAGGAGGGGAACCTGGGGGGGGATCCCTGGGGGTGATAAGGGGAGGGTATCCCTGGGAGGAGGGAGGGGAACCTGGGGGGGATCCCTGGGGGTGATGAGGGGAGGGTATCCCTGGGAGGAGGGAGGGGAACCTGGGGGGGATCTCTGGGGGTGATGAGGGGAGGGTATCACTGGGAGGAGGGAAGGGAACCTGGGGGGGGGATCCCTGGGGGTGATGAGGGGAGGGTATCCCTGGGAGGAGGGAGGGGAACCTGGGGGGGATCTCTGGGGGTGATGAGGGGAGGGTATCACTGGGAGGAGGGAAGGGAACCTGGGGGGGGATCCCTGGGGGTGATGAGGGGAAGGTATCCCTGGGAGGAGGGAGGGGAACCTGGGGGGGGATCCCTGGGGGTGATGAAGGGAGGGTATCCCTGGGAGGAGGGAGGGGAACCTGGGGGGGATCCCTGGGGGTGATGAGGGGAAGGTATCCCTGGGAGGAGGGAGGGGAACCTGGGGGGGGATCCCTGGGGGTGATGAGGGGAAGGTATCCCTGGGAGGAGGGAGGGGAACCTGGGGGGGATCCCTGGGGGTGATGAGGGCAGGGTATCACTGGGAGGAGGGAAGGGAACCTGGGGGGGATCCCTGGTTGTGATGAAGGGAGGGTATCCCTGGGAGGAGGGAGGGGAACCTGGGGGGGGGATCCCTGGGGGTGATAAGGGGAGGGTATCCCTGGGAGGAGGGAGGGGAACCTGGGGGGGATCTCTGGGGGTGATGAGGGGAGGGTATCACTGGGAGGAGGGAAGGGAACCTGGGGGGGGGATCCCTGGGGGTGATGAGGGGAGGGTATCCCTGGGAGGAGGGAAGGGAACCTGGGGGGGATCCCTGGGGGTGATGAAGGGAGGGTATCCCTGGGAGGAGGGAGGGGAACCTGGGGGGGATCCCTGGGGGTGATGAGGGGAAGGTATCCCTGGGAGGAGGGAGGGGAACCTGGGGGGGGATCCCTGGGGGTGATGAGGGGAGGGTATCCCTGGGAGGAGGGAGGGGAACCTGGGGGGGATCTCTGGGGGTGATGAGGGGAGGGTATCACTGGTAGGAGGGGAACCTGGGGGGGGGATCCCTGGGGGTGATAAGGGGAGGGTATCCCTGGGAGGAGGGAGGGGAACCTGGGGGGGATCTCTGGGGGTGATGAGGGGAGGGTATCACTGGTAGGAGGGGAACCTGGGGGGGGGATCCCTGGGGGTGATAAGGGGAGGGTATCCCTGGGAGGAGGGAGGGGAACCTGGGGGGGATCCCTGGGGGTGATGAGGGGAAGGTATCCCTGGGAGGAGGGAGGGGAACCTGGGGGGGATCCCTGGGGGTGATGAGGGGAAGGTATCCCTGGGAGGAGGGAGGGGAACCTGGGGGGGATCCCTGGGGGTGATGAGGGGAAGGTATCCCTGGGAGGAGGGAGGGGAACCTGGGGGGGATCCCTGGGGGTGATGAGGGCAGGGTATCACTGGGAGGAGGGAAGGGAACCTGGGGGGGATCTCTGGGGGTGATGAGGGCAGGGTATCACTGGGAGGAGGGAAGGGAACCTGGGGGGGATCCCTGGGGGTGATGAGGGGAAGGTATCCCTGGGAGGAGGGAGGGGAACCTGGGGGGGATCCCTGGGGGTGATGAAGGGAGGGTATCACTGGTAGGAGGGGAACCTGGGGGGGGGATCCCTGGGAGGAGGGGGGGCTCCGGGACGCACCCTGACCGAGAGTGACCCTCGGGCCCTGCCACCCCGCGGCCGGGGACGGGACCCGGAGCCTCACCTCGCTCCGCCTTGTCCTTCCGTCCCATCGCGCCGCGGCAGCGCTAGTGCGCATGCGCGAACTCGCCGTCCCCGGCACGGACTGAGTGAAGTATCGCGAGGTCAAGGAGCGGGCGGGTCACGTGACTTCGGCAGGCGAAGGGGGGTCTGGGATGGGTCTGCGGCTTCATTGCTCACTGTCGGTGCGGATCCCACCAACAAATGTACCGGCTGCACGGTAACTTTACAGAGAGGAGACGAGTCAACCTGGGAGGGGCTCGTGGGGAAAAGAAAATAAGATCAATGGCACATTACCGTAGAAGTCGGCGTACAGGGCGACCCTGTATAGGACGACCCTGTGCCCCCTGTATAGGACGACCCTGTGCCCCCTGTATAGGACGACCCTGTGCCCCCTGCATAGGACGACCCTGTGCCCCCTGCATAGGACGACCCGCGTGTCCCCTGTATAGGACGACCCGCGTGTCCCCTGTATCTTACTACAGGACGCCCCCATGTGTCCTTTGTATAAGACGGCCCAAACTCAGGCACTTACCGGTGACCAGTGGATGCTGTTAAAAGCAAATCACAATATTTTAATAACAAATTATCATTAAAGTTTAAATTTCATTTGGATGTTTTACAATAAATCCCACCATATTCCCCTCCCTACCATCTGCAGGGACCGCTCCTTCCATGACTCCCTCGTCCTCCCTCCCCACCATTCGGGGAGATGCTCCACTTGCTCCCACACCTCCTCCCTCAGCACCATTCGGGGCCCCAAACTGTCCTTCCAAGTGAAGCAACACATCACGGGTAAATCTACAGGGGTCGTCTACTGGATCAGGTGCTAACGCTGTGATCTCTACATCGGAGAGACTGGGTGCAGACTGGGAGATCGCTTCATTGAACACCTCGGCTCTGTCCGCCGCAATAGAGTTGCCACCCATTTCAATACTCCATCCCATTCGCTTGCTGACATGTCTGTTCATGGGACCCCCTGAAAATTTGGGGACTGGGCTCCCTCCAACCGGATGGCATTAACATCGATTTCTCGTGCTTTTGTTAAACACCTCCCCCCACCCACTTCTCCCAGTTTTGTCTCTCTCCCTTTCCTGTCTCCACAGACATGATAAATTCTCACCTCTCTCCTTATCTAATTAACACCTTTTTTGGGTCTAGGTTCCTCCTCCAGCCACCACTGTCTGAATTCTGAGAATTCCTGCTTCTGGCTCATTCTGCTTATTCCGTGAAGAAGGGCTCAGGCCCGAAATGTCAGCGATATCAGAAGGGAGGTTCAAGAGCCTGCTAGCTGTTGGATAAAAAACTGTTCGTGAACCCAGAGGCATTGGTCTTCAGGCTTCTGTGCCTTCTGCCTGAAGGGAGCAGTGAGAAGAGGTTGTGACCAGGGTGATGGGGGTCCTTTACGATGTTGACTGCCTTCTTGAGGGAGCGCCTCACGTAGACGTCTGCAATAGTTAGAACAGTGGTTCTCAACCTTTCTCTTTCCACTCACATCCCACCCTAAGTAATCCCTAGGCCATCGGTGCACTGTGTAAGGGTTTGTTTACGGTGGAATGTGGGTGGGAAGGGAAGGTTGAGAACCACTGCTCTAGACCCAATTGTTACTGAAATATTTTACTTGAGAAAAGTTGTCATTGGCCCATTTCCTTTGGAGTTCTGAAACCAGGCACATAATGAGTTAATTGGGTACAATTAAAACAGTGATTTTCAAACATTTTCTTTCTACCCACATCCCACCTTAAGCAATTCCTTACTAATCACAGAGCTCCTATGGCTTAGGGAATACTTAAAGTGGTCTGTGAGTGGAAAGAAAAAGGTTGAGAACCACTAAGTTAGAAGGTGATCAAACACTAGGGAAGGAACATTCATTTACGGTCGACTGGAATGGTTAAGTTTAAAGTGGACGTGCAGGGAAGTGTTTTACACAGAGTGGAGAGAACTGGGGTAGTGATGGAAAGAGCAGAGTTTAATAGATTTCTGCATGGATGCATGAACAGGCAGGGAAGAGAGGGCAAAGCATAAATGTGCTGGAGAAACTCAGCAGGTCACACAGCATCCATAAGAAGTAAAGGTTGTGGCCATTACAGAAACTTGGCTAGAATAAGGGCAGGATTTGCTGATGCAGATACCAGGGATTAGGAGTTTTAAAAAGAAAAGGATGGAAGGTAGAAAGGGGGAGGGGAGTAGCATTACTGGTCAGGGACAGTATCACGGCTATAGAAAGGGAGGAGGCTGCAGAGGGAGGGTCCACTGAGTTGGTGTGGGTGGAAGTCAGACACAGGAAGGGAGCTCTCTCTCTGCTGGGAGCAGAATATAGGGCCCCAAATAGCCCTGGGTCACTGAGAAGCAGATAAGCAGATAGATTTTGGAACCGTGTGGGAAATACCAGGTCGTAGTTAGGGGTGATTTCAACTTCCCTAATATTGACTGGCACCTCCTGAATGCAAGAGGGATGGATGGGGCTGAATTTGTCAGGTGTGTCCAAGAAGGATTCCTGGCACAGCTCTGTGGACTGGTCGACGAGAGGAGAGCCCGGACTGGATCTGGTTTTGGGGAATGAACCTGATCAGGGGGCGGACCTCTCGGTGGGGGAGCATTTTGGAGAGAGTGACCACAACTCCCTGAGCTTCAAGGATATAAACAGTCAAACTGGGAAAGTGTTTAACTGGGGAAGGGCTAATTCTGAAGGGATGAGGCAGGAATTAGCGAGAGTAAATTGGAAACAGATGTTTAAGGGTGAAGGCACAGAAGTAATGTGAAGGAAGTTTAGGGACCACTTGAGCAGCGTTCAAGATAGATTTGTCCCACTGGGACAAGGAAAAGATGGTAGGAAAAAGGAATAGTGGTTGATGAAACAGGGCAAGCAACAAGTCAAAAGGAAGAAGGAAACATACATTAGATATAGGAAGCAAGAAATAAGAGGACACATGAGAAGTATATGGTAGCCAGGAAAGAGCTTAAGAAAGGATTTAGGAGAGCTCAAAGGGGGCATGAGAAGGCCTTGGCATGGAGGATTAAGGAGAACCCCAGGGTGTTCTATGTATGTGAAGAACAGAAGGATGATGAGAATGAAGGTGGGGCCATTAAAGGATAAGGGAGGCAACGTGCCTCGAGGCAGAGGAGGTCGGGGAAGGTCCTGAATGAACACTTGCTTCAGTATTCACAAGAGTAAAATGTCTTTGAACACAGTGAGGTCGAAATTGAACAGGCCTGTGGGCTGGACAGTGTGGAGATTAAGGAAGAGAAAGTGTTGGATCCTTTTTAAAAAACATCAAGATTGATGTCCCCGGGGGCGGACACGATACACCCCCAGGCTTTTGTGAGAAGTGAGAGAAGAGATAGCTGGGGGCAGTAGCTATGATCTTTGAATCCATTTTGGCCACAGGGGAAGGTACCAGAGGATTGGAGAATGGCAAATGTAGACCCCTTGTTTAAAAAAAGGTAATCGGGAGAATCTTGGGAATTACAGACCAGTGAGTCTTCCGTCAGTGGTGTGTAAACTAATGGAGAGGGTTCTTGAGGATAGGATCTATGAGCATTTGGAGAAGTCCATCTACTCAAGGACAGTCGGGCATGACTGTGAAGGAAAGTAGTGCCTCACAAATCTAATTGAGCTTTTTGAGGAGGCAACAAAAGAAATTGATGAGGGTCGGGTGCTAGATGTGGTCAACATGGATTTTAGCAAGGCATTTGACAGGTCCCCCACAAGAGATTCGTCCAGAAAGTCATGAGTCACGGGGTCAGTGGGAAATTAGCTGTATGGATATAACGTTGGCTTGTAGGAAGAAAGCAGAGAGTAGTAGTGGAAGGAAAGTATTCTGCCTGGAGGTCGGTGACTAGTGGAGTCCCACAGGGATCTGTTCTGGGACCCCTGCTCTTTGTGATTTTTATAAATGACCTGGATGAAGAGGTGGAAGGATGAGTCAGTAAGTTTGTGGATGACATGAAGGTTGGAGGAGTTGTGGATGGAGCTGAAGGTTGTCAAAAGTTACAAGAGGATATAGACAAGATGCAGAGTTGGGCAAAAATGTGGCAGATGGAGTTCAATCCGGATACATATGAGGTGATGCATTTTGGAAGGACAAACCAGAAGGGTAAGTACAGGGTTAATGGTTGGTTACTTAAGAGTGTGGTAATGAACAGAGGGTCCAAATCCATACATCCCTCAAGGTCACCGCACAGGTTGATAGGATATTAAGAAGGCCTATGGGATGCTGGGTTTCATTAATAGGGGGATTGAGTTTAGTCAATAGGTCATGTTGCAACTCTACAAATCTCTGGTGAGATCACATTTGGAGTATTGTGTTCAGTTCTGTCACCTCATATAGGAAGGATGTGGAAGCTGTGGAGAGGAGGCAGAGGAGATTCACCAGGATGTTGCCTGGATTGGGAAACAAGTCTTATGAGACCAGTTTAGCAGAGCTGGAACTTTTCTCTTTGGAGCGTAGAGAGATAAGAGGAGACCTTGGTTTCCCAGGGCAGGAATAGCAAACACCAGAGGACATGGGTACAAAGTGAAGGGAGGGAAATTTAGGGGAGACGTCAGGGGTAAGTTATTTTACACAGGGAGAGTTGTGGGGGCCCTGAATGCCTTCCCAGGGGTGGTGGTGGAGGCTGGAACATGAGGGGCATTTAAGAGACTCTTAGACAGGCTCATGGATGGAAATAAAATTGAGGATTATGGGGTAGGGAGGGTTTAGTGTTTTTTTTTTAAGGAGTATATGGGTCAGCATGACATCAAGGGCCGAAGGGCCTATACTGTGCTGTAGGGTTCTATGTTCAACATTTCAGGCCTGAGCCCTTCATCAAGCTACAAGGAAAAATAAACAGCCAGGCACCAGAATAAAAATGTGGGTGGGGGGGGGGGGAGGAAGAGTACGGGGGGAGGATGGATGGGAAGGAGGTATTTTAATTTTTAAATTTAATTTAGCTGTACAGCACGGTATCAGGTCCTTTCGGCCCACGAGTCTGTGCCACCCAATTTACACCCAATTGTCTTAAAACCCTCTAAGATTTT
This sequence comes from Narcine bancroftii, assembly GCF_036971445.1. NCBI lineage: Eukaryota > Metazoa > Chordata > Chondrichthyes > Torpediniformes > Narcinidae > Narcine > Narcine bancroftii. The sequence goes on from NC_091472.1 coordinate 316,482,158, forward strand.
TCAAATGGTGGGTGGAAAGCAGAACCCCAGGTAAATCCACTCAGACTTGGTGAGTGACGTTGCAAACTCCTTACAGATGGCGTGGGATTCGAACCAATGTCAGGTGGCATTGTATCAGCATTGCATTGATTGTTTGCTCTAACCGTGTCACCGTGTATGTGCACAGGCCAACAGGTAAGAAGTAGTAGGTGGATACAGATGGCAGGAAATAGAGGAGTATGGACCATGAGCAGGCAAAATAGATGACTTAAAACTGCCATCATATTCAGTCCAGATGTGATGGACTTGAAGGGTCTGTCCCTGTACTGTACCATTCTAATCAAGAAGAGAATTGTGAAAGCTTCAGAGACAACAAATTTTGAAGGGCTCAGGGGAAAGACTGATTGCAGTACAAGAAGCCAGCAAGAAGATGTTGGGCTGAACAGACTCCTCCCGCACAATTTTTTATCCTGTAATTCCACGTCATAGGTTTCCGATGTTATACCAAACCTCCGCAAACTCCTGAGGGAGTAGGGGCGCTAACGGACTTGCTTCGCGATGCCGTTAGTGTGTTTGGCCAGGAAAGATCCTCCAAAAATAGTGAATCCTAAGAACTTATATGTGCTCATCCTCTCCACCTCTGATCCCCCAATGAACGCTGGACTACATACCTCTGGTTTTCCCTTCCTGAAGTCAACAATCAGCTCTTTGGTTTTACATTCTCTGTTTAGAATTTCTCTCTTTTGTATACATTGTGGCGGTGCACATCTCTTGTAGAGAACTGGCCCCCGCTTGTATCGCCGCGCTAGCGGGGCAGCTGCAGGAAGATGGCGCCATCGGGGCCCACTGATCGCCGTCGGGGCCCACTAATAACCTTGTGGCTTAGGCCACAGCTCGTGCCCCAGGCAATGTGATGATGTCACCGCTGCACGGTGCAGAACTCCTGTTGGCCTTAAATGGGCGCACGCAAAATTCAAATAAACAATTCAACTGAAACCTCCACCGTGTCCTGTGGTGTGCAGCAGCCGCTACAACATATCTTTTACTTGAGTACAGTGTACATTTACCGACAATTAGAAATTCTACCTGGCCTGCAGGAAGAATCTCAGGGTTGTATGTGATGTCGTGTTTGTACTCTTGACAATAAATTTGAACTTTAATAAATAATACTTTTGTACAATGGACATGTGCACCAAAATTCTTACTTCTGCCAAATAAGTACTTGTAAAGAAAAGCTACAATAGTCAACTAATTAGAATAAATTAAAGAGATAATTAAATGCATTAAATAATAAATATTTGTGCAATCTGAGGGCAAAAAGAGCAATAATGTGCATTAGAGGTGCAAAAATTGTTCTAAATTACATATCTGTAAATTCACTATTTAAAAATAAATAATTAGTACAAAATATGAGAGAAAGTGAGGTCGTGTCTGTGGTTCATTGTCCATTCAAAAATCAGATGGCGGACGGGAAGAAGCTGTTTCTGTACCATTGGATGCTGTACCTCCTTCCCGATAGTAACAGTGTGAAAAGGGCATGGCCTGGGTGGCGGGGGACCTTGATGCCAGGCTGGCAGGGGAGGAAGCAGATATGACAACCAACATTTAAGAGCCATTTAGAGAGTCGCACTACAAAGAAAAGGTGGGAAATCTCGTGATGAGGAACAACCTGAGTCTCAACGTGGACTAGACGAAGGAGATGATCGAGGACTTCAGGAGAACCAGTAACGACCTCCCTCCACTACACATCCACAACTCTGTAGTCGAGAGAGTGGAGAGCACCAAGTTCCTTGGAGTTCACTTAACTAGGGACCCATCGTGGACACTCAACATCTCCTCACTGGTCAGGAAGGTGCAACAGCGACTGCACTTTCTGAGAAGACTGAAGTGGGCAAGGCCACCATCACATTAACCTTCTACAGGAGCCCTATCGAGAGCGTCCTGGCCGGCTCCATCACAGTGGGGTACGGTTGCTGCAGAGAAATGTATTGGATGTCAATCTACAGGACCATAAGAGTGGCAAAGAGGATCACTAGTGTCTTCCCACCACCAACCTCTCACCATCAAAGTGATCAACCTGGATCATTATCTGAAGAGGGTGCACAAAATCATTGAGGACCCCTTCCAGCCCACACAGCATCTTCCAGCTGCTCCTGTCAGGGAAGAGATACAGGACCCAGAACCACCAGGCTGAGGAACAGCTGAAGACAAAGGGGTTGATAAGAGAGACTCAGCAGATAGCAGTTGATTGGGCAGTCAGAGTGGGCTAAATCAGAGTGGTAAGGTTTTGGTGAGAACAGGTAGGAAGCGAAGAATAGTTGGAGCTTTTTTAAATAATTTTTTTTATCTTTCATACTGTGAACCATATCAACCAAAATATATACAAATGTTTCCATTAAATATACACAGTGGCATTTTCTCCTTTTTTTCCCCCTACTTTCCCCTCCCCCCTATCCCACCCCCCCTCCAAAACCAATAAATATTCAACATATACAATACAATAAACCCATTAAACAATGTCATCACACGATGAAAAATAAACAAGAAAAATGTGTCATCTACTGTTACACGCTGGATCAAGTCGTTTTGACTTCTTATCACTTTATCATCCCTTTTACTAGTTCCTTTTCTGTACTTACTATCTCCCTTTCCAACTGTTCTATTTCTCAATTGTATTCCTTTTTCATCTTAGTTACATAAATTACCTGCCCTCTAATGAAGGCTTTCATTGCGTCCCATAATATAAATTTGTCTTTCACTGATTCCGTATTTATTTTAATTTGGCATTCAATAAGCTCCTAAATTCCTGTCTTTTAAGTAGCATGGAGTTTAACCTCCATCTATATGTTCTTGGTGGGATGTCCTCCAGTTCTATTGCTAATAACAGGGGTGAGTGATCAGATAATAATCTAGCTTTATATTCAGTTTTCCTAACTCTCCCTTGAATATGGGCTGACAACAAAACATATCAATCCTTGAGTATGTTTTATGCCTACTCGAATAATATGAGTATTCCTTCTCTCTTGGGTGTTGCCTCCTCCATCCATATATCCATAAGTTTCATTTCCTGCATTGATTTAACCATAAATTTGGCCACTTTATTCTTTTTGCTAGTCTTTTGTCAAGTTTTATCCAGCATTGGATCCAAATTAAGGTTAAAATCCCCTCCTATCAATATATTTCCTTGTGTATCTACAATCTTCAAAAAAATATCTTGCATAAACTTTTGATCCTCTTCATTAGGTGCATATACATTGAGCAAATTCCAGAATTCTGAATATATCCGACACTTTATCATTACATACCTCCCTGCTGGATCTATTATTTCCTCCTCTATTTTGATTGGTACATTTTTATTGATTAATATAGCTACTCCTCTGGCTTTTGAATTATATGATGCTGCCGTTACATGCCCTACCCAGTCTCTCCTCAATTTCTTGTGTTCCACTTCAGTTAGATGTGTTTCCTGCACGAATGCTATATCAATTTTTTCTTTCTTCAGTAAATTTAACAGCCTCTTCCTTTTGATTTGGTTATGTATTCCGTTAATGTTTATAGTCATATAGTTCAACGTAGCCATCTCATATCCTGTTTACACCTCATTTCCGCTTCCTCACCACCACCATCTCCCTTTTCCCCATTTTCATCTCTCAGCCCTTTTTAAACTCAATGTATGACAACACATTTAAAACATAAAATACTCCAACAACTCCCACATTCAATATCCCCAAATATTCCCCCCACCCCCTCTCTGAGTTGCCCCTTATCCCTTGCCGGGCAACCACAACTCCCCTTTCCATTTGGATTGCGAACCTGCTTGCAAGCGTCAACTGATTTAGCAGTTACGGTTGTTCTCTTCCCGCCCAACCCCCCCCAGAAAACAATTTTTTTTTACACATATAACAAAGTTCTCCCTTTTTTCCCCTTCCTTTCTTCCCTTATCTTTCCCTTATTTAGTTCTTTACATATACATTGTTTTTACATCTTTATATATATTTTATCGCCATTCTTCATTCTTGTTACATCTTTTCATCTCTCCTTCTGTCCTGCAAGCGTTCTGCAAATTCTCGTGCTTCCTCCGGATCTGAGAACAGTCTGATTTGCTCCCCCGGGGAAAAATATTTTGAGCACAGCTGGATATTGCGTGTTAAACTCCTTCCTCTTCTTTAAGAGTTCAAAACTTATGTCTGGGTAAAAAAAATATTTTTTGACCCTTGTATACCAATGGTTTATTATCTCCTCTAATTTTATTCCTTGCCCGCTCCAGTATATTTTCTCTTGTATATCTCAAAAATTTTACTAAGATGGATCTTGGTTTTTGATGTGCCTGTGGTTTCGGGGCTAGTGTTCCGTGTGCTCTTTCTATTTCCATTCCTTCCTGCATTTCTGTCATTCCCAGGACCTTTGGGATCCATTCTTTTATAAATTCCTTCATATCTGTGCCTTCTTCATCTTCCTTCAGGCCCACTATTTTTATGTGGTTTCGCTAACTATAATTTTCCAACATATCAATTTTCGGAGATAACAACTCTTGTGTCTCTTTAATTTTTTTTGTCACTTTCTTCCAATTTTCCTCTTAAGTCATTTACTTCCATTTCTACAGCCGTTTCTCGTTCTTGCACATTTTCTACTCTTTTCCCTATTTCAGTCATGACCAGCTCTAATCTTTGCATTTTATCTTCTGTTCTTTTCATTTTTCTTTTAATTGCACTAAATTCTAATGACAACCATTCTTTTAATGCTCTCATTTGTTCTTGAAAAAAGCTTTATCTATATTCTGTCCATCTGTTTTACTTTCTATTTCTCTGTGCAGATCTTGGTCTTCCTCTTCTTCTGTGTCTGCACCTGTGTTTGTGTCTTCTACTTCTCTTGTTTGTATCTGTGTCTCTTCTGACTTTCCTGATGAGTTGCTTGTCTCACTTTGTCGGGCCTCTTCTTGCTTGGCCTCTTGCTGTTGGTCCTCTTCTTCTGAGCTGCTCATCTGTTGAGCCTCCTGCTGCTGCTCTTCTTTCCTTTCACTCCCTTTCCTGTCGCTTTCCTCTTCTTCCAGCTGAGAGCCCTGGTGTCGGGCATCCCTCAGCTGGTCGCATTGTGATTGCCCACTCCTCGGCTGAGCCCTCCTCCCGTTGGTGTTTTCCTTAGTTTGTGCACTGTTGTGCACTTTTGTTTGGCTCAGAGAGCCATTTTTGCAGTCCAGCGGTCAGGGAGGTCGCGACTCCGCAGGGCCGTCACCAACCTCGGAGATCGGGCACTTTTCTCCAGCACAACTCCCTGTTTCTTCGTGCAGGTAAGGCCTTTTCCTTTCTTTTCCGGCATCTTTTCTTCTTTTTGTCCCGTTGTTTTTACTTTTTCCTTCTTGGGTGCCATTTTTTTTCTTTTCTCTACAACTTTATTTTTCATTTCTTATATTTTGTATTTATTGAATTTTGTCTCTTCACTTTTTTTCTTCTTTTCTGGAGAGGGTTGGTATTACCCTACCGGCCACTACTCCATCACGTGACTCCCAAGAATAGTTGGAGTTGAACTCAGAAAGGGCCATCCTACATGAGGAACAAAAAGGATTCAGTAGGTAGGCACATACAAGGGAAGGTTTTTTAGATATTATTATTTGATAATCTAGTCATAGATGATGGGAATGGCAGCCAAGGCAGGGGAATACTCCTCTTCAAAATTGCAGGTCATCAGGGAAGCCAGCAGTATCCCTGACAACTTCATCTGTGAGATGTGCATCCAGCTGCAGCTCCTGACAAGCTGAGTTAAGGAACTGGAGCTAGATTTGGATGAGCTCCAGATCATTCGGGAGGCAGTGGGGGTGATAGACAGGAGTTACAGGGACACTGTCACACCCAGGAGGCAGGAGGAGGGTAGATGGGTGACAGTCAGGAGAGGGAAAGGGAACAGGCAGGGCACCCCTGTGGCCATCCCCCTCAGTAAAAATTATACCATTTTGGATACTGTTGGATGGGAACGACCTACCAGGGACAAGCCATGGAGATTATGTCTCTGGAATGGAATCTGCTCCTATGGCTAAGAAGGGAAGGGAGAAGAGGTGATCTGCAGTGATAGGGGATTCCATATTTAGGGGGACAAATGACGTTCTGTGGAAGAGATCAAGTATCCTGGATGGTATGTTGCCTCTCTGGCACTATGGTCTGAGATATCTCAGATCGAGTTCACGGCATTCTCAGGAGGGAGGGTGAGCATCCAGATGTCATGGTCTGTGTAGGGATGAATGACATGGGAAGGAAGGGTGAGGAGGTCCTACAAGGAGAGTTCAAGGAATGTGCTAGATTGAAGGACAGGATCTCCAGGGTAGTGATCTCAGGATTGCTACCTGTACCACATGCTGGTGAGGTTAAAAATAGGAGGATAATGCAGCTTAACACTTGGCCAAAGATATAGTGCAGGAGGGAGGGCTTCATGTTTCTGGATCATTGGGCTCTTCCAGGGAAGGTGGGAGCTGTAGACAGGACAATTTGCATCTGAACAGAAGGGGGACTAATCTCCTTACAGGAAGGTTTTCTAATGCTGCTGTGGTGAGGGTTGAAAACTAGATTTGCAGTGCCAAGCAGATAGAGGAGTGGAGGAGGAAAAAGATGTTAAAATTGCAGTCTGGAAGACTGTTAATCTTGCTTTAAAAACACATGGTTACCTTGTTACCCGGTGGCAGGAGGTGCTGCCTGAGGCACTACATTCTATTCGGTCTTTATTGTGTACTGCAATAAATCAAACACCTCATGAACGTATGTTTACCTTTCCTAGGAAATCAGGGACTGTGATGGACTGGCCAGTCTGTTTATCTGAGCCTGGAACCTTGCTGCTGAAGAGCCAGGCTCGGGCGTGTAAAACAGACCCTCTAGTCCAACCAGTTCCACTACTGCATACTAACCCCAACTATGCTCATGTTAAATTCCCAGACGGGAGTACTGACACTGTACCCCTAAGAGATCTGGCCTCGCCTGGTTCACCCCTTCCTCGCACCCCTACTCAGAGTGAGCCTGAGAGGTTGGACTCACCCCCACCCCAGCCTGTGACCCCCTAGTAAGCTTTCAGATGGCCATGCTGAGGCTCCACTACCTCACGCTGGTGATTCTGGAGCAGGTCCAGAAGCCAGTCCTTCCCACACTACAGACCCAGAACCTGTACCAGTTCCCAAGGTTGCAAAGGAGCCGCCTGCTTTGAGACGAAGCATCAGAATTTGTAAACAACTTGATAGGCCGACATATTCATAAAACATCTCATTATATTTCGATTGCTAGATACTGGCGTATTTTGACTGTTAGAGTATCTCAAGGTCAAACATGGTATCCACGTATCACTTGCTTCAGTCTTAGCAGCTGTCCTTTTGATTTTAACCCTTTTTCTGCTGGGGGGAGACTGTGGTGAGTGTCTGCCAAGCTGCCTGTCTCTCCCCCCCCCCGGCGAGCATTGCTGTACTCTCATTGGCTGTGCTTTATCTCTACTGTTAAGGACACTCCCCTTGGATATAACTGTATATGCACCTATTGTCTTTCATTATTGTACCATGAGTATCTGCTAATAAAAGCCATGATTATTGTTTGACCACATCGTCTTTGTCTACTTCCTCAAGTGGCCCTTCAGTCCTGTTAGAAGTCAACTGGTTGAACATAGTGGAAATGCTCTCAGTGCATCTATTTCAATGCAAGTAGTATTGTAGGAAAGGCTTATAGGCTTAGAGCGTGGATTGGCACATGGAATTATGACATTATGGCCATTAGTGAAACTTGGTTGCAGGAGGGACAGGACTGGAAGCTCAATGTGGTGGGGTTCTGTTGCTTTAGACACGATAGAATGTGGGATGAAAGGGGGAGGAGGAGCATTGCTCATCAGGGAAAGAATCACAGGCAGGACAGACCAGAGGGCTCATCTACTGAGGCTATATGGGTGGAGCTGAGGAATGGGAAAAGTAAGACCACACTCTTGGGATTGTATTATAGATGCCCAATAGTCAATGGAAATTGGAGGATCAAATCTGTAGAGAGATAGTAGACAGCTACAGGAAACACAAGATTGAGATAGTAGATTTTAACTATCCGCATATTGACTGGGACTCCAATACTGTAAAAGGCTTGGATGTCTTGGAGTTTGTCAAATGTGTTCAGGAAAGTTTTCTAAATCAATATATAGAGGCACCAACTGGAGAGGATGCAATACTGGATCTCCTATTAGGGAATGAGACAGGACAGGTGACAGAAGTACGTGTAGAGGAACAGTTTGGGTCCAGTGATCGTAATGCCATTAGTTTCAAATTAATTATGGAGAAGGATAGGTCTGGGCCTTGGGTTGAGATTCTAAATTGGAGAAAGGCCAATTTTGATCAAATGAGAAAGGATCTAGAATGTGTGTATTGGGATGTTATTTTCGGGCAAGGATGTGCAAGGTAAGTGGAGGACATTCAAAGATGAAATTTTGAGAGTACAGGGTTTGTATGTCCTGGTTAGGATTAAAGGCAAGGTTCGCAGTCATAGGGAACCTTGGTTTTCGAGGGATATTGGGGATCTGCTTCAGAGCGTGTATAGCAGGTAGAGGCAATATGGAGTAAATGAGGTACTTGAGGCATATAAAAAAATGCAAGAAAAACCTCAATAAAGAAACCAGAAAGGCTTAATGAAGACATGAAGTTGCTTTGGCAGACAATGTGAAGGAAAATCCTATGGGTTTCTACAGGTGTATTAAGAGCAAAAGGATAGTAAGGGACAAAACTGGTTCCCTTGAAGATCAGAGGGGTCGGCTTTATATGGAGTCAAAAGAGATGGGGAGATCTTAAATATTTTTTCATCAGTGTTCACTCAGAAAACGGGCACAGAGTCGAGGGAAGTAAGGAAAACAAGCAGTGAGGTCGTGGAATCTGTACAGATTAAAGAGGAGGAAGGGATGCTGTCTTAAAGCAAATAAATCCACAGGGTCTGACAAGATATTCCCTCGGACCTTTAGGGAGGCTAATGTAGAAATTGCAGGAGCTCTGGCAGAAATATTTAAAATGTACTTGGCCACGGGTGAGATGCCGGAGGATTGGAGGGGAGCTCACGTTTTTTTCATTGTTTAAAAAAAGGCTCCAAAAGTAATCCTGGAAATTCTAGGCCGGTGAGCCTGATGTCAGTAGTAGGTAAATTATTGGAAGGGGTTCTGAGAGATCAGATATACATTTATTTGGATAGCCATGGACTGATTAGGGATAATCAACATAGCCTTGTGTGTGGTAGGTTGCGTTTTGTTCGAGGAGGTTACAAGGAAAGTTGAGGAAGGAAAGGCTGTGGATGTTATCTACATGGACTTTTGTAAGGCCCTTAACAAGTTTCCACATGGGAGGTTAGAAAGGTTCAGACACTGGGTATTCATGGTGAAGAGATGAACTGGATTCGACGATGGCTGGATCAGAGAAGCCAGGGAGTAGTGGTGGATGATGCTTCTCAGAATGGAGGCCTGTGACTAGTGGTCCCTCAGGGATCGGTGCTGGGACCATTGTTGTTTGTCATCTATATCAATGATCTGAATGATAATGTGGTGAACTGGATCAGCAAGTTTGCAGATGACACTAAGATTGGAGGCGTTGTGGACAGTGAGGAAGGTTTTCAAAGGTTGCAGAGGGATCTGGACCAGCTGGAAAAATGGGCAGTAAAATGGCCGATGGAATTTAGTGCAGACAAGTGTGAGGTGTTGCAGTTTGGAAGGACAAACCAAGAAAGGATGTACACGGCGAATGGTCGGGCCCTGAGGAGTGTGGCAGAAAAGAGGGATCTGGGAATACAGGTACATAATTCCCTGAAAGTGGTGTCACAGGTGGACAGGGTTGTAAAAAGAGATTTTGGCATCTTGGCCTTAATAAATCAAAGTATTTAGTTCAGGAGTTGGGATGTTATGGTAAAGTTGTACAAGACATTGGTGAGGTCAAATTTGAAGGAATGTGTGCAGTTTCAGTCACTGAACTACAGGAAAGATGTCAATAAGACAGAAAGAGTTCAGAGAAGATTTACTAGGATGTTGCCCGGAGTTCAGGAACTGAGTTACGGGGAAAGGTTAAACAGGTTAGGGCTTTATTCCCTGGAGCGTAGAGGGGAGGTTTGATCGAGGTATTTAGAATTATGAGGGGGAGAGACAGAGTAAATGTAGGTCGGTTTTTTCTACTGAGGGTGGGTGAGATACAAACCAGAGGACATGGGTTAAGGGTGAAAGGGGAAAAGTTTAGGGGGAAAGTTTAGGGGATCTTCTTCACACAGAGGGTAGTGGGGGTATGGAACGAGCTTCCAGCTCAACTGGTAAATGTGGGCTCAATTTTAACATGTAAGAGTACATGGATGGGAGGGCTATGAACAGGGTGCAGGTCAATGGGATTAGGCTGAAAAAAAATGGCTTGGCACAGTCTGGAAGGGCCGGAGCCCTGTTTGTGTGCTGTAATGTTCTATGGTTTTAGCTTCTTCCCATGGGCAGTGAGAATGCTGAACGACCGAAGAAAGTGCTCCCACTAATGAAACAATATTTTTATATAGATGAAATACTCGTCCTGCATATGTACTGTTTGTCTGTATTTATGTTATGTCTGGGTGTGTGTCTGGGTGTTTTGCACCAAGGACCAGAGAACACTGTTTTGTCGTGTTGTTCTAATGCAGATGACAATGAACTTGACACGATCTGGCAGCGAACAGAGATAGAGAGCATGTGCAGGCAGACTGGATGAGTTAGATTTGGTGTAACAATGAACACAGACATCATGGGCCAAATGGTCTGTTCCTGATTTGCACTCAGGAAGCCACGAGTAGTCAAGGAACTGAGTGGGGGATGCAGTGAGGCGTACAGAGGGTGACAGTGGTGAGGTGAGAGGATAGACCTGGGAGAGGAGACAGGTGGCTCTGGCCCTGCACTGTACTCACCAATCAGGGGAATCTTGAGATAGGCCATTTCCACGCAAGTTCCATTTTGTGTGCAACTAGTGTCTGAGTAACATTGTAGTCAAAGCAAAAGGTATATCCCAGCGTCCAACACTAAACAGGAATTGGGAAGGTTATATAATGTATCTCGGAGTCCCCTCCACCTGCGATTTAATACAGTGGCTGTACAATGTTAATCTGGCTGAGATAAAAGACAGAAAATTAACTGATCAAGTAGGGAAAATTAGAGAGTAATAAGGGCCTCGTTGAAGTTAACTTTAAATTCCACACCTGTATTTTCATTCATCAGGAATTGAGCAAATTATGATGTTTTAAGGGACTAATTGGATTGAAAGAGGGATTATTTCTTCCCATAAAGGAGACCAGAGCAAGGAGACGTGGCCTTTCTGTGGGCTGCGGGTGACTTGCAGTCGAAGGTCCCGCACGGGCCGCGGGAGACTGGCTCAAGGGAACCAGGTATCGGAATTGGGGTTCGAGAGGGTGCTGAGGGCAAGAAGGGTTCCCGAAGGGACTCTTGCCCTGAAGGATTTCTGATGGTGTCAGAGGTTTGGATCTGGAGCTCGGGTGGTCGATGGAACGAACAGGAGTCTGTGTGGCTGCAGAGGCCGTGGGAGCACTGGACACTCAGTGACTCAGAAGGGACTCTCTTTTGCTTCTCTTTCTCTCATACTGTAAGGGGCACCGGGCAACACTCATGGCAACTCTTTGTCTGCCTTACGGCAGGCAGAAGGCAATTTTGTGCAAAATTACATGTTCTGTTTTATTACATGAAAATAAAAAAATATTGAATCTAGAAATCAGCACCAGGCCATTCCTTCTTCCTGCAGAGAGCAGTGGAAACTCAGTTCTTCCCCAAGAGCTGCTGAGGCAACAGGTCAATATAAAATAGGGATTTCTATTGGGTAAGGGCAGAATCAGGATTAAATGTCATGAACATGTCACTAAATTTGTTGTTTTGCAGAAGCATTGTGCATTACTAGCCAACACATCAGGCCCTGTTGGCGTACCTGGCAGGGTACTAAAAATCTGTGGCAACCAATTAGTCGGTGTGTTCATGGATGTTTTCATCCTCTCGTTGGTGCCGTCCTACCTGCTTCAAAAGGGCATCAGCCATCCTGGTGCTCGAGAAGAACAGTGTGAGCTGCCTCAAAGACTGTCGCTCAGTTGCAGTAACTTCACCACTGTCACCGTCTGTACGCCTCACTGCATCCCCCACTCAGCTCATTGACCACTCGTGGCTTCCTGAGTGCAAATCAGGAACAGACCATTTGGCCCATGATGTCTGTGTTCATTGTTACACCAAATCTAACTCATCCAGTCTGCCTGCACATGCTCTCTATCTCTGTTCGCTGCCAGATCGTGTCAAGTTCATTGTCATCTGCATTAGAACAACACGACAAAACAGTGTTCTCTGGTCCTTGGTGCAAAACACCCAGACACACACCCAGACATAACATAAATACAGACAAACAGTACATATGCAGGACGAGTATTTCATCTATATAAAAATATTGTTTCATTAGTGGGAGCACTTTCTTCGGTCGTTCATGGCTAGAATTAACATGTACCAAAGGAAAGGTCTGGACCCACTGGAATTCGCCTATCATAACAATCGCTGGCTCTCCACTCAGCTCTGGATCACCTCGAAAACAGGAACTCATACGTACAGCTGCTCTTCATCCACTACAGCTCGGCGTTCAACACCATTACTTCCTCAGGGCTGGTCAAGAAGCTGCAAACTTTGGGCCTCTGCAACAGGATCCTTGACTTTCTCATCAGAAGGCCACAGTCAGTACTGTGACAGATTATATTATAGTTTATATTGTATATAGATATGTTTTAAAGGAGATAAATATTGTGGGGTTTTTAGTTAGGTCACACAGATACAAATACTTCAAAACAGATCTCATTTAAAATGTCAGAGCTCTGCTCAAGCCAGACAGTCCAGGCTCCGGGTGCCTTTGCACAAACTTTGAAGAGTGCCCAAGGGACTTCACTAGTAGGTGTTAATTGGACCTGCTGTGGAGTAATGGATTATTTGTTTTGGAAAGCAACAGATGAACGGACTCGGAAGATTGGGTCCGGAGCTGCAGTCAGTCTGAATGTAGTTGGCTCTTCGAAGAGGGTCATGTGGTTTTCTGAGAGAGAGAGAGAGAATCCAGTTCTACTGTTCAGCAGCAGCAGCTGGGACTGGAACAGGACAAGCTGGCGAGCATGTGGAAAAACCCCATTTTGAAGAGAGGTTGTGAGTTCTTAGTTCAGCCTGGTCAAAGCCCTTGTGGTCCATCCAAGAGGAGATGGCTGGCTGTATAATGTTACACTTGACATAAGGGGAAACAGAAAAACAACTCTGTGGTGACCTGAAAGAAAGAGGTTATCATCTGGAAAACCTTGATGGGGCAAGTTTCTTCGGCAAGACACTGACGTGGCTGATCAGAAGGAATCAGTTTGCGTCCAATGAGCAACAAATCTCTCTCTGAAAGCCAACAAGACCCTTTCTATGCTGTAACCATTTATCTTTCAAGCTTACCAAAGCTGAGTGAAGATTCATGAATATTAAATTCTGTACATAGTATAAGAATTGCCTGATACTGGTGAACTTGGAGGAGTGAGAAGTGAGATTGGACTATGAATCAAATAACTTTTCTGAACTTATATACACATGACATACACGTGCGCTTAGAATGAGAAGGAGGTTAAGTAAGGTTATGTTAATAGTAATAAGTTAAAGTTTGATCCTGATTTCACGTTTAAAGATAATTAATAGCAATTTTTGTTTAAGTAACCTTTGTCTTGGTGAATTTCTATTGCTGCTGGGTTTTGGGGTTCTCTGAGCCCATCACATTATGAATTGGAAACAACATCTCCTCCTCACTGATTAATCAGCACAGGTGCATCCCAAGGACACGGACATCCCAAGGACACTGCTGTGTGGCCAGGCCCAATTCCAACGCTCCCTACAAGTTTACTGATGACACCACAACTGTCGGCAGGATCACAAATGGCAATGAGGAAGATGAGATAGATCAGCTTGTTGAGTGGTGTCATGCCAAGTCTTGTGCTCAATGTTAGCAAACCCAAGGAGGAAATTGTGGACTTGAGTAAGCCAGGGGAACATAACCCAGTCCTCATCCAGGGCTTAGTAGTGGAGAGGGACAAGAACTTCAAATTCCTGTCCTGGAGCCTCCATGTTGATGCAATCACAAAGGCAAGTCACCAGCGGCTATGCTTTGTGAGGCGACTGAGGAGATTGGGTGTGTCACCGAAGACTCTCGTAAACTTCTACAGGTGTACCCTGGAGAGCATTCTGGCTGTGCCAAATCTCAGGACAAGAATAAACTTCCGAATTTATTCTTATTTAGGCCAAGTTCACAACTCTTTGTCGCCTTTTCTCGTCCTGTGTGTTGGCACCTCTGTACAAGTCAACGATGCAACCAGCCAGAATGCTGTCCGTGGAACATCTGTAGAAATTTTCAAGAGTATCTGGTGGCATACCACATCTTCTCAGACGCTTCACAAAGCACAGCCGCTGGCAAGCCTCCTTCATGATTACATTTTCATGAAGGCCCCAGAATAAGATCTTCAGAGATGTTGATCCCCAGGAATTTGGTTCTTAACCCTTTTCCACTGCTGACCCCTCAATGAGGACTGGTTTGTGTTCTCCTGGTTTCTCCTTGCTGAAGACCATAATCAGTTCCTTAGTTTTGTTGACATTTGAGTGCAGGGTTCTTGTGACACCTCTCAACCAGCTAATTTAGATCACTCCACAGGAAGGTGGGATGAAGTTAAAAATCAGTACCAATTGGAAGGTGAAACAGGCTGTTCTACTTTGCCTGATTACCAGATCCAGAAGTTAATAGCAACTTGTTCAATTACATGGTTAACAGGCAGAAATTAAGAAAACCAACGCAGGGAGTTGTGAAATAAATAGGTTTATTAATGCTCTGCAAAGTGCTGAATACCATGGATTCTTTGATCCAGACGGTTCCAGTTCAGAGCAGTAACCTGTGCACTTAGACCAATAGCACGGACTAACAGAAAAGGCAATCTCCTGTGAACTACCGTGTGTGCCTGTGTAGAGGACAACGTGTATAGGATGACCCAGAATTTCCACCTAAAATTGTGGATTGAGCAATAACGGTACAAGATGAACCCCCCCCCCCCCCCAAAAAAAAAATCTGGCACTTACCACTGACCTGTGGATGCTGTTAAAAGCTAAATCACAATATCTTAATATCAAATTTATCATTTAAAGGTTTAAATTTTTATTTAGATATTTTAAACTAAACCACTGTCAGCTCCTGTAATGGGCCATTTAAAGCCTGTGCAGCCAACGGCAGTTGGACCAGGTGGATGGACCCACGGAGGAACGCTGAGACTTCACAAATAATTAACAGGGTAGACGTGAGATTTTGTCGGAGCTGGCGGGAAGAGGTCAGCGGTGTTGAGACTTCGTCATCAAGGTAGGGATTTTATATCCTCTGTATAGGACGACCCAGGAAAATTTTAAGTTTCGGGGATGTCCTATACAACGGCATATACGGTAGTCCCACTGAACTCATGCAGAATCAGACTGGAACAGAATGCGTACCATCAATATACAGATTTCATAGAGAAACAAGGTTATTGGTAACAAACCGAATATAAACATGGCTTTCTTTTACAATAAGTACAAAGAACCAATAAAAGCAGGTGAAGATAAATACATCGGGAATAATTACAAATAAAAATCCCAAACATTTTATACAGATGTACAATTAAATGTAATACAGTCAAAATGTACAACCAGCAAGGATTCCGGCCTGACACTGTATAGGGAATTTCTCAGTGTGGCATGTGACAGCTGGTCTCTCAGTGCATTCAATGTCACTGTGTATGGAACTATCCCATTCTGTCCTACGCCTTGTCAAGGGAGAAGCATTTGGATTGAGCTTAGGTTTTGTTGGCAAGCTCATGAAGCAAAACCTCTGTCCATAATCGAACAAAACAGGGAAAAAAAAGGAATTACAGCGAGCCATACCTTCATGGTAAATGAGGGCTTGTCGAAAAATGCTCCCTCTTCTAATTGAATGAAGACGTTTGGACTCAACAGACATCATACATGGAGATCACTCAGTCATTTGTAGATGCACGCACGCACACTCACAGACACAATGACAAATTATCGCACTATTCCTCCCTTAGAAGGATGAATATTTCTGACCCACATTCGCATTGTGCCTCCATTGCAAACATTATCCTCCCAGCCACAAAAAAGTGCGATTTTCTAACGGCCTTAAACTCTAAATTAAACATTTTTTTGAGGGGTAGGGAGTTGGGAAGGAAATTGTTGGGGAGAGAGAAGGAACCAATTCAAGGACATCCATCAGAACTGGAATGCTCATTGGAGAGAATGGTCCTGATCAGGGCCACTCTCTCTCTCTCTCGCTCTGTTCATCTCACAGCGAAGTAGCGCAACATTCGACCCTCAGCGCCTCCACTCCAATCTGCAATTAACCTCCCTTCCAAGTTTGTTCAGCCTCCTCTTTGTTCAACACAAGTTCTGCAAGAACCCAAATTGACCCCCCGTGACTCACGTTTCACAATCCTCAGAACAAAGAGGCTGAACAATTCAGGGTAGCGGTTGCCACAATCGGGGAAGGGAAACTAAACCATGAGACACACACAAAATGCTGGAGGAACTCAGCAGCCACGGCAAGCAACATACGCCAAAACCGCGAGGCAGGACTGTTCTACATGAAATACAGCCTGCGGCATCTCTGTGGACCACCGCGGGTACGTGGAAGTGGCATCGGCTCCTCAACCGCAAAGGAGCTCTTCAAAGTGCTGCTCTACACAACGACTGCCGTGCCGATGTTGAGCTCAGGCAGATAAGGTGGAACTGTTAGCAGGTGCAGTGGCAACCTCGCACGTACCACTGGAAAAGCACCCCTCGAACTGGCAGATCGGCGAAAGACTGAACGATGGGCAAAGAGGCAATGTGGATGAAGCTTCAATGTGGGCGAGGGGCACTAATCTGGGTGTGTGAACAAATTACCCACTGTACACACTCCTGACCACCGCTGATTTCAATAGGAAGAAGCCAGGGTTCTCTCCCTCTCTGCTCTGCCACCCAGGATATTAGAAGCCCCTTTTATGGCAGCTGAGCTGGAAATGGGCACAAAATAATTTGAGGTTAAAAAAAAACAGTGAAATACCCAGCAATAACTGTCACAGGCCCAGCCAGAGGAACAGCATGGCCAACACTCCCAGTAAAACTCTGTGTTACTTAGCCTCGTGACTGGCAAGGAATCCAGGCCCAGATATGTACATCTGTATCTGATCCTGCCGAAGATGACTAGGCCAACATTCAGTAAGGAACTGTACCTCCAGAGAGCAGAGAGGGTCTACCCAACTGAAGACAGCAGACCTGTGAGTGAAACCCCTGCACCCAACGTTCACCAGCTTCAACAAATCTGCTAACGTTCTTTGCAGATTATGATGTAGGCGTTGATGAGGAAACAGGGAGGCTGCAGAAGGCCTTAGATTAGGACAACGGGCAGAGAAGTAGCAAATGAAATATAATGTTGGAAAGTGTACGGTTACGCACTTTGGTAGAAAAAATAAAGGGGCAGACTATATTCTCAATGGGGAGAAAATTGAAAAGACTCAGATTCAAATGAACCTGGGAGTCCTCGTACTAGATACAGGTAAACTAGCAGGTTGAGTCTGAAATTGTTTATTTCAGAAGGAATAGAATATAAGAGCAGGGATGTGACGTTGATGTTGAGGCTTTACAAGGCCCTGGTGAGTCCTTATGGAATATTTTGAGTTTTGGGCTCCTCATTTATGAAAGGATGTGCTGATGTTGGAGGGGGTTCAGAGGAGGTTTGCAAGGATGATTCTGGAAGTGAAAGGATTACCATAGGTGGAGCGTTTGACAGCTCTTGGCCTCTACTCATTGGAAGTTAAAATAGGGTGGGGAATCTCATTGAAACATTTTGAATGTTGAAAGGCGAGGACAGAGTCGATGGAGAAAGGTTGTTTCCCACGGTGGGAGAGTCTGGTTCGTACTGTAGTTTACCTATGGACTCAGTCCAGAGTATATATTACGAAAGGTTAAAAATGGCCGGAGTCCAAAGGGCTAACAAATGAGAGCCCAAACACCAAGTGTGGGTAACTGTGATGAATCAGATCTTATTAAGTGAATAGTGGTGAAGGCCTCATTTATCCCCCACTCACTGAACCATAAACTTCTCTATTTGTCAGCCACTGATTAGGGTATGGGCCAAATGATTACGGTGCAGGAGAAGTTAAACTGCAGGGGAGACGACCCCTCAAAGACAGGGAGTGGGAAATGGCATCAGTGTTATGGACTCTGGCTGGTAGGAATCCCACGCCATGTGGTAAAAGGCCAGTTCAGTATTTCATCCAATATCAATCCTCACAATGCAAGGTGAAATCAGGTAGGTTGTAAAGCCCGGGGAACGGTGGATGTGGCAGTGGGTAAGGTTGCTGCATTACAACTCCAACTATCACAGTTTGATCCCAACACAACAACAGGAAACCATTCAGCCCTACAATCGTAGGAATGGGGCACAGAGTTGATCTTCCAAGTGAAGCAACACTTCACCTGTGAATCCGCAGGAGTCATCTACTGCATCTGGTGCTCTACTTTGGAGAGACTGGACACAGACTGGGCGATTGCTTCGCTGACCACCTTCGCTCTGTCCCCATCAGTGATAGGGATCTCCCGGTGGCCAACCATTTCAATTCTGCATCTGCACTACCAAGCCAAGGCCACACATAAATTGGAGGAGCACTCCTAATACTGCATCTGGGCCCTCTCCAACCGAACGGCATTAACACTGACTTCTCCGATTTCTACTACAACACTCACTGTTCTTCCTTTCTTCCTTATCTCTCTGTTGCCTTTCCCCCAGCTCTCCACCCCCTTCCCTCTCCATTCACAGAGCCATCCCCCCCTCCCCCTGCTTACTGCTGTGCCCTCCCTTCCTTATCCACCTATTACCTCCTGCATGCGAGAATGTGCCCCTCCCCCTCCAATTTTGTTCAGACGCCTGCCCACATTTTGCTTGCACCTTGATGAAGGGCTCAAGCCCAAAATGTTGGTTATGGATCTTTATCTTTGCAATATTAAGTGCACGGTTTGATCTGCTGAGTTTCTCCAGCTTTGTGTTTCAATGTCTGGGGAGATGGCTTATACTAGCAGACCTTTATATGCTGATGGTATCACCGTTGTTCTGAAGGTCTGCATTGGAAGGTCAAAGGTTACATAGTCTTCTTCTACAGGTTTCAGTTCCTTAAAATATTATCTAACCTTCATATCCGCATCCAATAGAAATGGGAAGAAGGACTAAGGGGAGACAATAGACACTGGATCAAGGGCGTGAAAATAAAGCCAGATGAAACAGTAAAACATTCCTCAGTGTCATTCATCAGACAGAATTTAACACCATGTCACACAGGAGATGATAAACAACCAGAGGTTTGAACATAGAACATTACAGCACAGTACAGGCCCTTCGGCCCACAATGTTGTGCTGACCTACATAAACTTACAGAAAAAAACTAACCCTTCCCTACCTCATAACCCTCTATTTTTCTTGCAACCGTGTGCCTGTCTAAGATTCTTTTAAATCTCCCTATTGTACCAGCCTCCACCTCCACCACCCCTGGCAATGTATTCCAGGCACCCAGCATGCTCTATATACCTTAATGGATTCTAGTGAAGAAGGAAGAATTATCAAGTGTGGATGCTTCCTTCGTGCTCTGTGAAGATGCTCAGTGCTCTGTGTGAAAGAATTTACCCCTGATGTCTCCCCTAAACTTTCCTCCTTTCACTTTGTACAGATATCCTCTGGCATTTGCTAGTCTTGCCCTAGAAAAAAGGCTGTCCTCCCTACCCATGCCCCTCATAATCTTGTAGACCTCTATAAAGTCACCTCTCATCCTTCTTCACTCCAAAGAGAAAAGCCCCAGCTCTGCTAACCTTGCCTCGTAAGACACATTCTTGAATCCAGGCAACATCCTGGTAAATCTCTGCACCCTTTCCGAAGCTTCCACATCCCTCCTGTAAGGAGGCAATCAGAACGGAACACAATATTCCAATTTGGTCAAAGATGTTGATTAGTGGAAGCGGCTTAAAAGAGGCGAAGCCCAGATATTTAGGGATTAGATCTTACGGTTTGTTGACTTCATGTTGGAGTAGGTTGATGATGGTCAGCCCAACATTGTGAGCTGAAGGACCTGCAGTGTGCTGTAATATTCTATTGGGCAGGTGCTGGAGGCCACACTGTAGGGGTACAGGGTTACATCGGGAGGGAAAGAAGGTCAAGCAAATATACTGCAAAGTTTTTGAGGGCCTGTAGTTTAAGAAATTCAAGGCAGGGTGAGATTGTTTCCTGTAAAGGCTGCATTGAGATGTGCATATAATATTTGGAGCAATTTGCTTAATGGAAAGTGAAAGTTATACAGCAGGACACTGAATTACCAGGCACATGATGTCAAATAAAGGACAATACAGAAGTGTCCACGTTAATCTGCAGTGTCCATCAAGCCCCTTTTGCATATATTAGCCCAGGATGCAACTTTTTATCAGAGTACAGTTGTACTTCTCTCATCTGTTGCCAGTGGGTGGAGTCGCTCAGCAAATGCTTGCTGATATTTTGAGTTTTTGGAACTTGTTCACAGTTCTATTTCCCACCCGTACCCCCTGAGGCGGTCCTGGACATTCTACCTGAAAGGCCAAAGTCCTTGTACCGATGGCCGTGCCAATCACATGTGGCGCCACAAGGCAGGAGTGGAAGCATCGCAGAAGGAAGAGTCCAATGGCCAGAGAGCTTATTGTGACTTAGAACGGCACAACATGCTCTCAAGAGCTGGAGTAACCTGTGAAGAGAACTCGGTTGAGCCGATGATCTGCAAATGTAGAGTGAACGAACCCTGGCTTGGATTGAGGAATTGTTGGTTGCTTATGTTTCGGCACACTGGAAATTCCTGAGATTAATTCAGCTCAGATAATGACGTCAATTTGAGGTTTGCAGAACTGAGGAGGGTCGTGCTTAGCATGGCTGGGAGTAAGATGAAGGCATCAGTTGGCTGCAGTGGTCACACTTTGGCAATAGCACCGGCTCACAGAGGTAGACTCAGTACCAATGTCCATGGGCATTGGACTCTGCTGAGGTGACACTTGGCCAGACATGGCTTTACCCCAGGTGTCACCGTGACAGAATCTAAAGGCAAAGGATGAAGAACAAACAAACTAGCAGGGACCTCCCTGTGGCCACTTCAATTCCATACCCCACTGCTGCATGGGCATGTCTGTCTACGACCAAGCTGTGGCTACCTGCAATTGGAGGAACAACAACTTATACTGCATCTTGGCAGTCTCCAACCGATGGTATCTATATTGATCTGCTAACTCCCACCTCTCTCTCCCTCATCCCCGTCTCCTCACCTTTCTTCTCCTCTCCCCCTATCACCTCTCAGTTTCTTCTCCCTCCCACCTGTATCCACCTATCACTGTCAGCCCCTCTCCTCCCTGCCACCTTTTTATTTGGGTGACGCCTGATATTCGGCACTTCAAAAGGGCTCAGGCCCGACACTTCAACTGCCTTTAGCTTTCTCTGGACCCTTCGTGATCATCTGAGTTTCATTTGCACACTTCACTCGACCCCAGCATCTGCAGGTTTCCTGTTTCCCTAAAATACTTAATCGCAGGTTTGCCCGGAGTGCTCACAATGGCGAACGATGCCAGGGTAGGCTCCGAGCACAGCTCATACCAACTCCTGTCCAAAGCCCAGCTCTGAAAGGGAATACCTCTCTGCACTACGGCTTGTTCTGGTTGATGTGGAAGGTGGAGGAACGGACAGTTCCTCTGATTACACAGTGCACTTGTACCTCTGGAATAATTCGGATGCTGGACGTTATGGCAGATAATCCAACACAAACTAGCAATGCAGAAATGGCTTGCATAAGTTTCTTGTATTGTGTACCACTGTTGAACTCATTTCGGGGGCTCAGTCTCTGCCAACAATAGGTGGGTGATAAATTGTTATACTTCGTGAGGGAACTAGGGCCTTGTCTCAATGTGTGATGATCTGTAATCAGGAATGAGTTATGTAATAAAGTGCTTTTACCTTGAAGAACGTCAGAGTTACTGAGTGAATACACGGTAAAAAACCATCTGATCATTCCCTTTGCGAGAATGGAACAAAATCTCATTATAAATACAAATATAAATTACAACCTAGAATCACCAAAATTATACGTTGAAAAAGTGCAGTCAGATAGAAAATAAATGTATCAGAGGTTGAGGTTAGTGATAGTGTACAAAGGTGTGATGCAACAGTTCCTCTGCTGACGGCCTCTGGTTCACCTCCACAAATATCTTTTTCAAAAAGTCCCGGCTGTGGTCTGACACGCGAGGAGGCAGCTGAGGATTGGTTGGCTGCGTGGCGATCTTGAATATGGCTGCCATGGCCTCAAACTCAGCCCAGGGCGGTTTCTCGGTCAGCATTTCCACCACCGTGCACCCAACACTCCTACAGAATGCAAAGAGGCAAATTGGCAAAACCAAGGGCAGGAAACGCTCCCTCTGGTGCTCCCAGAACACGCAAACCAATGCAAAGCATGGAAATCAATCAGGTGGTTTAAAGAACTCACAATGAAAAAGATCCGTATTACTCAATCGTGAGGACAGGAGCTGTGTGAAGGGCATTTTGAGGTGTTCAGTGACCTGCAGTGCTACCTAACTTATTTCTTTCTTTCTTTGGCTTGGCTTCGCGGACGAAGATTTATGGAGGGGGTAAAAGTCCACGTCAGCTGCAGGCTCGTTGGTGGCTGACAAGTCCGATGCGGGACAGGCAGACACGGTTGCAGCGGTTGCAAGGGAAAATGGGTGGGTTGGGGTTGGGTGTTGGGTTTTTCCTCCTTTGTCTTTTGTCAGTGAGGTGGGCTCTGCGGTCTTCTTCAAAGGAGGTTGCTGCCCGCCGAACTGTGAGGCGCCAAGATGCACGGTTGGAGGCGAGATCAGCCCACTGGCGGTGGTCAATGGGGCAGGCACCAAGAGATTCAAAACTAACCACTGGAGTCTCAATTCCAATTTGTATTTTCAATTGCCATGTTTGAAAAGAAGTTTTGCAGGGTTCCTTCTGCATTGATTCTCTGAAAGGAATGGGCTCAGATATCAATGCAACACAAATATATTTTCGTGTTGAAATTCTTTTTTTTGATGTTGAGCAATTAGTTGGGGGGTAGAAAGGCAGAAGTACATCAGCAATTCCATGTAATAGTCAACCAGCCCCTTTTCTATTGGCCCCGACCGCCTGCCCATCTGAGCTCCAAACACCCTGACTGTAGATCCTTGCCCTGATCATCTTCCCACCAGAGCTCCCAATGTCCAGGTCGCCCGCCCATCCAAGATCCTGACAACCTGACCGCGGACCTACCACCCAATCCCGACCATCCAAGCTCCTGACGCCGTAAATGACGCAGTAAGTTTACCAAGGTCAAATGTATGTGTAAAAGCTGATCCCCTAAATTGTGACCTGAAAAATTGGTCCAAAGATTTTGATGATTACACAAGTATATAATGGTAACTATGCGAGTAAGGGAGTCTAAGACGGGAGGGCGTAACTATAAGGTGAGGTGGGGGGGAGGGGGATTTTGAAGGGAGGTGTTGGAATATTTCACTCAGAAGGGATGGGTTCATGGAATGAGCTGCCGGATACAGTGGTGGAGGCAGGGACAGCAGCTTCCTTTAAGAAACATTTGGATATCTCCGTTGGTGAGAGGGGAATGGAGGGGTTAATGCGGGCATGTGGGACTAAAGTAGGAGGGCACGTTGTTCAGCACAGACAATTTTAAAAATATAGACAAACAGCAGGGTAATGGCCCTTTTCAGTCCATGAGCCCCGTGTTGCCCAATTACACCCAATTAAACTACAACCCCTGGTTCGTTTTGGAGGATGGGAGGAAACTGGAGCCCCCGGGGAAAATGCACACAGACACGGGGAGAAGGGACAATTTCCTTACGGACAATGGCGGATTCGAACCCAGGACGTTGGCGCTGTAATAGCACCGCGGTGACTGCTGCCCTGGGCTGGGCCAGATTCCATGAATCTAAGTGCTGGAGCAAACTAAGCAAAATAATGTGGGGAGGCTGATGTCAAGTGGAAATGTTTGCAACATAAATTCTCCACAAATGACATGGAAACAGCTCAAGGGAGTTGTGCAGGTGAAAAGTCTCCTGACCCCACCATCTACCTATCCAGCCCTTCACTGACCTGATGGAGTGAGGATCATCTGTGTGAATCAGAAATCTCTCCCCTCAAACTGAGGAGAAATCTGTCCTCACCAACTTTTGCAAAACACCGTTTGCTAGAGGAAATCAACAGGTCAATCAAGGGAAGGAAAGGAAATGGCTGACACTTCATCAAGTCTGGGAGGGCAAGGGGCTGGACAGGATGGGAGGAGCTGGATGGGAGCCAACAGGGGATTGGTGAAACAGGGAGGGATGAAGGATGATGCACAGAGGCGGTGACTGGGAGGTCCGACCACAGTAGAGAGAGAGAGAGAGAGAGAGAGTAAAATTACAGAGATGCTGGAGAAGCTCAGCAGTTCTCACGGTATCCATTGGAGATAAAGATATACAACTGACGTTTCGGACCTGAGCCCTTCATTTAGTTAGAGAAACAAAGAAGTCAGGTGGAGAAAGATGAGTGAGACAGGGTGGGGTGGGGAAAAAGTATAGACAAAGGCTGGAAACAGAGAAGGTGATTCTAGTGGTGAAAAGGGACACCTGATGGAACCAGAAGAGGGAAGGAAGAGAACAGGGAGTAGCTGGAGGATTCATTACCTGAAACTTCTACTTTTGGAAACAGATTGCTGTCAAATAATCAAATTCCAAGTTGAGTAGGTACGAAAATTAAATCAAATCGGAAAATAGGAAGCGAAGAACCAACGTATCAGAAGGAGGCAGGAGTTAAATCTTTGGAGAGTGGGTTAAATCCTAATGCAGAGAATAGCTAACACAACAGGGCCCAGGAACTAAGCCTGGGTGCAGACCCGAGAGTGTGGAGAGCGGAGACACAGTGCTGCTCTGAAGGGTTTAGTTTAAACAGTCTTCTGGAGGAGCGAACAGCGCTTTTATTTTAAAATCCTGCGACTGCAAGGTCTGTGTACAAAATGGTGGAGTCTGTACTGACAGTGGCCTCGAGGGGTTGCAGAATCTAGGGATTAGTGGACCGGTGCGGGGCACCAGAAATGGGAAGAACACCCCCTGTTGAGAAGGAGAATCAGCGGAGATGATCCTACAGGGACAGTGACCACAGCTGTGGATCAGCAAGGGGCTCAGTGGTCGAAAGACCCACACAAACTGCAGCCTGCTGCTGACAGGATCATGATAACTAGGTATCAGAGCAAGGATTCGAGAGGGTGCTGAGGGCAAGAAGGGGTCAGGCGCTGAAGGCTTCCTGATCGTGTTGGAGGTTTGGATCGAACAGGAGTCTGTGTGGCTGTAGAGGCTGCGAGAGCGCTGGAGGCGAATCCACAGACATGCAGCGACTCTGCTCTCGTACTGTAAGGGGTGACTCTTTGCCTGTCTTACGGCAGGTAGAAGGAAGTTTTGTGTAATATTATGGGTGAGGTGCCAGAGAATTAGAGGGAAGCTCATGTTGTCCTTTTGCTTAAAAAGCTCCAAAAATAAACCAGGAAATTACAGGCCGGTGAGCCTGACATCAGTAATGGGTAAATTACTGCAGGGTGTTCTGAGAGATCGGGTATACAAGTATTTAGACAGCCAAGGGCTGATTGAGGACAGTCAGCATGACTTCATGCATGGTAGGTCGTGTTTAACAAATCTTATAGAGTTTTTCAAGGAGGTTACCAGGAAAATAGATGAAGGAAAGGCTATGGATGTTGTCTACATGGACTTTAGTAAGGCCTTTGACAAGGTCCCACATGGGAGGCTAGTTTAGAAGGTTCAGATACTAGGTACTCATGGATTTGAAATTGGCTGAATGGAAGAAGACAGAGTGGCAGTGGATGATGCTTCTCAGACCGGAGACCTGTGACTAGTGGGGCCTCAGGGATCAGTGCTGGGACAATTGTTGTTTGTTGTCTATATCAATGATCTGGATGATAATGTGGTGAACTGGATCAGCAAGTTTGTAGATGACACTAAGATTGGAGACGTTGTGGACAGTGAGGAAGGTTTTCAAAGGTTGCAGAGGGATCTGGACCAGCTGGAAAAATGGGCTGAAAAATGGCCGATGGAATTTAATGCAGACAAGTGTGAGGTGTTGCATTTTGGAAGGACAAACCAAGAAAGGATGTACACGGTAAATGGTCGGGCACTGAGGAGTGCGGTAGAACAGAGGGATATGGGAAGACAGATACATCATTCCCTGAAAGTGGTGTCCACAGGTAGACTGGGTTGTGAAGAAAGTTTCTGGCATCTTAGCCTTCATAAATCAAAGTATTGAGTACAAGATTTGGGATGTTATGGTGAGGTTACGCAAGACATTGGCGAGGCCAAATTTGGAATATTGCGTGCAGTTCTGGTTGCCAAACTACAGGAAGGGTATCAGTAAGATTGAAGATTGAAAGAGTGCAGAGAAGATTGATTAGGATGTTGCCGGGAAAAATTAAACAGGTTTGGACTTTATTCCATGAAGCATAGAAGAATGAGAGGTTTACAAAATTATGAGGGGTATAGACAGAATAAATGCAAACAGCATCTTTCCACAGATTAGGAGAGATAAATACAAGAAAACATGGCTTTAGGGTGAATGGGGAAAGATTTAGGGGAAACATTGGGGGAAACTTTTTCACTCAGTGCGGTGGGTGTGTGGAATGAGCTGCCATCTGACGTGGTAAATGCGGGCTCACTCTTAAGTTTTAAAAATAAGTTGGATAGATACATGGATGGGAGAATTCTGGAGGGCTATGGAATGTGTGCAAGTAAGCGGGACTAGCAGTAGGATGTTTTCAGCACAGACTAGAAGGGCTGAATGCCCTGTTTTCTGTGCTGTGGTTTTCTATGGTTCTCTGGTTACATGGCAACAAGGGAGACTTGAATCTTAAAGTTTCAGCCTCCAAGCATTAGTCTGATCAATCTCATTCACAAAGTATTTCTCAGCTCTTTCCAACCTGGAGCAAACTTACCAGATATCAGCTTTCCTGCCGTAACCTTCTCCACTGATCACTTCTGGGCTCATCCAGTATGGGGTGCCTGTGACAGACCTCATTCCTGTCCCGGACAAGCAGATTGTCTGTAGCCTTCGACTCGCGCCAAAATCTCCCAACTTTACGTTGCCGGCAGAATCCCGCAGAATGTTGGCTCCTTTCAAATGAAGAGAAGCAGTTTAGACCCGAACCTAGCAGAGCAGCTCCCCAAATCAGCAAGATCACCGAAGGCTTTCTCTAGGTGCTCCAATTTCCTCCCACCTCCCAAAGACGGGCTACATAACGGGTTAATCACGGAAGTCTCTGCAGGCGCTGTGATGGTAGAAACACAGAACTGCTGGAGGAACTCAGCCAGTATCGCAGCGTCCACAGGAAGTAAAGATATATTACCAACGCTTCGGACCTGAACCCTTCATCAAAGTGATGGATTCATTGGTCTTCGGAAATCGGTGTTGGTGAGTGGCAGCAGAATTGGGGAGGGGGAAAGAGGGGGCAGAGATGATGTCGAGGGCAAAGGGAAACCAGATTAATGGAGGATTGGTGCAGGTAGGGGCCGAAGGGCTTGTTTCCTTTCTGTACCAGCACTCTGTGTAAGCAGTGCAGACTGCACCAAAAGTAAATCTATTTCAGAGACCCAAGACCAAGTGTGGCAACCCCAGTTTTACTAGATATCCACTATCTCTCCAGAGGGCTTAATATTTTGTACTTGAGGCAGGAACAGGGAGTTTCTTCAGGATGTAATCGTGTTTAAGGCCAGTTCCCTTCTCACACAAGAGCAGGTACTCAGAACCACGAGGCCTGGCGTATTTCATCACCTAAACATTTGCAAATGTGATCTGAAAGGCACTTCAGAAAAAGTGACTGCTGGCCCCGTAACCTGGATAATTTCCCTTTGGATAACTGAGGGGATGACGAAATGCAAGCCCAGCTGCTTCCTGATCCTTTGACAGGAGGCAGTTTTGTTTTTCTCCACTGTACAAGTTGGTGCTCATCCACGATCAGGACATACCTTGAACATTTTCTTCTGTTCACCCTATCTACAACCAGTCATGATCTTATACATCTTGATCCATTTTAGTTTCTTTAAAAAAACTTTTTGTTTCTTTTCAGAATCAGAAATTATTGTCATGAACACGTCACAAAATTTGTTATTTTGCAGCAGCGTCGCAGGGCAAACATTACTTTACAAAAAGAAATATAAATAGTGCACAAGAATTCAAAGTGAGGCCGTGTCTGTAGTTCATTGATCATTCAGGAATCTGATGGCGGAGGGGAAGAAGCCGTCCTTGTGCCACTGAGTGGCTCGTCTTCAGGCTTCTGGTAGCAGAGTGAAGAGGCATGGCTTGGGTGTTGGGGGTCTTTGAGGATAGAGGCTGCATTTTTAAGAGACTGCCTCTTGTAGATGTCCTTGATGGAGTGAAGTCTGGTACCCGTGATGTCGCAGGCCAAGGTAACAACCCTCTGGAATTTTTTCTTGTCCTGAGTGTTGGCACCCCCATACCAGACAGTGATGCAACCAGCCAGAATGCTCTGGGTACCTCTGGCAATGCCCTTCTCTCATTGGCCTTGAGAAGGTGGGGGGTTGAGCTGGCTGCTTGAATCACTACAGTCCCACTGAAGGAGGTCCTACCTTTAAGGGAGGAAGTTCCAGGAATTAGACCCCACAACAATGAAGGGATATTTGAGATCTTCTTCAATGCAGGTACATGTGCCAACTTGAAGAGGAAATCTCCTCTCTACCTTCTTGACTTCAAGACCAATGCCAGTTTCTCCTGTCTAACTTTGTGGCTGAAATCCTTCATCCCTGAAACTGTTCCCATAAATCTTCCCCAGGTAATCTGTCATTTTGGGCTCTACCTTCAAAGATAAATATTGGACAACTCCCTGATCTTCACTGACATGAGGCGATAAAACCTTTTAGCGTTGTAGTTTTACAGCTGGGAAACAGGCCCTTCAGCCCAACTTGTCCATGCAGACCTAGCTGTCTACTCCAATTGCCCCATTGCCTGCGTTTGGCCTTATTCCTCTCCATGTACCCATCTAAACACTATTTAAAGTTGGTAACTGTCCTCACATCTGGCCACTTCTTCTGGCAGCTCATTCCATACACCCACCTCCCTCTGTTGATGAAGCTGCCCCTCAGGAGCTTCTTTTTATTCGGGCACCTGCCTGCTTTTTGCTCTTACCTTGATGAAGGGCCAAGGCTGTAAATGTTGGTTATATGGACTTCCTATGGATGCTGTGTGACCTGTAGCAGGTTTTTCCAGCAGTTTTGTGTATTAAATGACATGTATGCTCTCTAGCTTTAAACTCCCTACACTGGAAATTAAGCCCATCACCTTATATATTCCCCCCTTGATTTTATAAACTTCTAAAAGGTCACCCCTCATCTTCTACCCTCCAGGGAGAAAAGGCCCAGCCTACTGAACCTCTCCTCAGAACTCATGCCTGCCAGTCCCAGTAACCTCTTTTGTTCCATTTCCAGCTTAATGACTTCCTTCCTTTAGCTAACTGACCAGAATCTCAACCATAATTTTTTAAAACTTTCGTTTGTGGAGGAAAATGCGGCCTCAATTTGAGTTCATTGAGAAAACAGCTCTCATTTGGAAAATTCAAGGGTCCTGGGGTAAAAGGTGAAAGGGAAGAAGTTTAGGGGGAACATCTTTACACAGAGAGGGGAGGGGGTGTGGAAGGAGATGCCAGCTGAAGTGGTGAATGTGGGCTCACTTTTGACATTTAAGAAAAATTTGAATACATTCTTAGATATGGACTGCGTGCAGGTCAGTGGGACTAGGCACAAGGATGGTTTGGCACAGACTAGAAGGGCCGAACGGGCTTGTTTCTGTGCGGCAATGTTCTATGGTTCGATCCAACATTTTTGTGCTCCAACCCTTCAAATAAAACTTGATCCCAGAGAGCAGATCTAGTTTTTAACTGTAGACATACAGCACAGTAACAGGCCATTTTGGCCCACGAGTCTGTGCCGCCCAATCACATTCCATTAACCTACACCCCCTGTACATTTTGAATGGTGGAAGGAAACCGCAGCCCCCAGGGAAAACCCAAGCAAACAAGGGGAGAACGAATAAGCTTCTTACAGACAGCGTGAGATTTGAACCAGGTCCCAGGCGCTGTAAAAACGTTGCGCTAATTGCTAAGCCAACCGTGACGCCCATGAAATGGTTGTCACTGAGCGATGGCTGTGGGCTCATATTTCAATGACCTTTCCCTCCAGACACCAGCTAGTCTGTTCCTTCAATTCTGACAAATTCTGCCGATATTTTTGGTTTCCAGAAGCTGTAATAGGATCCTTTACTCTGAGTGATTCAGGATAATCCAGAGATTAGGGCTCATTAAGTACACGTGACAGCCAATTAAACCATTTTTAACTGTCTGAGCCCCCCGTGACTGCCCACGCTGCCAAGGTGAACTAACTCTGGCACACTCACCTTTTATGTCTCTGTGCACGATCATGTTACTGTGCAGATAGGAAACGCCTTCCAGGATCTGCCGCGTGTACCTGCGCGTCACGTTTTCCGTTAGTGCCCCGTAGGCTTTAAGCTGGTCCTTTATTGAACCCTATCAAGGGAGAAGACCTGTTAAAAATTCTGTTCGAGCCTGCTCCGACATTCAATAATGACTGATTTGGCCGTGGACTCAGCTCCACTTGCCCACCTGTTTCCCGAAACCCATAATTCCTCTATTACACAAAAATCTCCCTGCCTCTGTCTTACATACATTTAATGAGGCAGCCTTGACTGCTTCCTTGGGCAGAGAATTCCACAGAAGCAGCTTCTCCTCATCTTTATTTTAGATGGTATCGAGAAAGGGTAGAGGGGCTTAGATAGGGCGGAGAGCCAATGCCATTTTTTTTGCTGGGGCAACAATAGCAAATACTAGAGGACGTCTGTTTAAGGGGAGGGAAGGAAAGTTTAGGGGAGACGTCAGAGATGCTTTATTATTAATACACAGAGACCAATGGGCGTCTGGAATCCATTTCTGGGGATGGTGGTGGAGGACGGTACAATAGGGGCAGTCAAAAGATTCTTAGATGGGCACATGTATGTAAGAAAAATAGAGGGTTATGGATATGAGGTAGGGAAGGGTTAGGCTGTTGTGGAGTAGGGTTACGTAGCCTGGCACAACATCAACGGGCTGAAATGCCTGTACTGTAATGTTCAATGTCTCAGTTTCCAAGACCCAGTTTCAAACACCCCCATAAATATAGAATTTTATCTTTGAAGTTTCAAGAATAAATTTAAATTTTTGCACAAGGCATCAACAAGGCTTGTTCCTCTGGTAGCGGGTTCCAGGTAAGCACCTCCTGTCAAAGCAGAGGACGAACCAAATTTCCAAAACTACTTGTTTCTGTGCTGTAATGTTCGATGGTTCTAACCATCAGCAGACTATATTTTTACAAATGATTGGTCTTTATGTCCCTCCCCTGAACAGTCCTGTCATTTTAATTTCAGCATGTACTGCCTCGAAGTTCATTCATTTTAAGATGATACCTGTTAAATCCTTAGCCCCCTTTCCACTGGCACCTTGTCAGCACGCTGCCATCAAATGACATCACTTCACACCGGGGATTAACCACCTCAGCCCCTACTCACATGCCTGGTGTCAGGTGACACCGACGTGCTGATAAAACCAGTGGAAAAGGGACAGCAGAAAGTCACCAGTTGAAGGAAGAGCACTCCGATCCCTGGGGATGAGTTGTGTCCCAGTTAAGGGTGGCCCAGTGGAAACGGCACAAAGGGTTTCCTATCCTGGGACACTGCACGGCCAATTAACTGGGGTGCCAGTGGAAAAGGAGCTGTTGGCACTTTGGAATTAATTCAAGAAGTAAAACACGACATATAACCATATAAAAATATAACCATATAACCACTTACAGCACAGAACAGGCCAGTTCGGCCCTACTAGTCCATGCCGTAACAAATCCCCACCCTCCTAGTGCCACTGACCAGCACCCGGTCCATACCCCTCCAATCCTCTCCCCTCCATGTAATTATCCAGTCTTTCCTTAAATGTAATCAATGATCCCGCCTCAACCACGTCTGTCGGAAGCTCATTCCACATCCCCACCACCCTCTGCGTAAAGAAATTTCCCCTCATGTTCCCCTTATAATTTTCCCCCTTCAATCTTAAACCATGCCCTCTCGTTTGAATCTCCCCCACTCTTAATTGAAAAAGCCTATCCACATTTACTCTGTCTGTCCCTTTTAAAATCTTAAACACCTCTATCAAGTTCCCCCTCAATCTTCTACGCTCCAGAGAAAAAAGCCCTAGTCTGCACAACCTTTCCCTGTAACTCAAACCTTGAAATCCTGCCAACATTCTCGTGAACCTTCTCTGCACTCTCTCTATTTTGTTTATATCTTTCCAATAATTTGGTG
Source organism: Narcine bancroftii (assembly GCF_036971445.1). Taxonomy (NCBI): domain Eukaryota; kingdom Metazoa; phylum Chordata; class Chondrichthyes; order Torpediniformes; family Narcinidae; genus Narcine; species Narcine bancroftii. The sequence continues at coordinate 316,514,634 of NC_091472.1, forward strand.
ACCAAAACTGTACACAGTACTCCAAATATTGCCTCACCAAAGCCTTGTACAATTTCATCATAACCTCCCTACTCTTGAATTCAATACTCCGATTTATGAAGGCCAACATTCCAAATGCCTTCTTCACCACACCATCTACCTGAGTATCAGCCTTGAGGGTACTATTTACCACAACTCCTAAATCCCTTTGTTGCCCTGCACATCTCAATCGCCTACCATTTAATGCATATGACCTATTTAGATTTGCCTTTCCAAAATGTAACACCTCACACTTATCTGTATTAAATTCCATCAGCCATTTCTCAGCCCACACCTCCAGCCATCCTAAATCACCTTTTAATCTACGGTAATCTTCCTCACTGTCCACAACACCACCAATCTTTGTATCGTCCGCAAACTTGCTTATCCAATTCTCTATCCCTACTTCCAGATCGTTAATATATATAACAAACAATAGTGGACCCAGGACCGAACCCTGAGGAACTCCACTAGTCTCCGGCCTCCAATTGGACAAACAATTTTCTGCCACTACTCTCTGACACCTCCCATCCAACCATTGCTGAATCCATTTCACTACCTCCTTATTTATACCTAATGCCTCCACCTTTTTTCCTAATCTCCTATGGGGAACTTTATCAAAAGCTTTACTAAAGTCCAAATAGACAACATCCACAGCTTTCCCTTCATCAACCTTTTCTGTAACCCCCTCGAAAAACTCAATCAGGTTTGTCAAGCATGATCTACCCCTGACAGAACCATGCTGATTACTCCCTATCAATCCCTGTACCTCCAAATAATTGTAAATACCATCCCTCAGAACACTTTCCATCAACTTGCCCACCACAGACGTCAGACTCACGGGCCTATAATTCCCAGGTTTACATTTGGACCCCTTCTTAAACAGTGGAACCACATGCACCACCCTCCAATCCTTTGGCACTACCCCTGTGACCAGTGACATCCTAAATATCTCTGTTAATGGCCCCACTATCTGTCCACTAGCCTCCCTGAGTGTCCTAGGGAATATTTTGTCCGGTCTCGGAGATTTATCCACCTTTATTTTTTTCAACACAGCCATCACTACCTCCTCGGTTATCCTTATGTGCTTCATGACCTCACCACTATTTTTCTTTACTACAACTGGTTCAACATTTTTTTCCCTAGGCAAAGAAATCATTCAAAATTTCCCCCATTTCCTCAGACTTCTCACTCAGCCTCCCCTCGCTATCTACAAGGGGTCCAATTTTATCCCTCACTAATCTTTTACTTTTAATGTACCTATAGAAACCCTTTGGATTTATTTTTACTCTCAAAGCCTCTTCATGCCTTTTTTTGGCCTTTCTAATTTCTTTCTTAAGATTCCTTCTACACTCCTTGTCGTCCTCCTTCAACTTCTCAGCTCCCTGCTCTTTATACCTCTTGTACACCTCCCTTTTTCTCCTAACCAAATTTCCAGTATTCCTCGAAAACCAAGCCTCCCTATGACTTCCAGCCTTTCCTTTGATCCTCACTGGGACATAACTACTCTGTACCCTCAAAATTTCTTTTTTGAATATCCTCCATTTTTCATTTACACCCTCACCTGAAAATATCCTGTCCCACTCAAGACTCCCCAAATCCCTTCTTAATCCTTCGAAATTTGCTCTTCTCCAATCCAGAACCTCAACTTTAGGTCCCTCCTTGCTCTTCCCTAAAACTACCCTAAAACTAACAGAGTTAGTTACTGTGGTTCAAGTAAAAACATGACGCTGGAGAAACTCTAGGTCAAACAGAGTACTTTATATTAGCAAAGATAAAGATATAGAACCAACATTCCGGGCTTAAGCCCTTCATCAAGGTATGTCGGGCACCTGACTACTTTTTGCTCATAACTTGATGAAGGGCTCGAGTCTGAAATGTTGATTCTGTTCCTTTATCGTTGCGATATAAAGGACACGGTTTGATCTGTTGAGTTTCTCCAGCGTCGTGTTTTCACTTGGCATTAGTTCAGCTGTTCTATTTCTTTACTATTACAGTAAGTTCTTGAATTAACACGTTGATGAGAAAACAAATCCAAATACAAAATGAAATACCTCATTATCGTTTGGGTTTGAACTGAACCACTGGGCAGCAGACCACGGAACCCTGACATCCGCGCATCTGTGAGGTCGGTGGCGGCGGCCGTTCTTCCCGCTCCTCCTCGCTCTCACGTCACAGCTGTTTCTGTGCTTCCCTACCACACACTGGCAGCACCAGGTCCCCCAGGAATTTCTTGCAGCACTCCCCCCGCCTCACCTTCTGTGATGATGGCGACCAAGCTGCTTCTCCGCCCTTCAGAGATGGCGATCTCTGCAGGATCCCAATCGCCTCCCTTCCCACACCAGCCACCGCCACCAAAATTCATTAAATAATTGGATTTGTTTTTATTAATCTTTCTTAAATGTCTGTATAGCACACACTTATTTCAATGTTTACTATTGGAAGTGTATTGGGTCATTATTTAGAAGTTTAGTGAAGCTTCTGTGACCAGAAATAACCTGTAGGAACTTAACTCTTGTTTTTAATCATTAAGCCGATGGTAAAATTGTTTTTGTTTAACATCGTTTCACTTGAAGTACCAATTTCCATCAACGTATCAACATTAAGAGAGGATTCAAGATTCTACATTTTTTTATTGTCATGTAATAAAAGCAGTGCAATATTACATGGAATGTGTAAGGCAGGCAGATTCGCCATCGGCAGAAGATGCCTGAAGCACTTCTTCCAGTCAGAGAAAGAGAGGCAAAAGAGATTCGTCCCAGAGATACCGACTATTCATGGGTTCACCACCAGCACCTCCACAGCCCCCTCAGTCACGCAGAGTCCAGTCCAAACCAAGCGCAGCCAAAATTCTGGATCCAAACCTCCGGCACGATCAGGAACCCTTCAGCATCCTCCATACCCTCTCGCATCCTGGCTCTGATATCTGGTGCCCCTGTAGCCAGTCTCCAGCAATCCGTAATCTGGTTTGACTCTCTCGCCAGCAGACTGCAGCCTGTGTGGGTTCCTCGCCTCGAATCGACAACAGCCTGCCACCTGCGTGTTCCTCAGCTTCAGAGCCCCTCACTGTTCTGATGCCATGGTCACCTTTCTGTGGGTCCTCTTCTCTGCTTTTCCTTCTCCCCATTTTCTGGTGCCCTGCGCCAGTTCTCCGCTTCCCCAGACACTGCAACTTCTCGTGGCTGCTCCGATCACCCACAGTCGCAGGATTTTTAAATAAAACCCCTATCAGGTCCATTAACAGGTCATTTAAAGCCTGAACAGAGCTGACGGCAGTCGGACTGAGCAGTTGGACCCCACGGGAGGTCCACACCACCATTGCAGTTACTGCAGCACCACCATTTTTTTGCTGTACAAATTTTCCTAGGGTCAACTAGAGCCAGTCTTCATTGCTTGTACATCGACTTCACTGGCAAGGCTCACCCTAAATGGGTAACCATCTCAACCAAGTTACGTCAGAGGGGATGCAAGACACCACAGGTACGGGAATCTGGAGCGAAAAAGCACTGCCGCAGGAACTTAGACTTGAAGAAGAGTCTGGCCTGAAACGCTGACCACCCTTTATCTGATGCTGCTCAACCTGCTGAGTTCCTCCAGCATAATGCTTCATGTCAGAGGGGAATTCCAAGGCAACCACATCGCTGCAGATGGGCAATCGGCAATAAGATGGAGGTTTATATTTGTGGTCTCAGAATTTGTTTTAAATTTGATTTCCAGATTTTATTGATTAAATGTAACTTCCCAGCTGCTAATGTGAGATTGAAATGCTCAAATGGATGACTTGACAATTACCACAGTACAACTATAGCTATGTTCTGGCTGAACGTGGGCAAAGGGCTTCACTTACACTATTGCTTTATAAACTCATGATTTGTAACCATAGTAAAAATGCTCAAATAGCTTTCTAAATATCCAGGTCACAGTCCTCATCTTTGATCCATCAAATGATTTTTATAACACACAATGCCCTCAGCCATCTTGAATCCATGATGGCTCTCCTGTAGAACAAGCCGTTCAGCCCAAGTTGTTGAAAAACCTATATAAACTTCCCTCCCTCACACCCATTTTTCTTACATCCACATGCCTGTCAAGGAGTCTTTTAAATGTTCCTATTGCACCAGCATCTACCACCATCGGCAACACATTCCAGGCACCCACTAATCGGAGTAAAGAACTCACCTCTGACCCAATTTAGTTCTCCATCTTATTTGTGATGGTTATTTTGAATTTAGAACATAGAACATTCCAGCACTGGCCACGATGTTATGCCAATCTATATTTTTAACATTATTCAACAATCTAACCCTTCCCTCCCTCACACCCACAACCCTCCATTTTTCTTCCATCTGTGTGCCTGTCTAAGAGTCTTTTAAATGGCCCTATTGAACCAGCCTCCACCACCATCCCCAGCCACGCATTCCAGGTACCAACTGCTCCCTGTGTAAATAACTTACCCCTGACAACTCCCCTGAACTTTTCTCCTCTCACTGTACACAGATGTCCTCTGGTATTTGCTATTGATGCCCCAGTGAAATGGTGCTGGCTGTCTGCCCTATATCAAAGCCCCTCATAATCTTGTAGAATTTAGTTGCAGGTAACTTTCAAACTATTAATCGAGAAATATAACCTGTGCTGGCTCAGTATCATTATTAATCTCCAGATTTTCTTTAACTTACCCCAGGCATATATTCCATAAAGATAGAAAGGGTTCTCTCCTGAGGGTCTCTCAAACAGCCGTAGTACTGTACAATCCTCTCATGTTGGAGATTCTTCAATAACTGGATCTCACATTCGAGAGCATTTACCTCCTGAGAATAATTAAAAACTCAGGTTAGTGCCGTGAGGAAATTGCAAAATCCAATCTTCAGAAAGTGTGACTGTGAAATGCACATTTTTAATGTTACTTCATTAAACAAGAGCTCAAAGCTTCATTAACTCCTATATCTTATCCCACTCCAAAAACACAGAGACAGAGAGAGCGGCCCTTCAGTCCCTTGTGTCCGTGCCAGCCATAAATTCGTATTCCATTCCAAAGGCATCTTCGGCATTCGGGCGCTAGCCTTCCACACAACAGCAATTCAACTGCAGATCCAAACAGTGGGAGGGTACCTGCCTCTGCCACCCTCTCGGGCAGAGTCTATTCCAGATTTCAACCCAGCTTCCACTGAAAAGTTACTTCCAAAAATCCTCTCCAAATAACCTGTCCTCTTGACCCGCTATTGTCAACCTTTTTTTTTAGTTACGACCCTTAGATGTTTTTTCAGATTTTTTTGTCAGACTGAATGACCACTTAGAGTAGTATGTACACAGCGTCTACATGTAAATAAATAAAGAACTGTAAACATAACAAATGTAAGCAAACCGACTGTGCAATTCAGAGAGAATTTAAAAAATCAATCAAGTGCACAAGGCAGAGTCCTTAAACGAGTCCCTGATTGAGTTTGTCGTTGAGGAGTCTGATGGTGGAGGGGGAGCAGCTGTTCCTGAATCTGGTGGGTGCGATTCTTGTGGCATCGATACCTCTTTCCTGATGGCAGCCGCGAGAACAGAGCGTGTGCAGGATGGGGAACGCTGCTGCTCTCTGATGGCAGCGTTCCCTGTAGATGTTCTTGATGTGCGCGGGGCTTTGCCTGTGATGTCAACTACTTTTTGGAGGGCTTTATGCTTGGGGTATTGGTGTCCCTGTACCAGACCGTGATGCAGCCGGTCAGCACACTTTCCACCACACCTCTGTAGAAATTTGCCAGGGTTTCTGGTGTCATATCAAACCTCCACAAACTCCTGAGGAAGTCGAGGAGCTTACGGGCTTTCTTCACGATGCCATTGGTGTGTTGGGTCCAGGAAAGATTCTGAGAAAGTGACTCCAAAGAACTTAAATTTGCTCACCTTCACCACTTTGATCCCGCAATGATCACTGGATTGTAAACCTCTGGCTTTCACCTCTGGAAGTCAACATTCAGCTCCTGAGTTTTGGTGATGTTGAGTGCAAAGTTTTGTTGGTGCACCAAGTTTTCAATCTCCCTCCTGTTTGCTAACTCATCACCTTCCTTTATACAACCCTCTACCGTGATATCGTCAGCAAATTTATAGATGATGTTATTGTCGTACCGAGCCACACATCGTAGGTGTAAAGTGAGAAGAACAGGAGGCGAAGAACACAGCCCTTTGGTGCTTCAGTACTGATGGAGATTGTGGAGGAGATGTTCTAACCCAGTGGTTCTCAACCTTTTTCTTTCCACTCACATCCCACTTTAAGTATTCCCTATGCCATCGGTGCTCTGTGATTAGTGAGGGATTAATTAAGGTGGTATGTGGATAGAAGGAAAAAGTTTGAAAAACACTGTTTTATTCATCCCTAATTAACTCGTTATGTGCACGGTTTCAGAACTCCAAAGGAAATGGGTCAATGACAATTTTTCTCAAGCTAATATTTCAGTAACAATTGGGTCTAGAGCAGTGAATCTCAACCTTTCCTTCCCATTCACATCTCACCTTAAGCAATCCCTTACTCATCACAGAGTATTGATGGCCTAGGGATTACTTAAAGTGATATGAGTGGAAAGAAAAAGGTTGAGAACCATTGTTCTAACCAATCCTCAATGATTGTGGTCTGGCGGTGAGGAAATCCATGATCCAATTACACATTGGGGTGTTGAGTCCCAGGTTTTGGCGTTTGCTGATCAGTTTGGAGGAGCTAATGGTGTTAAATACTCAACTGTAGTTGATAAAGAGCATCCTGATGTCTGTAATCCTTACTCTCCAGGTGTTTTTAGTGTAGGTCACATACAAACACTTCATAACAGATCTCATTTAAAATACTGGAGCTCTGTTCAAGCCAGACAGTCTGGCTCCAATAGCCTTTGCAAAAGCTCTGGAGAGTGCCCAAGAGACTTCACTAATGGACTGTTGTTTTGAAAAGCAACAGATGAAAGGTTTGAAGCCGCGGGCTATTTGGGTGGCAACTTGCTGTTCTAAGAGGGTCATGTGGTTTTTGCAAGCAGAGAGGGAGTCAAACAGGCTTTTCTCTGAGAGAGAGAGAGAGAGAGAGAATTCAGTTCTGCAGTTTTACTAGAACAGGACAACCTGGCAAGCTTGTTGGAAAACCCCATTTGGAAGATGGGTTGTGAGTGCTTAGTTCAGCCTGGTCAAAGCCCTTATGGTTCATACAAGAGGAAAGGCTGCCTAATGTTTCACTTGAAATAAGAAAATCCGAAAGGAACTCTGTGGTGACCTGAAAGAATGAGGTTATCATCTGGAAAACCCTAATGGGGCAAGTTTCTTTGGCAAGATACTGAAGTGGCTGGTTACAAGGAATCAGTTGTAGGTGTCCAGCAAACAACAAATCTCTCTCTGAAAACCGACAAGAACCTTCTTGAGCAGTAACCATTTACTTTTCAAGCACCAAAACTTGGTGAACTTCATAAATGTTAAATTCTGTGCAACCAGTGAACTTGGAGGAATGAGAAGTGAGATTGGACTGTGAATCAAAGAACTTTTCTGAACTTACACACACGTGTGCTTAGAATTAAAAGGGGGTTAAGTTAGGTTAGTTAAATTAATAGTGATAAGTTAAAGTGTGATCCTGTTTTCATGTTTAAAGATAATTAAAAGCAAATTTTGTTTAAGTAATCACTTGTCTTGGTGAATATCTATTGCTACTGGATTTTGGGGTCCTCTGGGCTCATAACAGTATTCCCAGATCCCGCTGTTCTACTGCACTCCTCAGTGCAAGACCATTTACTGTGCACATCCTTTCTTGGTTTGTTCTTTTCCAAAATGCAACACCTCACACTTGTCTGCATTAAATTCCATCTGCCATTTTTCAGCCCATTTTTCCAGTTGGTCCAGATTCCTCTGCAACCTTTAAAAATCTTCCTCACTGTCCACAACGTCTCCAATCCTAGTGTTATCTGCAAACTTGCTGATCCAATTGACCACATTATCATCCAGATCATTGATAATAGATGACAAACAACAATGGTCCCAGCACTGATCCCTGAGGCACACCATTAGTCACACCAGTCTGAGAAGCATCATCCACCACAACTCTCTGCCTTCTCCTATCCAGCCATTGTCAAATCCAGTTCACTATTTCACCATTAATACCTAATGTCTGAAACCTCCTGACTAACCTCTCATGTGGGACCTTGTCAAAGGCCTCACTAAAGTCCACGTAGACAATAGCCTTTCCTTTGTCAACTTTCCTGGTAAATGCCTCGAAAAACTGTATAAGATTGGTTAAACACAACCTAACATGCACAAAGCCATGTTGACTATTCCTAATCAGCTGTCTATCCAAATAATTGTATATCCAACCTCTTAGAACACCTTCCAATAATTTACCTACCATTCACGTCAAGCTCACTGGCCTATAATTTCCTGGGTTACATTTGGAGCCTTTTTTAAACAAAAGAACAACATGAGCTACCCTCCAGTCCTCCGGCACTACACCATAGCTAAGGACATTTTAAATATTTCTGCCAGAGCTCCTTCAATTTCTACACTAGCCTCCCTCACTGTCGATTTATATACTTTTCTTCTTCTGAGTCAGATCCCCAATATCCCTTGAAAACCAAGGTTTCCTCTGCCTGCTAACTCATCTTTAATTCTGACAGGAACATACAAACTCTGTACTCTCAAAATTTCAGCTTTGAAGATCTTCCACTAGCCCAAAAACAACTTATCCCAATCCACACACTCTGGATCCTTTCTTATTTCCTCAAAATTAATCTTTCTCCAATTCAGAATCTCAACCTGAGGCCCAGACCCATCTTTCTCCATAATTAACTTGAAACTAATTGCATTACGATCACTGGACCCAAAATGTTCCTCTACACATACTTCTGTCTCCTATCCTGCCTTGTTCCCTAATAGGAGGTCCAGTATTGCACCCTCTCTAATTGGCACCTCTACATATTGATCTAGAAAAGTTTCCTGAACACATTTGACCAATTCCAAGCCATCCAGCCCTTTTAGAGTATGGGAGTCCCAGTCAATATGTAGGAAGTTAAAATCCCCTACTATCTCAACCTTACGTTTCCTGCAGATGTTTGCTATCTCTGTAAAGATTTGTTCCTCCAATTCCCATTGACTATTGGGTGGTCTATAATATAACCCCATGAGTGTGGTCATATCTTTCCTGTTCCTCAGCTCCACCCATATAGCCTCAGTAGATGAGCCCTCTGGTCTCTCCTGCCTGAGCACAGCTGTGATATTTTCCCTGATGAGCAAGGCCACTTCTCCTCCCTTTCATCCCCCAATTCTATCGTGTCTAAAGCAACGGAACATTGAGCTGTCAGTTCTAATGGCCATAACGTCATAATTCCACGTGCCCATCCACGCTCTAAGCTCATCTGCCTTTCCTACCATAATCCTACAATAGATGCACTTTAAAATTTACATCATATACAACCCGTTGACTTCTGACATTACATGCAATTTTCATATCATCTTTATCCACTCCTCTATCTTCTCTGGCACTCTGGTTTCTATTCCCTGGCAAATTTAGTTTAAACCAATCAGAGCAGCACTGTAAACCTTCCCTCAAGGATATTAGTCCCCCTCCAGTTCAGATGCAAACCATCCTGTCAGAACAGGTCCCACCTTCCCTGGAAGAGAGCCGAACAGAGATACATCTTTCCACTCTTCTCTCCTTTACAAGTTAATCAGTTCTATAACACTCCCCAGACCACATTTCACAGGTTCTCGAGTTGATGAAGGACTCAAGCCAGGAACGTTGGTTATGTATCTTTGCTACATAAAGTCCACTATTTGACCTGTTGAGTTACTCCAGCATTGTTTGTACACAGTTTCCTAGATCCTTTCACCGAGGTAGATGTTTAAATTTGTTGATACAACTGGAGAGTTACACAGATGTTCACTCAGTGTCCAGGCAGGCAAGACAAGTAATATATTTAAAAAGTGACTGACAATTAAATGCAGATGCTGGAATTCCAAAATAAAATGGTTGAAATGATCAGCATTGCTCATTGAATCTGTGTCAAGAAAGACTATTAATGTTTCAAACAAATGACCACCATAGATGAAGGGTAGTTAAAGGGAAACAATCACGTTTCTCTCTGCTTAGATACTTCCTGACCTCAAAGTTCAGATTTATTGTCAGAGTACATACATTCCATCACATACAACCCTGAAATTCCTTTTCCTATGGGTGAGGCAGAATTTCTACTTATCTATAGTATAATATACTGTACTCAAGAGAAGATACGTATACAAAAATGAGAAATTCAAACAAAGAGAAACTGTAAACAATCTGAATGTGTAATACAGTAAAAAATAATGTGTTAAGTAAGAGTCCTTAACAAGTTTATGATTGAGTTTGTTGTTTAGGAGTCTGAAAAGAGGTAGAACCCTCCCCGCCATCGAGAAGATCTACAGGGAACGCTGCCATCGGAGAGCAGCAGTAATCATCAAAGATCCACCCTATCCAGCACACGCTCTGTTCTCGCTGCTGCCATCAGGAAAGAGGTCTCGGTGCCACAAGACTCGCACCACCAGGTTCAGGAACAGCTGCTCCCCCTCCACCATCAGACTCCTGAACGACAAACTCAATCAGGGTCTCATTTAAAGGCACTTTATTGATTTTTTTTCTCTCTCTGAATTACACAGTTTGTTTACATTTCTTTATTTGTTTGAGTACAATTTATTTTTTGCACTACCAATAAGGAGTAATTCTGCCTCACCCACAGGAAAAAGAATCTCAGGGTTATATGTGATCTTATGTATGGCCCCTGAGCCTTGAGGCACCTCTCGTTCTTTCCTGATGGTTATTACCTGCCGAGTATTTCCAGTATTTTCTCATTTTATTGCCTTAAAGGTACTGTGATGAGTTCTGAGGAGCCAGATTTGGAGTGGGCAATGGGATTAATCAGGTCCGGTTTGGGTAACAGAGCATTTCTATGCATGTGAGGCCAGAGCTCCCTCCCCCTCATCACCCCCCCATCACCCCCCAGCCCCCCTGCTTCCCGCAGCATTCGCATCCTGTAGGATTCTCACCTTGCTGGTCTCAGGGCTATCTGGGTCGAACTGAACCTGCTTCACTGCCAGTTCTCTGGCTGTGTCTGCGTCGTAGCACAGATAAACCCTGCCGAAGGCCCCCTGGCCCAGGAGCTTGCCCAGTCTCCAGTTTGAAGGCGCTCTTGGAGCTAAAAAGAAAAGCAAAATGTAACACCAGCACTGAATGCAGACTTTCTCTGCATGGCATTTACTTTTGGTGCTGGCATTATCGCCAAACCCAAGATGCTCTTGAGAAGCGGCTGCTTTGGCTGAAATGCTGTGCACTACAGTGGAATATATCTGGGGTGGTTTGTGGGATCCTGGGACTTTGACATGGCAATAACATCAGAAATAGGAGCAGGAGTCAGGCTGCTCCGCCATTCAGCCCAAAAATGTCGGTTACCCTTCACTTCTTACGGATGCTGCGTGTCCCGCTGAGTTTTTGCAGCATGTTCGTACATTCCACCCTTCAGAGACACGATGTCACATGCTCAAACACAAGTCAGAGCTCACATGGTTGGAAGTCCTGATTACATCTAATTGTGTTTTCAGGGTTGCTCATCCAGTACTATAACCACAAAGGAAGGTGCACCTTCCCCATTATCCATGGTTACAAGTCATCAGTTTTCTACCTTTCATGAACTCATGGTTTACCTCACCATCTAACTCACTCAGTGCAAACTGGGTACTGTACTGCACAATCCCTTTATTTTGGACGGCATGGTTAGCGAAACGCTGTTAAAGCACCAGCGACCGGGGTTTGAATCCCGTGCTGTCAGTAAGGAGTTTGTACATTCTCCCCATGTCTGCGCGAGTTTTCCTTGGGTTGGCTTCCTCCCACACTCCAAAAACACATGGAGGTTGTAGGTATTGGGGAGGCAGGGGCTCATGGGCCTGATGGGCCTGTTACTGTGCTGTACATCAAAAAAAAATTAATTCAATATACAAAGAAAACAACTGCAGTTACTTTGAAGATTTTCTGGGAACATTTTGCATTGTCGCTCATCTCTACTTAATATAAATTTCTTTCTCCGACCCATGAGAAGATTATGCCATTATAATGGAGGAAATTTCTCTCTCCGACCCATGAGAAGATTATGCCATTATAATGGAGGAAATTTCTCTCTCCGACCCATGAGAAGATTATGCCATTGTAATGGAGGAAATTTCTCTCTCCGATCCATGAGAAGATTATGCCATTGTAATGGAGGAAATTTCTCTGTCCAACCCATGAGCAGATTATGCCATTGTAATGGAGGAAATTTCTCTCTCCAACCCATGAGAAGATTATGCCATTGTAATGGAGGAAATTTCTCTCTCCAACCCATGAGAAGATTATGCCATTGTAATGGAGGAAATTTCTCTCTCCAACCCATGAGAAGATTATGCCATTGTAATGGAGGAAATTTCTCTCTCCGACCCATGAGAAGATTATGCCATTGTAATGGAGGAAATTTCTCTCTCCAACCCATGAGAAGATTATGCCACTGTAATGGAGGAAATTTCTCTCTCCAACCCATGACAAGATTATGCCATTGTAATGGAAGAAATTTCTCTCTCCGACCCATGAGAAGACTATGCCATTGTAATGGAGGAAATTTCTCTCTCCGACCCATGAGAAGATTATGCCATTGTAATGGAGGAAATTTCTCTCTCCAACCCATGAGAAGATTATGCCATTGTAATGGAGGAAATGTAGCAGCAACAAGACGTTCACATTTCAACTTTCACCAACCCGCCTTCCCAGAAAAGATTACAACTGTCAATATATTTCACAAGTAGTCTTAAATTTGCACCTCTGTCATAAATCGACAGTGATGAGATAAGGGGAAATTGGATTTGAAGATTCCTGCGACATGTAATTGACATAAGAGACTGCCAATTATCACACAAGCTTGAAAAGACCTTAAAATATAGGAGCAGAAGTAGGCCATTCAGCCCATTGAGTCCACTCCACCATTCCATCATGAGCTCATCCATTCTCCAACTCCCCGGCCTACTCCCCATAACCTTGATACCCTGACTATTCAGATACCTATCCATCTCTCCCTTAAGTATACCCAACGACTTGGCCTCCACAGCCACCCAATTCCAGAGATTCACCGCTCTCTGGCTAAATAAATTCCTCTGCATCTCTGTTTTAAACGGGCGCCCTTCAATCCTGAAGTTGTGCCCTCTTGTCCTCGGTTCCCCTGCTCTGGGAAACCACCATGCTAAGATTTCGGACAAGGTTCCAGTCCCAGCCTGTGTTGCGGTCTGGGTGTCAGGAGACTGAATGAGAGATGAGGATGCGATTCCCTCAGCCGTACTCTCATTGCTACTCTGGGCTTTCACACCTGAAATCACGGGGTCAAAGCTGTGGGACCAGCATCCTGGAACCAGCCGAACCCGGCAGAGACAGTGAGTGAACTGAAAAATGGCAGGTCCAGTGGAGAGAGGCACTGCAATGTGAGGAAGGGCTAGGATTTTCAGAATGCTACAGAAGAACTCCCATGACTCTGTGTGCAAGACTATGAGGGGGGTAGATAGAGGGGACATCCAGCCTCTTTATCCAAGCAGCAACAACAGAGGATATCTGTTTAAGGTGAGTGGAGAAAAGTTTAAGGGAGACGTCAGAAGTTAAGTTTACTTTTAAACACAGGGAGTAGTGGGTGTCTGGAATACATTGTCAGGGGAGTTGGTGGAGGCTGGTATAATAGGGACATTTAAAAGACTCTTAAACAGGTACATGGATATTAGAAAAATAGACAGTGACACGGTTGACAGTTTCCTCCCACCGTTCAAAATGTACTGGGGGTTGTAGGTCAATTGGGTGTAAATTGGTCGGCGCGGGCTCGTGGGCCGAAATGGCCTGTTACTGAGCTGCATGTCTGAATTTTAAAACTTTAGGGTGTAGATGTGTGATAGGGAACGACTTTGTGGGCTGAAGGGCCTGCATTGTGCTGGAATGTTCCATGGTTCATAATCACAGTGATCAGGGGATGAAACAGCAGCATGAGGAATCGACTTCCTCCCATAGCGACCTTTGTAATGGTGTCGGATGAAGGCCAACAGCAGGCTCATCCAGCCAGCAACTTCACGTGGGCTACAGGGATCAAATCTTAACCACCTAGAGGGTCATTCATTCAATGCTGCCTCATCAACGGGTATGGTAGCTTGTTTGTTTCTTTCTCAGCCCAGTATTCACCAGGTCTGTTGAAGTTTACAAAGAGCTCTCATTTCCACAGTGCCAATCACCAGCTCAGGGCATCCTTCATAGCCAACACATTAACCAACACATCCTTCATAGCCAACACATACTTCCTAGTCAACACATCCTTCATAGCCAACACATCCTTCATTGCCAACACATCCTTCATTGCCAACACATCCTTCATACCTAACACATCCTTCATACCCAACACATCCTTCATACCCAACACATCCTTCATAGCCAACACATCCTTCATAGCCAACACATCCTTCATAGCCAACACATACTTCCTAGTCAACACATACTTCCTAGTCAACACATACTTCCTAGACAACACATCCTTCATAACCAACACATCCTTCATAGCCAACACATCCTTCATAGCCAACACATCCTTCATAGCCAACACATCCTTCATAACCAACACATCCTTCATAGCCAACACATACTTCCTAGTCAACATCCTTCATAACCAACACATCCTTCATAGCCAACACATCCATCCATATAACCATATAACCACTTACAGCACAGAACAGGCCAGTTCGGCCCTACTAGTCCATGCCGTAGCAAATCCCCACCCTCCTAGTCCCACTGACCAGCACCCGGTCCATACCCCTCTAGTCCCCTCCTATCCATGTAATGATCCAGTCTTTCCTTAAATGTAACCAATGATCACGCCTCGACCACGTCTGCCGGAAGCTCATTCCATATCCCCACCACCCTCTGCATAAAGAAATTTCCCCTCATGTTCCCCTTATAATTTTCCCCCTTCAATCTTAAACCATGTCCTCTAGTTTGAATCTCCCCCACTCTTAATTGAAAAAGCCTATCCACATTTACTCTGTCTGTCCCTTTTAAAATCTTAAACACCTCTATCAAGTCCCCCCTCAATCTTCTACGCTCCGGAGAAAAAAGCCCCAGTCTGCACAACCTTTCCCTGTAACTCAGACCCTGAAATCCTGTCAACATTCTCGTGAACCTTCTCTGCACTCTCTCTATTTTGTTTATATCTTTCCTATAATTTGGTGACCAAAACTGTACACAGTACTCCAAATTTGGCCTCACCAATGCCTTGTACAATTTCATCATAACCTCCCTACTCTTGAATTCAATACTCCGATTTATGAAGGCCAACATTCCAAATGCCTTCTTCACCACACCATCTACCTGAGTATCAGCCTTGAGGGTACTATTTACCATAACTCCTAAATCCCTTTGTTGCTCTGCACTCCTCAATTGTCTACCATTCAATGTATATGACCTATTTAAATTTGGCTTTCCAAAATGCAGCACCTCACATTTATCTGTATTAAATTCCATCAGCCATTTCTCAGCCCACACCTCCAGCCTTCCTAAATCACTTTTTAATCGACGGTAATCTACCTCACTGTCCACAACATCACCAATCTTTGTGTCATCCACAAACTTGCTTATCCAATTCTCTACCCCTACATCCAGATCGTTAATATATATACCAAATAATAGTGGACCCAGGACCGAACCCTGAGGAACTCCACTAGTCACCGGCCTCCAATTGGACAAACAATTTTCTACCACTACTCTCTGACACCTTCCATCCAACCACTGCTGAATCCATTTCACTACCTCCTTATTTATACCTAATGCCTCCACCTTTTTTCCTAACCTCCCGTGGGGAACTTTGTCAAAAGCTTTACTAAAGTCCAAATAGACAACATCCACAGCTTTCCCTTCATCAACCTTTTTTGTAACCCCCTCGAAGAACTCAATCAGGTTTGTCAAGCATGATCTACCCCTGACAAAACCATGCTGATTACTCCCTAGCAATCCCTGTACCTCCAAATATTTGTAAATACCATCCCTCAGAACACTTTCCATCAACTTGCCCACCACAGACGTCAGACTTACAGGCCTATAATTCCCAGGTTTGCATAATGGACCCTTTCTTAAACAGAGGAACCATATGCGCCACCCTCCAATCCTTTGGTACCACCCCCGTGGCCAGTCACATCCTAAATATCTCTGTTAATGGCCCAACTAACTGTCCACTAGCCTCACTGAGTATCCTAGGGAATATTTTGTCCGGTCCAGGAGATTTATCCACCTTTATCTTTTTCAACACAGCCATCACTACCTCCTCGGTTATCCTTATATGCTTCATGACCTCCCCACTATTTTTCTTTACTACAACTGGTTCAACATTTTTTTCCCTAGTGAATACCGAGGCAAAGAAATCATTCAAAATTTCCCCCATTTCCTCAGACTTCTCACTCAGCCTACCCTCGCTGTCTACAAGGGGTCCAATTTTATCCCTCACTAATCTTTTACTTTTAATGTACCTATAGAAACCCTTTGGATTTATTTTTACTCTGTCTGCCAAAGCCTCTTCGTGCCTTTTTTTGGCCTTTCTAATTTCTTTCTTAAGATTCCTTCTACACTCCTTGTAGTCCTCCTTCAACTTCTCAGCTCCCTGCTCTTTATACCTCTTGTACACCTCCCTTTTTCTCCTAACCAAATTTCCAATATTCCTCAAAAACCAAGCCTCCCTATGACTTCCAGCCTTTCCTTTGATCCACACTGGGATATAACTACTATGTACCCTCAAAATTTCTTTTTTGAATATCCTCCATTTTTCATTAACATCCTTACCTGAAAATATCTTGTCCCACTCAATACTCCCCAAATTCCTTCTTATTCCTACAAAATTTGCTCTTTTCCAATCCAGAACCTCAACTTTAGGCCCCTCCTTGCTCTTCCTTAAAACTACCCTAAAACTAACAGAATTATGATCACTAGTCCCAATTGGTTCTCCAACATTAATGTCCGCTACCTGACCTAGCTCGTTCCCTAACAGGAGATCCAGCATTACACCATCCCGAGTCGGTTCTTCTACTAACTGATTTAGAAAACAATCCTGAACACATTTAACGAATTCCAGCCCATCCAGCCCTCTAACCGTATGGGTATCCCAATCAATGTGTGGGAAGTTAAAATCTCCCATGATCACTACCCTATGATTTTCACACATATACGTTATCTCCCTACAAATTTGTTCCTCTAATTCCCTTGGCCCATTTGGTGGTCTGTAATACACCCCTATTAGCACCCTCTTGCCTCCTCCACCCCTCAATTCCACCCAAACAGCCTCACTGGTCGATCCCTCCATACCATCCTGCCACCTCACGGCAGTAATGTCCTCCCTAACAAGCAGAGCAACTCCTTCTCCTTTATTACCCCCTGATCTATCACATCTAAAACAAATGTATCCTGGAACATTAAGTTGCCAGTCCTGCCCCTCCTGTAGCCAGGTCTCACTAATTGCCACAATATCGTGACCCCAAGTATCTATCCATGCTCTCAGCTCATCTACCTTGTTCACTATGCTTCTTGCATTAAAATATATGCATCTCAGAGAATGACCCTCACATATATTCTCTTTTTTACCTTCTACCCTAATCTCCATCCTACCTTTCTTATCTTTTTTATTCCTAGCTAGGTGGCCATACTCCCTGGACACTGCTCTCACCCTCTGTTCCCCACCCCCCTGCCAAACTAGTTTAAAACTTCCCCCACAGCTCTAGCAAATCTACTTGCCAGCACATTGGTCCCCCTCCAGTTCAAGTGGAGTCCGTCCCTCTTGTACAGGTCCAACCTTCCCCAGAAGAGATCCCAATGATCCAGAAATCTTATCTCTTGCCCCCTTCACCATCTCTTTAGCCACGCATTCATCCTCCACATCCTACTATTTCTACCCTCACTAGCTCGTGGCACGGGCAGCAATCCAGAGATTACTACCTTGGAGGTCCTGTTTTTTAACTTCCTACCTAATTCTACATAATCCTGTTTCAGGACCTCATCCCCACTTCTAACTAAGTCATTGGTCCCCACATGGACCACGACTTCTGGCTGTTCTCCTTCCCCTTGCAGAATGCTATGTATTCGATCAGAGATATCCCTGACCCTGGCACCAGGGAGGCAACAGACCAACCTGGATCCCCGATCTCATCCCACAAACCTTCTATCTGTCCCTCTGACTAATGAGTCCCCAACTACAAGTATTCTGTTCTTATCCCTCCTTCCCTTCTGAGCCTCAGGGGCAGCCCCCGTGCCAGAGACCTGACCCCCACGACTCGTCCCTGATAGGCTGTTCCCCCCAGCAGTATCCAATGCCGAATACATGTTGCTTAGGGGCACTTCCACAGGGGTACTCTGCACTGGCACTCTCCCTCCTTTCCTCACAGTCACCCAATTCCCTGACTCCTGCCTTCTAGGGGTGACCGTCTCCCTGTAACTCCTCTCTATCACTGCCTCTACTTCCCTTATGATCCTCAGTTCATCCAACTGCAGCTCAAGCTCCCTAACACGGTCGCTCATTATATGCAATTGGATGCACCTTTTGCAGGTGTAGTCGTCAGGAACAGCTGTGCTGTCTCCGACTTCCCACAACTGGAGCACTTAACTACCCCAACTGACTCCATTTCCTCCTTTCTTACTATAATACCCTTTACTAATAAGCTTCTTCTTAGCCCCTGCTTACCGAAGTCCCTCGAACCAAAGTCCCCACTCCTTCATCATAGTCAACAAATCCTTCATAACCAACACATCCTTCATAGCCAACACATCCTTCATAGCCAACACATCCTTCATAACCAACACATCCTTCATAGCCAACACATACTTCCTAGTCAACACATCCTTCATAGCCAACACATCCTTCATAGCCAACACATCCTTCATAGCCAACACATCCTTCATACCCAACACATCCTTCATAGTCAACACATTAGCCAACACATCCTTCATACCCAACACATCCTTCATAGCCAACACATCCTTCATACCCAACACATCCTTCATACCCAACACATCCTTCATAGCCAACACATCCTTCATAACCAACACATCCTTCATAGCCAACACATCCTTCATAACCAACACATCCTTCATACCCAACACATCCTTAATAGCCAACACATCCTTCATAGTCAACACATCCTTCATAGCCAACACATCCTTCATAGTCAACACATCCTTCATAGCCAACACATCCTTCATACCCAACACATCCTTCATAGCCAACACATCCTTCATAGTCAACACATCCTTCATAGCCAACACATCCTTCATAGTCAACACATCCTTCATAGCCAACACATCCTTCATAGCCAACACATCCTTCATACCCAACACATCCTTCATAGCCAACACATCCTTCATACCCAACACATCCTTCATAGCCAACACATCCTTCATAGTCAACACCTCCTTCATAGCCAACACATCCTTCATAGTCAACACATCCTTCCTAGTCAACACATCCTTCATAGTCAACACATCCTTCATAGCCAACACATCCTTCATAGTCAACACATCCTTCATAGCCAACACATCTTTCATAGTCAACAAATCCTTCATAGCCAACACATCCTTCATAACCAACACATCCTTCATAGCCAACACATCCTTCATAGCCAACACATCCTTCATACCCAACACATCCTTCATAGCCAACACATCCTTCATAACCAACACATCCTTCATAGTCAACACATCCTTCATAGCCAACACATCCTTCATAGCCAACACATCCTTCATAGCCAACACATCCTTCATACCCAACACATCCTTCATAGCCAACACATCCTTCATAACCAACACATCCTTCATAGCCAACACATCCTTCATAGCCAACACATCCTTCATACCCAACACATCCTTCATAGCCAACACATCCTTCATAACCAACACATCCTTCATAACCAACACATCCTTCATAGCCAACACATCCTTCATACCCAACACATCCTTCATACCCAACACATCCTTCATAACCAACACATCCTTCATAACCAACACACCCTTCATAGCCAACACATCCTTCTTAGTCAACACATCCTTCTTAGTCAACACATCCTTCATAACCAACACATCCTTCATAACCAACACATCCTTCATAGCCAACACATCCTTCATAACCAACACATCCTTCATTGCCAACACATCCTTCATAGTCAACACATCCTTCATAGCCAACACATCCTTCATAGCCAACACATCCTTCATAGCCAACACATCCTTCATAGCCAACACATCCTTCATAACCAACACATCCTTCATACCCAACACATCCTTCATACCCAACACATCCTTCATAGCCAACACATCCTTCATAGTCAACACATCCTTCATAGCCAACACATCCTTCATAGTCAACAAATCCTTCATAGCCAACACATCCTTCATAACCAACACATCCTTCATAGTCAACACATCCTTCATAGCCAACACATCCTTCATACCCAACACATCCTTCATAGCCAACACATCCTTCATACCCAACACATCCTTCATAGTCAACACATCCTTCAGAGCCAACACATCCTTCATAACCAACACATCCTTCATAACCAACACATCCTTCATACCCAACACATCTTTCATACCCAACACATCCTTCATAACCAACACATCCTTCATAACCAACACATCCTTCATAGCCAACACATTCTTCATAGTCAACACATCCTTCATAACCAACACATCCTTCATAACCAACACATCCTTCATAGCCAACACATCGTTCATAACCAACACATCCATCATAACCAACACATCCTTCATAACCAACACATCCTTCATAACCAACACATCCTTCATAGTCAACACATCCTTCATAGACAACACATCCTTCATTGTCAACACATCCTTCATAACCAACACATCCTTCATAGCCAACACATCCTTCGTAGTCAACACATCCTTCGTAGTCAACACATCCTTCATAGCCAACACATCCTTCATAACCAACACATCCTTCATAGTCAACACATCCTTCATAACCAACACATCCTTCATAACCAACACATCCTCCATAGCCAACACATCCTTCATAACCAACACATCCTTCATAGCCAACACATCCTTCATAACCAACACATCCTTCATACCCAACGCATCCTTCATAGCCAACACATCCTTCATAGTCAACACATCCTTCATAGTCAACACATCCTTCATAGTCAACACATCCTTCATAGCCAACACATCCTTCATACCCAACACATCCTTCATACCCAACACATCCTTCATAGCCAACACATCCTTCATAGCCAACACATCCTTCATAGCCAACACATCCTTCATAGCCAACACATCCTTCATACCCAACACATCCTTCATAGCCAACACATCCTTCATAGTCAACACATCCTTCATAGCCAACACATCCTTCATAGCCAACACATCCTTCATAGCCAACACATCCTTCATACCCAACACATCCTTCATAGCCAACACATCCTTCATAGTCAACACATCCTTCATAGTCAACACATCCTTCATAGCCAACACATCCTTCCTAGTCAACACATCCTTCATAGCCAACACATCCTTCATAGTCAACTCATCCTTCATAGCCAACACATCCTTCATAGCCAACACATCCTTCATACCCAACACATCCTTCATAGTCAACACATCCTTAATAGTCAACACATACTTCATAGTCAACACATCCTTCATACCCAACACATCCTTCATAGCCAACACATCCTTCATAGTCAACACATCCTTCATAGTCAACACATCCTTCATAGCCAACACATCCTTCCTAGTCAACACATCCTTCATAGCCAACACATCCTTCATAGTCAACACATCCTTCATAGCCAACACATCCTTCATAGCCAACACATCCTTCATAGCCAACACATCCTTCCTAGTCAACACATCCTTCATAGCCAACACATCCTTCATAGTCAACACATCCTTCATAGCCAACACATCCTTCATAGCCAACACATCCTTCATACCCAACACATCCTTCATAGCCAACACATCCTTCATAGCCAACACATCCTTCATAGCCAACACATCCTTCATACCCAACACATCCTTCATAGCCAACACATCCTTCATAGTCAACACATCCTTCATAGCCAACACATCCTTCATAGCCAACACATCCTTCATAGCCAACACATCCTTCATACCCAACACATCCTTCATAGCCAACACATCCTTCATAGTCAACACATCCTTCATAGTCAACACATCCTTCATAGCCAACACATCCTTCCTAGTCAACACATCCTTCATAGCCAACACATCCTTCATAGTCAACTCATCCTTCATAGCTAACACATCCTTCATAGCCAACACATCCTTCATACCCAACACATCCTTCATAGTCAACACATCCTTAATAGTCAACACATCCTTCATAGTCAACACATCCTTCATACCCAACACATCCTTCATAGCCAACACATCCTTCATAGTCAACACATCCTTCATAGTCAACACATCCTTCATACCCAACACATCCTTCATAGCCAACACATCCTTCATAGTCAACACATCCTTCATAGCCAACACATCCTTCATAGCCAACACATCCTTCATAGCCAACACATCCTTCATACCCAACACATCCTTCATAGCCAACACATCCTTCATAGTCAACACATCCTTCATAGTCAACACATCCTTCATAGCCAACACATCCTTCCTAGTCAACACATCCTTCATAGCCAACACATCCTTCATAGTCAACTCATCCTTCATAGCCAACACATCCTTCATAGCCAACACATCCTTCATACCCAACACATCCTTCATAGTCAACACATCCTTAATAGTCAACACATACTTCATAGTCAACACATCCTTCATACCCAACACATCCTTCATAGCCAACACATCCTTCATAGTCAACACATCCTTCATAGTCAACACATCCTTCATAGCCAACACATCCTTCCTAGTCAACACATCCTTCATAGCCAACACATCCTTCATAGTCAACACATCCTTCATAGCCAACACATCCTTCATAGCCAACACATCCTTCATAGCCAACACATCCTTCCTAGTCAACACATCCTTCATAGCCAACACATCCTTCATAGTCAACACATCCTTCATAGCCAACACATCCTTCATAGCCAACACATCCTTCATACCCAACACATCCTTCATAGCCAACACATCCTTCATAGCCAACACATCCTTCATAGCCAACACATCCTTCATACCCAACACATCCTTCATAGCCAACACATCCTTCATAGTCAACACATCCTTCATAGCCAACACATCCTTCATAGCCAACACATCCTTCATAGCCAACACATCCTTCATACCCAACACATCCTTCATAGCCAACACATCCTTCATAGTCAACACATCCTTCATAGACAACACATCCTTCATAGCCAACACATCCTTCCTAGTCAACACATCCTTCATAGCCAACACATCCTTCATAGTCAACTCATCCTTCATAGCTAACACATCCTTCATAGCCAACACATCCTTCATACCCAACACATCCTTCATAGTCAACACATCCTTAATAGTCAACACATCCTTCATAGTCAACACATCCTTCATACCCAACACATCCTTCATAGCCAACACATCCTTCATAGTCAACACATCCTTCATAGTCAACACATCCTTCATAGCCAACACATCCTTCCTAGTCAACACATCCTTCATAGCCAACACATCCTTCATAGTCAACACATCCTTCATAGCCAACACATCCTTCATAGCCAACACATCCTTCATAGCCAACACATCCTTCCTAGTCAACACATCCTTCATAGCCAACACATCCTTCATAGTCAACACATCCTTCATAGCCAACACATCCTTCATAGCCAACACATCCTTCATACCCAACACATCCTTCATAGCCAACACATCCTTCATAGTCAACACATCCTTCATAGCCAACACATCCTTCATACCCAACACATCCTTCATAGCCAACACATCCTTCATAGCCAACACATCCTTCATAGCCAACACATCCTTCATACCCAACACATCCTTCATAACCAACACATCCTTCATAACCAACACATCCTTCATACCCAACATATTACTTCTAAATTCAACTTGCTGGTGGTTGTTTTGTAACTTGTCTGCAATCCCCTGCGTCCTAGATCACCTGAGAGAGCTGTCATCACTGGAGCTGAGATTGGGGATGGGATATAAATCAGGTTGAATATTGGACCTGCTCAGCGTAGCACGTATTGGTGGAATCATGCCCCACCTCTCCCTCCAAAGCCCTGGGTACCCTGCTCCCACCCAATCCACGTGACCTTACAGCGGCTGGGGGGGCTGATGTCCATGACCGACAGCGTCGGGTTGTCGATGTCACTCCCCCTTCTTCTCATCCTGCAGTCCTCGTATTCCAGGGTAAAGACGCTGCTCCCACTGCTGGTGCTCAGTGAGAGGTCGGTGGGGCTGAAATTTACGGGGGAGCGGAATGTGTTTCCATGAGTCCTCCGTGCCCTGGGGAATGTTTTACGACCTGCAACAAGAAGAGGAAAACACTATGAGCTACTGCCATCAGGAAGGAGGTACAGAAGCATCAAAATCAGGACAGGAAATAGCTTCGTCCCATAGGCTGTGAAATTAATGGAATTCTGTTAACCTTAGGTCTCTTATAAATGAAACAACTAAATTATTCCCAAATGTTTATGCATGGTTTATTGTACGTTATACATATGCATATCTGATAATATAAGGTGGCCCGGTTAGCGTAGCGGTTAGTGCAACACTGTTACAACGCCAGCGATCTGGACCAGGGTTCAAATCCCGCGCTGTCTGAATGGAGAAACAGTTGTTGGGTTTACATGTACAGTCAGATACTAAACCTGAGCTACATGATGCATCGGCAGTAAAGCCGGAAAGATGAGGGATTGCGAGAAGGCGGCTGTTGATGCAGCAATAGAGTTGGGAGGTGCAGTCATAAAAACAGGCCCTTTGGCCAAACACATCTATGCTGGCCCTGAGCTACAAAAACTGTTGGAAGATCTCAGCGGGTCAAGCAACATTTGGAATCAAGGACCCTCCCCATCCTGGGGAAGATACTGTCCATACCCTTCATGAGTTTATAAACCTCCATAAGATCACTGCTCCAGAGACAAAAATCCCAGTTTATCCTTGGAACTCAAGCACTCCAGTCCCAGAATAATCCTGGTGATAAGAAAGGTTTGAAGTCTACATCAACTTCAGGATAGAAGGGCATCCACTTTGAACAGATGTGTGAAGGAATTTCTTCAGTCAGAGGGTGGTAAATCTATGAACTACGTTGCCATAGATGGTTGTGGAGGCTGAGATTGATAGGTTCTTGATTAGCCCAGGCATCAAAGGTTATGGTGAGAAAGCCGGGCAGAGGGCCTGAGTGTGGAAATAGATCAGCTCATGATTGAATGGTGGGGCTGAATTGATGGGCTGAATGGCCTATTTCTGCCCCTATGTCATGGAATTTCTTTCTGTATTCTTTTCAGCATGTTGCCTGCTTGCCTTCGTGGGCTGGGGCAGTGAGAACAAGAGTTTGGTCATCTTGTTACAGCTGTGAGACCACACCTAGAATGGTGTGCGCAGTTCTAATTGCCATACTAGAGGAAGGATGGGTTTAATTTTTAATTTTAATTTAGTTTTAACTTAGATGGACAGCATGGTAACAGGCCTTTTTGGCCCACTAGCCCGTGCCACCCAATTACATCCAAGTGACCTACAACCACTGGTACGTTTTGAAGTGTGGGAGGAATCCAGAGTCCCAGGGAAAATCCACACAGACACAGGGAGAACATACACACTCCTGACAGAGAGTGTGGGATTCAAACTCCGGTCCCGATCGCTGGTTCTATAACAGCATTGTACTAACTGTGCCAACCAGAAGTGCAGGAAAGATTCACAAAGATGTTTCCAGGACTGATAAATATCAGCTACAAGGATAGACTGCACAGGCTGGGATTACTTTCCCTGGAGTGATGGAGATTGATGGGTGACTATGTGGAAGCTTATCAAATCCTGAGGGGCATCAGTAAGTCCTTGTGTCAGGGTAGAGGGCACAGATTTCAGGTTTGGGGGAAAGATTTAAAGGCAGCTGAGAGGCAACTTTTTTCCAAAGGGTGACATTACAGTAAAACCCCTGATATCCTGAATTCAAGCAACCGGCAGCCTTAAGCAACCAGTAAAAAAAGGCAAGGAAAATAAATAAATAAGAATAAAATAATAGGTAAAAAAAATACATTAATTTAAAATTGTAAATGTTCTCTGTAGTAACACTAAACCTTTGGCGAAGATGGGAGCAAATGGCACAGGCTTGTGCGCTGAGTTGACCTGTTACCATGCTGTATGTCTAAATAAACAAATATTCAACCAGCAGGGGGCCTTGGTCATGTTTTGCTCGTAGCAGTTGTGTGAAACAGCGATGGTGTCGCCCGGGATGAAGAGCTGATTGATGCCGTTCGCCGTTGGGGCGACTCTCTGAAAGTGTCTCCTTATCCCTGCTTTGTAAGAGTTGCCCTGGGCAGAGGCTTTATGTATAAACTTTGGGGAGGGGGGGATGGTGTAAATTATCTATAATGTTATTGTTTGTCTTTTGGGTGGCTCCGGGGAGGGGGAGTAACCTGCAGATGAAGCGATGGTTAAATGTTTTCAAAGATTGTAACTGAAAATAATGTAAAATGCTTTAAGGTTTATATATTCATGCAAGTGAAGTTTGTTCAGTGGAAGTAATGTAGTATTTTTATCTTTTAAACTGTTTATTCTTAATGCAGGTGTATTAGTTAGGTACTGTAAGAGTCAGTCTCAAACAACCGGAAAATGCACTTAACCGGCATCCACCAATCCCTGTAGGTGCCGGATATCAGAGGTTTTACTGCCTAGAGATTGAGCTGCCAGAGGGATTGGTCAAGGCAGGACAATTACTACCTTTAAAAGATATTTAGACAGGAATATTTGAATGTTTGAAGAGATATGGGCCAAACACAGGGAAGTAGAATGAGCTCAGGTAGTCTTGGACAGTATGGAGTTGGTCCAAAGTGCCGGTTTCCATGCTGTACAATTCTGTGCTTTCCACTACCACCTGTCGACCTGTATCACTGTTTCCAGACAACTCTGTACATACCCTGAGTGCTTTCCATTCTACAGATGGCCCAAGGGTTTATCTCATTTAGTGCAGTGATTCTAATATTTTTTTGGATTATGCCCCCCTCTCAAGGTCTCTGCTCACAGTTTATGAGCTCCCTTCCCTGTGAAGCAGTCAAGTTTAGTTGATTTCTTCCGTACTTCTCTCCTACTGACTACATAAAAAAAATCAAGAATGTTTTATGATTTCAGTCCATGGCCCCCCTTAAATGTGTTGTGGCCTCCATGAAAGAGGGGGGGGGGGCATGGCCCCCAATGAGAAAGGCAGGTTTACAGGATCACTCCTGTCCTGGTTCAACTTCCAAAAATGCCTTTCTTTACACTTCTCTGAGTTCAAACCCAGGACAGAAACAATTCTGCTGTAGATCTTGAGTGCCTTTCGGCAGGCAGAAGGCAATATCTTGCACTATTTTGTTCTGTACTATTGCATGACTATACAGGAATTTTGAAAGAATCTTCCAGAAATCCATTGCTGAACTGGGTGAACACATAATTTATCCACCTGCCATGGTATCGGACTATCTGAAAAGTGAGGGGTTGAACGTGTCCCCAAATTCGCTGCTGGGGAACGAAGGGTTAAGCACTTGGCACCTCCTCAGGGCTGGGTTTGGACAGAACTAACCGTCATTGTAGTCATGGTGGTGGTACGAGATGTGATATCTTCGTGGGTAAGTCCCACCCTTCCCGATTTTATCAAAGACTGGAATATCACAATCTGTAAGATGGAAAAAGTGTTGATTTGATTTAAAACGGATACAATAGGTCACACCAGCTCAAGATCACACTGAACAGAAGCCTCTTTAAGGCACATGCATTTCATTCTTCATAGTTTATCTTACTCGCATGCTTAGGGCAGCACGGTTGGCGTAACGGTTAGTGCAACGTCTTTACAGCGCCAGCGAATGGACCCGGGTTCGAATCCCATGCTGTCTGAAAGGAGTTTGTACGTTCTCCCTGTGTCTGCATGGGTTTTCCTCAGGGGCTCCAGTTTCCTCCCACTGTTTGAAATGGACAGGGGGAGTAAGTTAATTGGGTGGCACAGATTCGTGGGCCGAAATGGCCTGTCACTGTGTTAGATGTCTAATTTTTTTTTTTAAAAGGCCATGGGGAGACCCCACATGGATGATTGTGAGCAGTTTTGGGCTTCTTGTTTATGAAAGGATGTGCTGACGTTGGAGAGGGTTCAGAGGAGGTTCACAAGGATGATTCCGGGAAGAAAGGGTTATCTACGAGGAGCATTTGACAGCTCTTAGCCTGTACTTGTGGGAAATTAGGAGAATGAGGCAAGATCGCATTGAAATATTTTGAATATTGAAAGGCGTGGACAGAGTAGATATAGAAAGGTTGTTCCCCACGGTGGGAGAGTCTAGGACAAGAGGGAACAACTTCAGAATTGAAGGGTTGCCACTTAGAACAGAGATGCAGAGGAATTTCTTCATCCAGAGAGTATTAAATCTGTGGAATTTGTTACCACAGGTCAGGTTGAGACCAGGCCATTGGGTGTATTTAAGGCAGAGATTGAGAAGTTCTTGATTAGTCAGGGCATCAAAGACTTGGCAGTGGGGCTGAGAGGGAAAATAGATCAGCTCACGATTAAATGGCAGGGCAGACTCGATGGGCAGAATGGCCTATTTCTGCTCCTATGTCTTATGGTCTAAACGGGAACATCCGGAGGAGGCCTTGAACTGACTTGAGAACCCGACACATCAATTACTGAAGAGAAGAAACTAACTGCTTATGTCCTACCCTTCGCCTGACCTCCAGTTAAACGAGAAAATCTGCAGGCAGTGTGATTGTAGTTGACACAAAAATGCTGGAGAAACTCAGCAAGTCACACAGCATTCTTTATATAGCAAAGATAAAGGCTCATATGCAATGTTTCAGACCTGAGCCCTTCATCAAGGTGTGAGCAAAAAGCAGGCAGGCGTCTGAATCAAATGGTGGGGGAGGAGCACGAGCACAGAGCCACAGGCAAGAGGTTATGGGTGGATATGGGTGGGCGGGCACGAGATAAAAACTGAGAAGTGATTGGGGAGGGGAGTAGCTCTATGAATGGAAAGGGAGGGGGTGAAGAACTGGAGGAAAGGAGACGCAAAAATATTCCAAATTTTTTGTTCTCTTATGGATCGGTTTACAAATTGACCAGCATTAATGTTCAAATCAGCCAGTATTCTACATTTTGTCTCCTTGTCCCTTTCTTAATTTTATACACGTCCATGTTTCAC
The DNA here is from genome assembly GCF_036971445.1 of Narcine bancroftii. Classification (NCBI taxonomy): domain Eukaryota; kingdom Metazoa; phylum Chordata; class Chondrichthyes; order Torpediniformes; family Narcinidae; genus Narcine; species Narcine bancroftii. The sequence goes on from NC_091472.1 coordinate 316,544,022, forward strand.
TGCAACGCTGCCCTGCTGGGGCTAAAATTCACATGAATGTTTACAATAAAGAGAGAAAAAGATGGAAATACTCAGCAGGTCAGGGAGTTGCGGACAGAGACAAAATGTCATCGTGATATTCTATTTCGGAAGGACAAACCAAGGTAGGACATACACGGTGAATGGTCGGGCACTGGGGAGTGTGGTGGAACAGAAGGGTCTGGGAATACAGATAAATAGTTCCCTGAAAGTGACATCACAGGTGGACAGGGTTGCAAAGAGAGCTTTGGCAATATTGGCCGTCATAAATCAAAGTATTGAGTACAGGAGCTGGAATGTTATGGTAAAACTGTATAAGACATTGGTGAGGCCAAATTTGGAATATTGTGTGCAGTTTTAGTCACCCAACTACAGGAAGGGTATCAATAAGATTGAAAGAGTGCAGAGAAGATTTACTGGGATGTTGCCCGGACTTCAGGGAACTGAGTTACAGGGAAAGGTTAAACAGGTTAGGACTTTATTCCACGTAGCGTAGAAGAATGAGGGGAGATTTGATCGAAATATTTGAGATTATGAGGGGGAGAGACAGAACAAATGTAGACAGGGTTTTTCCACTGAGGGTAGGTTAGATACGAACAGAGGACCACGGTTAAGGGTGAAAGGGGAAAAGTTTGGGGGAATATGACGGGGAACTTTGTCACACAGAGAGTGGTGGGGGTGTATAATGAGCTGTCATTTGAAGTGGTGAATGCAGGTTCAATTTTAACATTTCAGAAAACTTTGGACAGGTACATGAATGGGAGAGGTATGTAGGGATATGGAATGGGTGCAGGTCTGTGGGTCTGGGCATAATAATTGTTCGGCATAGAACTAGAAGGGCTGAAGGGCCTGTTTTTCTGTGCTGTATTGTTCAATTATGTGTCGTTGGTGTATCTTGGCTGCAGCAATGAAGAATTTTGCTGCAAATGTACTTTATACGTGTATATGACAATGAACTATCACGCGAGGTTTCAAAGCTGAAGAAGTATCTGCTGAGGGATGCAATGACGCTTGGCGCAGCCAACATAAGGATGCTGTGGGGAATGAGTCCTTCTGCTACTGGGCATTGAGGGGCTGAGACCAGAAGGGAAACCCCTCAAATAACAGAGGGAGGAGAAACATCAAAGGGCCACAGTGGTGGTAATGGCGCTACTTACTCATTAGAGAATTAATGTGACCATGTACAGAGTTGGACTGTACGAATTTGATACTAACAATGCGCTAACACTGCACCGTTCTAAAACAAATTTAAAAAGCTAAGGATGTGATAAGACTTCAGTTTTCTTTTGTAAAAAATTATTTTGTGAACATAGTTTATTTTTGGAAAAACATTAACATTCACACGATCTCATATCTACCATTTTCTGTTTTGTTCCTCTTATTTCCAACTCCCATAGTATTTTGTTGAACGTGGACAAATGTACAACATTCCAGCTCAGAGAGAAACACAAAGATCTGCAAATGCTGTGATTGTGGTAAAATCTCGGTCTTGCAGCGTCCATAGGGGGTAAAGATTTATTACTGACATTTCAAGCCTGAGCCCTTCTTCAAGGTATAAATTTAAAAAAAGACAGGCAATTGAACTTAAGCCAGGGGGAAGAATGGGAGGAGGAAAGAGTCAAGACCAACAGACAAAAGGTGTTAACTGGTTATGAGAAGAGGAAAGGCGAGAACTGATTTTGGCTCTGTGAAAGGAAACAGAGGGGAAGAGAGGGGGGAGAGAGAGAGAGAGTAAAACACATAAAGCTAGAGGAAAGGAGTCAGGGGAAGAGGATGGGAGAGGGAGCTTTAACGGAAATTGGTATGAATAAAAACTTGAGGAAGGGCTCAGGCCTGAAATGTCAGTAATATATATCTTTACTTCCCACGGACAGTCCGAGTCCAGCTGAGTCCTCCAGCATTTCTGTGTTTTTACTACAATTGCATCGTCTCATTGCGTTTCACTCCATTCAGTTGCTCCACTGTGAAGTCTCTACCCTGAAGAATTTCTACTCCTCCCTTTGGTCATACCTTGAAGGGCTCAGACCTGAATTGTTGGTAATATATCTTTACCTCCAAATCTCTCCATCATTTCTCTTTCTACAACATCCCAGATTAGCCCAGAACCAGACTCGTACATCGCAGAGCAGAACAAGGACGTCTCAAAGCTCACCTGAATAATCCTGATGATTATCTGGATAACTCTGTGCCCTCGGCATCCGAGCCTTGGGATAACTATCACTGTGAAGAAAAGAAAAGTGTTAGGATGCCCACCCTGTCCCCTTTCAATGTAACGGATACAAAATGGAGTTTTAATTCAATGATCTCAAACCTGCTGTCTGATCTTTCTGAAACTTGAAGAGGGGACTTGAAAATACTTCAGGACCTTCTGAGGATCACGGTAGCAGGGAGACGTCAAACAAACAAGCAAAGGTTTTTAAAAGCATCACAACTCCCCCAACTTTCCTGGCCCCACAACTTTCATGTCACTACTGTAGGATATCACTGTCCAGGAAATCATTCACCCCACTGTACCTGTGCCAGAACTAAATAGTCTATCCAATTAGTCCAACTATCCTGTTCTCTGCCCCAAGAATTTCCTTTTTGGAATCTGCTTCCACCACCTTGCAGGTCCTAGATCACAGCAGCTCACCCGGTGAGGAAATGTTCCCAAGACCTTTTGGCTACTTGGCCAGATTCCAATGCCGTTGCTGGGCCACTGTCCCTCCTGCAACCGGAAACAACTTCTCTGGACACTCAATCAAGACCTCGTAAAGTTGCAAGTCTCCTTTTGCATTCAGCCAAGGTAGTTAGTTCTGGATTTCCCTCCTTAAATCGCACAGTCTGCCCCCCTTCATCACTTCCTTTCTTGAAAATGCCTCTTAAATCTCTCTACATTGACCAAACATTTAGTCCTCTCTTTCTCTCTCAATATGTGGTTCTACATCAAGGTTCATGTAGTGACACTGGTGTGAAATGTCCTGAATCACATCACAATATTAAAAGGTGCTTCATAGCTACAAAGTTTTAGAGGAACACCATTAAGAGTGTCCTGTCTGGCTGCATCACTGTGTGGGACGGTAGCTGCAAAGCATCAGACTGGAAGTCAATACAGAGCATCATTAACACGGCCAGTCACTGCGGGTCTCCCTCCCCCCTATTGATGCACTGGGAGTGTTGCTTAGGTATGGGGTCAAAACATTATTGAGGAACTCCACTATCCGTCACACAGTATGGGTGACATGATGAGCACCACGGTTGGCACAACGCTGTTACAGTCCCAGTGTCCTGGGTTTTAATCCAGTGCTGTCCTTGAGGAGTTTGCACGTTCTCCCCATGTCTGTGTGGGTTTTCCAAGGATGCTCTGGTTTCCTCCAACCCTCAAGAAAGTACAGTGATTGCAGGTTAATTTGGGTGTAATTGGGCAGCATGGGTTTAAATGGCTGCAATCAGCTTCTACTTTACTGTAAATAAAATTCTAAAAAATATAAAATCTTTCACCCACTTCCATCAAGTGGGAGGTACAGGAGCATCAAAGTCAGGACTACCAAAGTAGGAAACAATTTCTTCCCACAAGCTGTGAGATTGATAAACAGCATCCTGTAACCTTGGGTTTTTATTAATGAAAGGGGTAAATTTTTCTATAATATTAAGACATTTATTTTATATTATATTTCTATGCCATTATTGTGTGCTGTGAGAAATGTATTGTGTGTGTGTGTGTGTGTGCCCCGTGGTCCAGAGAAATGCTGAGTTGCCTAGTGGTATATGTATAGTCAGATGACAACGAACTTGAACCACTGTTGGTGACCACCTGTCCTTCTGTCCATCTGAAGAGGTGCCTCACTTTGGGAATAATTACTCCTTCTTTTGCTGGCAACATTGCCAGAAATTTTGGTGAGAAACGTTCAGAAGATAAATTAGAGGTAAGTTTATTTTTACACAGAGTTGTGGGTGCCTGGAATGCGTCGCCAGGAGTGGTGGTGGAGGCTGGTACAATGGGGACACAGATGTAAGAAAAATGGTGTCTGAGGGTGTGAGGTAGGAAGACATTAGGTTGCTGTGGAATAGGTTTACGTAAATCAGCACAAGATCCTGGGTCGAAGGTCCTGTACTATGCTGTGATGTTCTATGTTCTGTATTGGGTCCTTGTGAACCAAAGGCTTCACCCTTAGCGGTGCAGTTGGAAATGGGCAGCGGAAGGATTGGAGGGGATTACAGATGTAGGGAGGGATGAGGAGGCATAGAAATTTGACCTGAGTAATGAGCAGGTGTTGGCGAAGCAGGATCCAATGCGGATCAGCAAGCGCAGGGCAGGATGGGGGAGAGGGGAACTGGAGCAAGCGAAAATCTGGATTACCTGTCAAGGGGACTGTCGAGGGAGGGGCAGCTCCCAGATGCAGAGTTTTCTGGGCTGCTCATCGATAGAGGGTCCAGCATCTGCCAAGAAATAGTCATAGATTAGATAGGAAATTTCTGTTTGAACACTGGGAGGATCTGGTAAGGGTGGGGGGGAAGGGGAGTTGATGGAAATGTGGAGAAAATAAAATAGGTAAGGGCAGGATTACTGTTCAACTGTATATGGAGAGCAGAAGGGTTGGGCTGAAGGGCTTGCTTCCACGCTATACAACTAAGACTCTCTCTTGCTCACACACACTTGCTCTGCGGTTACCCTGCCCCTCACCCCACCCCATGGAGAGCCATAGTCCTATGGTGAGCTCCACGCCCCCGCCCCATGGTGAGCCGCTTGATCCACCCCACGGTGAGATAATCCACTGGCAGCGAGCGGAATGCCAGCAGCACCTGGTGCCAGGGCGGGTAGAGAAGCTTGCTTACTTGGTCCATGCTCTCTGGGATGAATTCACCCTCACTGTTGATGCTGGTGTAGGACCCATTTCGAGCGACTTGCTGCTGTCCGTCCGGAATGTAGCCAGGTGGTGGGGAGCTCCGGTCTGACGTCTGTGATGCTATAGATGACACAGTCAGGAATATCAAAACACCAGTCAAACTAACATTCTGACAGTTCCCGCTGACGAACTAGATTTTAGCAAGGGAAAACCAGAGGTGTACAATCAAGTGATCCTTGGGGGATCAGAGGTGAAGGGGGTGAGCAAATTTAAATTCTTGGGAGGCACCATCTCGGAGGATCTTTTCTGAACCAAACACATTAATAACATCGTGAATAAAGCACATCAGAGTTTCTCCTTCCTCAGGAGTTTGCATAGGATTCGTATGGAAAATGTGTTGACCGCCTGCGTCTCTGTCGGGTATGGGGACATCAATATCCCTGAACGTAAAGCCCTGTAAAAGGTAGTGGACACAGCCCAGGACATCGCAGGCAAAACCCTCCCCACCATCGAGAACATCTACAGGGAACACTGCCGTCGGAGAGCAGCAGCGATCATCAAGGACCCACACCAGCCAGCACACGCTCTGTTTTCGCTGTTGCCATCAGGAAAGAAGTATGGGTGCCACAAGACTCGCACCCACCAGGTTCAGGAATAGCTGCTCCCTCCCACCCTCCCCCCCTCACCATCAGCCTCCTCAACAACAAACTCAACCAGGGACTTATTTAAGAACTCTGACTTGTCCACTTTATTTATAACTGAATTTTTTTTTCTGTATTTACAGTTTGTTTATAATTCTTTCGCCTTTACCCATGTCCTCTGGTTTGTATCTCACCGACCCTCAGTGGAAAAAGCTGACCTACATTTATTTTGTCTGTCCCCCTCATCATTTTAAATACCTCCATCAAATCTCCCCTCATTCTTCTGCACTCCAGGGAATAAAGTCCTAACCTGTTTAACCTTTCCCTGTAACTCACTCCCTGAAGTCCAAGCAACATCCTAGTAAATCTTCTCTGCATTCTTTCAATCTTATTGATATCTTTCCTGTTGTATTGCACACAATACTCCAAATGTGCCCTCACCAATGTCTTATATACTTTACCATAAAATCCCAACTCCTGTACTCAATACTTTGATTTATGACGGCCAATAAGCCAAACGATCTCTTTACAACCCTATCCTCTTGTGACGCCACCTTCAAGGAATTATGCAGCCCCATTAATGGTCAGAAGTGATGGAGGGCAGATGAAGTATCGCGGATGTAGGTGGAGAGGGACTGCACCAGGGGGGAACAAAATGGAGTCGAGGTAAGCGGGTACCAGTTTGGTGGGGCAGGAGCACGCAGAAACAATAGGTCTACTGGGACAATTGGGTTTGTGGATCTTGGGTAGGAGGTAGAACCGAGTAATGCAGGGTTGGGAAACAATGAGGTTAGAGGCCGTGCTCTGGAGATGACCGGAAGTGAGGAGTTCAGAGATGGTGTGTGGTACAGTGGTTTGATGAGTTTTGGTGGGGACCTGTTGACGGGGTAAGTATGAGGAGATATCAGAGAGTTAATTGTTGTTTGGGCTTCGGCCAGACAAAAGTCTGAAGTGATGGAGGGCATGTGAAGTAACTTGAGGAAGGCCTCAGGCTCGAAACCTCAGTTATATATTTTACCTTCCATGAACGCAGCGTGATCTGCTAAGTTCCTCCAGCATTTCAGTTTTTACTTGACACATCTGATATCACCAGCACCAGGACACAGTGTAGAAGGCACCAGCCATTCTCAAAGTGGACCCTATGGCTCCCCTGAAGGCCACAGCACATTTTAGTAAAAGCCTTGTTTTCTCTTCAACTCACGTAACATTAATATTTTTTATGTGTTTTCTGTAGTTGGGAGGAGAGAAATACAGAAGAAACAAAAACTTGACTGCTTCACAGGGAAGGGGCTCATAAACTTTGAGTAGAGTCCTGGGTGGTGGGTGATCATAGATAAAAAAGGTTAAGTATGACTGGTCCACACTCTGCATTTACTCGCCCTGGCCACTCTGACAGCACCTCTCAAACCTGCAACCTCAACCGCAGAGTAGAAGTGCAGGAGCACTACAGGTTCTGCTCCAGGCCACACATCTTCCTGACTTGGACAAACATCAGCGTCATTCATTGTTACTGGGTTGAAACCCCTTATCAGAGGGTCTTCAACATTCCAGGAAGGTGATTCATCACCCCCGTGCCCCCCCCCCCTTTATCCTCAAGAACAGTGGAGGATGGGCAATTATACTAGTCTTGCCATTGATGTCCACATGCTAGAATCAATACCTAAACAAGTACAGAAACAGGCAGAAGTGGGGGTAGGGATGGGTAACAGAACATTGAAACAACATGGGCTTTTCTTCAGGCCTTCCTTATAGTTTTTGTGAAAAACTTTACACCCTCTGGTCCTTAAACAGATGGGAACACCCTCCTTCCTTTATTTTCAGTTTATTGTCAGAGTAGATACATGACATCACATCAGATTCTTTTTCCTGTGGGCCAGGCAAAATTACCACTTTTTGGTAGTCCCAAAAAAATACACATTAAACCAAATAAACACATAAACAACTGACTGTGCAACAGAAAGAGAGAGAGAGAGAGAAAAAAAAAATCAATAAAGTGCTTTAAGAGTTCTTAAATGAGTCTCTGATTGAGTTTATCGTTGAAGAACCTGATGGTGGAGAGGCAGCAGCTGTTCCTGAACCTGGTAGTGCGAGTCTTGTGGCTCCGAGACCTCTTTTCTCACTAAACCATTGTAATTTTGTACCCTAGCTCTAATCAGTGGTTCTTAACCTTTTTCTTTCCACTCACATCCCACTTTAAGTGATCTCTAGGCCATCAGTGCTCTTTGAGATGTGATTGGGAAGGGAAGGTTGAGAATCACTGCTCTAGACTCAATTACTGAAAATATTTTACTTGAGAAAAATTGTCATTGGGCCATTTCTTTTGGAGTTATGAAACCGCGCACATAACGAGTCAATTAAGGATGATTAAAACAGTTGTTTTCAAACTTTTTCTTCCCACTCACAGATCGTCTTAAGCAATCCCTTACTAATCACACAGCACTGATGGCATAGAGAATACTTAAAAGTGGGATGTGAGTGGAAAGAAAAAGGTTGGGAACCATTGCTCTAAATCTCATTCTTTATTCCATGCGGTGCAATGCCAACTTCCTCCACTGCAATAATCGCTGATGTCCTCCACTGCCACAATCATTCCACTAAATGTTTCAGCACCCTCTCTGGGACCTTCTTGTTCCTCCCAGATATATCACGTTTCGATGTGAAGAGAAAATATAATCTGAGATTGAGTTATTGAGCGCAAGAGGTTGAGGAGGACATCGGTGGAAGGGTCAGACCTAGGCTGGAAGGGGTTTGATGGGGAGGATGTCGGTGGAAGGGTCAGATCTGGCCTGGAAGTAGTTCGATGGGAAGGATGTTGGTGGAAAGGTCAGACCTGGGTTGGAAGGGGTAAGATGGGGAGAATGTTGGTGGAAGGGTCAGACCTGGGCTGGAAGGGGTTTGATGGGAAGGATGTTAGTGAAAGGGTCAGACCTGGGCTGGAAGGATTTCAATGGGAAGGATGTCAGTGGAAGGGTCAGACCTGGGCTGGAAGGGGTTCGACAGGGAGGCCATCGTTGGAAGGGTCAAATCTGGGCTGGAAGGGGTTCAATGGAAAGAAATATGATGTTTTATATTTTGAGTCAGTGATTCAGCACAGGAACAGGCCCTTCAGCTCATCTGGGCCATGAGAGCCACATTGTTTACCTAAGTGAGTTCCATTTTCCTGCATTTGTTCGTATCCCTCCAAAGCAGCCATTCTCCACGAAGATCCTACGGCCCCACCCTCAGGCCATACTACATTGAAGTAAAGCCTTGTTTTCCTTTCACCTCATGACACAAATATTTTTATGCAATCAGTAGAATTAAGGAACTTGACTGTTTTGCAATGAAGGGGGTCATAAACTTTGAGCCAAGTCCATAATCTAAACAGTTACTCTGAACAGCGAAACACCTCGTAAAATATTTAAACTCGAGAGGTAGTGGTGGTAGAATTAGGATGTTAAGAAAGTGTTAGGAACATAGGAAGTAGGAACAGGAGTAGGCCAAAAATGGCCCATCGAGCCTGCTCCGCCATTCACCATGTTCAAGGAATTATGTATCTGTATTTCCAGATCCCTTTGTTCCTCCTCAGTGCCCGACCATTCATCGTGTACGCCCTTTCTTGGTTTGTCCTTCCAAAATGCAACTCCTCACACTTGTCTGCATTAAATTCCATCGGCCATTTTTCAGCCCATTTTTCCAGTTGGTCCAGATCCCTCTGCAAGCTTTGAAAACCTTCCTCACTGTCCACAACTTCTCCAATCTTAGTGTCATCTGCAAACTTGCTGATCCAGTTTCCCACATTATCATTCAGATCATTGATATAAATGACAAACAGCAATGGTTCCAACACGGATCTCTGAGGCACACAGTAATCACAGGCCTCTAGTTTGAGAGGCAACCATCCACCACCACTCTCTGATTTATCCCATTCAGCCAATTTTTAATCCATTTTATAACCTCACCATAGTTACCTAGTATTTGAACTTTCTGAATTAACCCCCCATGTGGAAACTTGTTAAAGGCCTTAAAGTCTATGTAGACAACATCCACAGCCTTTCCTTCATCTACTTTCTTGGTAACCTCCTTGAAAACTCTATAAGATTAGTTAAACATGACCTACCACACACAAAGCCCTGCTGACTGTCTTTAATCCGCGCACAGCTGTCCAAATACTTGTAAAACTGATCTCTCAGAACACCTCCCAATACTTTACGCACTACTGATAAAACCAGAAATTGCTGGGATAGAAACATAGAAGATAGGAGCAGGAGTAGGTCATTCGGCTCTTCGAGCCTGCTCCGCCATTCAACGAGATCATGGCTGATCTTAAAGTTCAGTACCCCGTCCCCGCCTTCTCTCCGCAACCCCTAATTCCCTTATACTGAAGAAATATATCTAATTCACTCTTGAATATATTCAATGAACCTGCCTCTACTGCTCTCTGTGGCAATGAATTCCACAGATTCACCACCCTCTGGGTAAAGAAATTCTTCCTCATCTCGGTCCTAAATAGTTTGCCTATTATCCTCAAACCATGGCCCCGGGTTCTGGATTTTCCCATCTTTGGAAACATCCCATCTGCATCCATTCTGTCCAGTCCTGCCAGAATTTTATAGGTCTCTATGAGATCCCCTCTCAATCTTCTAAACTCCAGGGAGTACAATCCCAATTTGCGCAATCTTTCCTCATAAGTCATTCCTGCCATTCCAGGTATCAGCCTGGTGAATCGCCTCTGCACTCCCTCCATTGCAATAACATCCTTCCTTAGATAAGGTGACCAAAACTGCACACAATACTCCAGGTGGGGTCTCACCAAGGCCCTGTACAGCTGCAGTAAGGTATCCTTGTTCCTAGACTCAAACCCTCTTGATATGAAGGCCAACATAACATTTGCTTTTTTAACTGCCTGCTGTACCTGCATGCTCGCCTTCAGTGACTGGTGCACAAGAACCCCTAGGACTCTCTGCACTTCCCCATCTCCCAATCTATTGCCATTCGAATAGTAATCTGCCCTCCGGTTTGTATTACCAAAGTGGATAACCTCACATTTATCCACATTGTAGTGCATTTGCCATGGATCTGCCCAGTCCCCCAATTTATCCAAATCACACTGGAGGTTCCTGACCCCCTCTTCCATGCACACAACCCCTCCTAGCTTAGTGTCGTCTGCAAATTTGGAGATATTACATCCAATCCCCTCATCTAGATCTCAGCAAATCAGGCAGCATCTGTGGAATAGGGAATGGAATGAACGGAATTTCCTTCTTTATCTACAGGTACTGCCTGATGTGTTGGCTGTTCGGGCATTTTATTTACATTTCTTTGATGCTGTTTAAGTTTGAATCATTTTAAATTTAGGCATACAGCGCAGTAACAGGCCTTTTCGGCCCACAAACCCATGCTGCCCTACAACCCCGTATATTTTGGAGGATGGGAGGAAACTGGAGTGCCCAGAGGAAACCCAACAGACATGGGGAGAACATACACACCCCCTACAGACTGGACTGGATTTGAACACAGGTTGCTGGCATCTCCATGGATTATTATGCTTCAGCGATTAAAGTGGAATTCAGTTTAGATCATTCTGATTCCAGGACAAGAGAGCGACCCTAATAATCTACAGCAGTCACTGAAACAAAACCACCACAAAAATAAGGGCAAATAGTTCTTTCACTGAGGTTTAGGGTGCAAAATATTTCATTACAAATCATTGCTGGGTGGAGCTACATCAATCATACGGAACTGCATGTGTAAACTGTAGTCTTAGTCCAGGGTAGGGCCCTGGAGAGTGGTGTAGGACAGAGAGCTGGGGTACAGGTGACTAGTTCCCTGAATGTAGCCAGTCCAGTGGACAGGGTGATGAAGAAGGGGGTTTGGCACACTGGCTGTCATTGGACAGGAGAGTATGAAAGTTGGAACCTCATGATTCATCTGTACAAGGCGTTGGTGAGACCATGCTTGGAGGTATGTGTGGAGTTCTGGTCATCCAGCTATAGGGAAGCTGAGGAAGGGTTGCAGAGGGGATTCACCAAGGCGTTGATGGGACTGGAACACTTGACATATCGAGATTGGATAGGCTGGGTCTTTTTTCTTTACAGCACAGGAGGCTGAAGCTGATCTTATAGAGGAGAAATGAATAAAGTGAATATTCAGTCTTTTTCCCAGGGAAGATAATTCTAGAACTAGAGGGTGCAGGTTCACAGTGCGAGGGGAAAGATTTTTGAGAGACCTGAGGGGTAACAGGTCGAGCTTGGAAGGATAGGGACCAAATGCAAGCAAATGGGAGTAGTCCAGAATGCTAACATGGTTAGCATGGAAGAGATGGGCCGAAGGGCTTGTTTCATGCTGTACAACACTGACTCTTGTGTGTCCAGGGATAGAATAGGAACCGCGGTGCCTCGGGTTGAAATTCTAGCACCAGCATGACCAGAAATGGACAATTCGGCCCGTGTTGTAAATGCAAACTGAAGCTTACCGATCATTGGGACTTTGTTTTTCTTCTCTGCGCCCATGTAGACCGTGTTGTTGTCCAAATCATCCAGCATTTGTAAAGCCTCCATTTCACTGAGGCTTGTTTCCTGGGAAACAGAGTAAAAGAAAGTTTGAAATGTGAATCAATAAAACCAATACGATCCAGATGTCTTACATCACAGCCTGCTTTGGGACACAGAATGTGGCCAACTTACCAAGTCCATCACAGGCACCAATTACTTATCCATTACAGACATCTATGTGAGGCATTGCCTCAAGAAGGCAGCCAACATCATAAAGGACCCCAATCTCTTCTCACTGCGACCTTCAGATATTTTGAGGTTCAAATTTTCAGGTTCAAGGGCAGATTTGTTTCCTACAGCTCTCAAGTTCCTGACTCTCCCTGAACTACCCACCTTCTCCATGACCACCAAAAGATCTGGGGTGAAACATGAAAGCTGCAGAATTAAGAAAGAGCTCAGGCCCGAAACATCTTTACCTCCTATGAACATTAGAGACCAGCTGAAGTCCTCCAGCATTTCTATACTTTCACACCAAAAGATCTGTCTAGTGAATGAAATGTCACTTTATTTCTTGCACTAAGTGCCACTGTGAATATGTATTTTTCCATTTTATTTTCAGTCTTTGCACAGGGGGAAATTGGATAGCGTAGCAGTTAGCGCAATGCCATTACTGCTCAAGCGACCCGGGTTCGAATCTGGCATTGTCTATAAGTAGTTTGTACATTCTCTCTTTCCTCGTGGTGTTCCGGTTTCCGCATGGTGATCCGGTTTCTTCGCGGTGATCCGGTTTCCTCGCGGTGATCTGGTTTCCTTGTGGTGTTCCGGTTTCCTCACAGTGATCAGGTTTCCTCGCGGTGTTCCGGTTTCCTCGTGGTGATCCGGTTTCCGTGTGGTGTTCCGGTTTCCACGTGGTGTTCCGGTTTCCGCGTGATGATCCGGTTTCCTCACGGTGATCCAGTTTCCTCGCGGTGTTCCGGTTTCCTCATGGTGATACGGTTTCCTCACGGTGATCCGGGTTCCTCGTGGTGATCCGGTTTCCTCGTGGTGTTCTGGTTTCTGCATGGTGATCCGGTTTTCTCGTGGTGATCCGGTTTCCTCACGGTGATTCGTTTCCTCGTGGTGTTCCGGTTTCCTTGTGGTGATCCGGTTTCCGCGTGGTTATCCGGTTTCCTCCCACCCTCCCAAACATACAGGGGTTGTGGTTGATTGGGATATTTGGACAGCAAGGGCTCGTGAGCCGGAAGGACTGTTGCAATGTTGTATGTCTAAATTTAAAACAAATTAAAAATAAAAATTGTGGTAATTTATACTAGTGTTGTTGGTGCATCTGTTTGGCTGCAAGTAAGAATTCCACTGTACCTGCCCAAGACTGTATGACAATAAACTCTCATCTCAGATAACATTAACAGCAGACACCTTATTCAGTGGTTTGGACGAGACTCGTGGTAAATTTGTGAAAAAAAGAGGGTGAATGATACGCCTCAAGCACCTAATTCTTTCCAACTGCTATCAGGCTCTTCATCCCGTAGGATGTGATGGTTCCTTTCAGTCAGCTTGTGGGGTTTGATATGTGTGTCCTGGAGTGGGTGTACAGGCCGATCCTTGACAGGCTCTGCTTGCCACATACTTGCCTGGAGGAGCAGAAGGTCTGTTCTGGTGCTTCCGGTGCCTTTCCTCTGTTGCCCCTTTGAGCTTTTTCTCAGCAGCGTCCACACCTTTTGTGATGGCGTCCCTCCACTGCAAGCGATCTTGAGCCAGATCCTCCCATGTTGATGGGGCAATGTCAGCTTTCTTGAGGTTCCTGTGCAGAACATCCTTGCACCAGAGTCACTGTCCTCCTCATTTTCAGGTACCACTCGACAGTTGGCCGTACAAAATGTCCTTGGGCAGTCTTCATCAGGCATTCAGACAGCATGTCCTGCCCAGCGTGGTTGGGCTGACATCACCAAGGTTAAAACTGCTGGCATTCCAGCTTGAGAAAGGATCTTGGTATTGGAGACCTTGTCTCGCCAGGTGATCTGCAGTTGGTCAAGCTAAAGTAAGTGACTTTGATATGGGCACCACAACTCACACCCATATAGCAAAGCTAAAATGACGACGGCCATGTACGCCTTGTACTTGGTGGCCAACCTGATGTCTGTGACCAATCCCGATCGTTCAGCCGACCAAAGGCAAAGCAGGCCTTTCTGGTTCTTGACTCAATCTCTACATCTAGAGAAGCTGAGGAGGTTATTGCGCTGCCCAGGTAGCAAAGCTTGTTGGCAGCATTAGGACAAGTGTCATAAATGAGGACAGTTGATTCTTCGTAACTTGACCAGGGGCCGGTGGGTCCAAAACCTCCATCTTCTTTAGGCTGATTGTCAATCCATATCCTGCAACCAGTGCAGTCATCCAGCAAACTGTAGTTCATTCACCACAATGTCCTTGACTTTTATCTTTGCTCTCAGTCTTGCGAGGTTGAGGAGCCCGCCATCAACCCCCGTTTGTAGAAAGACCCCTAAATTTAGGCTCTTAAACCTCCCCTGGTTACACATGTCATGGACTTGCTCTGACACAACAATAGATTGCCTGAACCATTGTAATGCCACTTTGTCCTCTTGCATTATAACTGGGAATAATTATGATCTATATTTTTCTTTTACTATCTCTTTTTAGACCATAAGACAGAGGAGCAGAAATAGGCCATTTAGCCCATCGAGTTTGCCCCATAATAAGCTGATCCATTTTCCCCACTCAGCCTCAATGCCTGACCTTCTCCTCATAAACTTTGATGCCCTGGCTAATCAAGAACCTATCAACCTCTGCCTTAAAGACACCCAATGACCCGTCCTCCACAACTGCCCGTGGCAACACATTCCACAGATTCGTCACCCCCTGGCTGAAGAAATTCCTCTGCATCTCTGTAATAAGCGGACACCCTTCAATCTTGCCCTCTTGTCCGAGACTCTCCCACCATGGGAAACAACCTTTCTACATCTACTCTATCCACGTCTTTCAGCATTTGAAAAATTTAAATGAGATCCCTCTTATTCTCCTAAATTCCTAGGTGGACAGGCCAAGAGCACTCAAACACTCTTCATATGATAACCCTTTCATTCCAGGAATCATCCTTGTGAACCTCCTCTGAACCTTCTCCAATGTCAACACATCCTTTCTTAAATGTAGAGCCCAAAACTGCTCACGATACACTACGTGCGTACAAGGTAATGATTACTTTTGTAATTGTTTTTGTTTACCAAGTACCTATTCAGCTGCATCACGTAAGAATTTCAGTCCACATGTACATCGTAGAACGTTTATGGCAATAAATGAATTATTAATTATAGTTATTAGAAACAATTAGATGGGCTTCATTTACTCTTACATGAACTTAGGAGACATTACAGAGGTTTACAATCTTGCCAACCTTGTCTTTCTTTCTTTCAGAACACACTGATCCCAATTCTGACCATCTGGCCTTTAACCAACTCCACCTATTAGATGTTGGCTTGCCCAATAGCAGTTACTTCCAATCAACTCTCTCCAGCTACTGCCTAGTACTGATGTCATTTGCCTGTCCATAATTTAGCATTTTCCTGAGATCTGGTCTTGACCTTATCTGCAGACCATCTGAAAAACTGAAGGAGCAACGATCGCTGTTCCAAAATGCCCTTCCATTAAAACTCTGATGTGTTTGCAAAGGGCATATATAAATGGTGCCAAATGATGTTTCTGATGGAAGGAGACGGATGTAAAACTTTGCTGGGCATTTCCAACATTTTCTGCTTTTATTCCTGTCTCAGGATCTGCAGTTTTTTGTTGATTCTCACTGAATTTGGCTCAGTTCCACCATCATTTGGAAAGGTGCCTTGAGAAAACAATTTTCACACCAGCATTCATTTTCCAGAGGAACATTGCCTCTTAGACAATCCATTGGGGAATCTAGACCAGGGTGAATAAATCAGGTTCATTCATATCTGAGGATGCATCATGTCATCTATTTCATTGTAAACATTCTCATTTTGGAGAACTTGAAGTTCTCTTAGATTAAGGACAAAGATCCTTCAAATAGCGTGGAAGACTCTACCTGTGGATGGAATTCTCTCACAGCCAGATTTATCAGGCTTGCTGTTGATCCATCCTGCACATGTTACCCATCACTCCCCGCCCACCTTGCATACCTCGCTGTTTGACTGAAGCACCAAGAGGATTTTTAGGCTCTTCATGTGCACACTACGATCCAGGAGTTCGATGGCTTTATCCAAATCGTCCTGTGTGGTCAGAGGGATCACTAACTGCAGATTAGATTAGAAAGAAACAGTGAGCAAACTGATTCATAGATAAACAATTATATAATGAGATATAACCTTCTTGAGAGATAACCTCACTTCATCGGACATTACATGATCATTGTTCATCAATGCTACCTTACCTTTCTTTTCCTGACCACTGGTAGCCTGTTCAACTATCTAGGACACCACATTACATTCAAGATCAAGGACAATTAAGGTATGACATCCATCAAAAGGTCCACCCCTTCACACCTTCTGCTTTTCTCACCTGTTTGCAAACCTGAAGCTCTGAGGTTTCACATTCCAACTAGTGTTGCTGCACTGACAGAACAGAGACCAGCGATCAATTCTGGACCACATTTCAGAAATAAATGCAGGAAAGAAAATAAATCTTAGGTGACCTGAACTCTTGGGTGGTGAAGAAGACAAATGCAATGCTGGAATTCATTTCAAGGGGAACAGAATAGAAGAGCAGGGATGTGATGCTAAGACTTACAAGGTAGTGGTGAGACCTCACTTGGAGGATTGTGAGCAGTTTTGGGCTCCTCATTTAAGAAAGGATGTACTAATGTTGGAGAGGATTCAGAACAGGTTCACAAGGATGATTCTGGGAAGGAAAGGGATATCATATGAGGAGCTGTTGGCCTGTACTTGTTGGAATTTAGGAAAATGAGGGAGAAATAACATTAAAACATTTTGAATGTTGAAAGTCGTGAACAGAGTAAATGTAGAAAGTGTGGTCGTACGCCATTAGGCAGGCAAACCGGCCCCGCTTGTCACGCGCGTGGCAGGGCAGCTGGCCAAAATGGCACCGTTGGGGGTTTCCTCCCGACCTCGGCACCGGGCTCAGAAGCCTGCGCTGGGGGACCCACATGACGCCCTGGTGACGTCAGGGCCCCCCAGCAAGGTTCTCAGCCAGGTCCGGGCTGGGAGTATATGACCAGCCAGGCAGCCTGCAATAAATCAGTTTTGCTCACTGAAATCAACCCGTCTGGTTGTGCAATCCTTCAGTTAGCAGCGTAGCCGCCGCTATAATTGGTGACCCCGGCAGATTCAAACGTCTTTGAACCCGACATGAACGACCCTTCGATCAATGCTATAGCCATCAAGCTTCCTGACTTCGGGTTCAGGAGCCGGAGACCTGGTTCAGCCACGCAGATGCTCAGTTTCACCTCCGCCAGATTTCATTGGATTCGACCAAGTTTTACCATGTGATCGCTGCCCTGGACCAGGCTACCGGCAAACGAGTGCTGCACCTCATTCAGCACCCAGCCGCGGAAGATAAGTACAGGACCATCAAGCGGGTGCTCACTGGCTCCCTCGGCCTCTCCAGGTGCCAGCGTGCTGCTCGAATGCTGCACCTCGACGCCTTGGGGGACTGAACTCCAATCGAGTTGATGGATGAGATGCTCACACTCATGGGTGATCACACCAACTGCCCACTTGTCGAGCGCATCTTCCTCAACCATCTCGCTGAAGACATCCGGCCGTTACTGTCCCAGGAGAGCTTCGTCGACCTTAGGAAGGTCGCTCAAAAGGCTCAGGAGCTATGGCTCGAATGATTCCTGGAGGGCTCAGCAGTCCAGCAGGTTACGAGTCACGGGCATGACCACCCTAAGCCCTCCTCTAGCACTGCGGTGGAACACCTGGCCCCTGCAGGGGCCTCAAAGAGCATGGTCAGAAGCAAGTCATCCACTTCAGGCCTCTGCTTCTTCCACCAGCGCTGGGGAGCCAAGGCTTGGAAGTGTCGTCAGCCCTGCTTGTTCCAGGGAAACGAGGAGGCCGGCCGCTGTTAATGGCTGCGGTGGCTGGCCAAGAACACAACCTTCTCTACCTGTGGGATTCAGTCAGCGGCCGACGCTTCGTCATCGACACTGGGGCCCAGATCAGCGTCAACCCGGCCACACCCATCAAGTCCCGGAACCGGCCTCGAGGACCTCCCCTCCATGCAACCAATTCGACAGAGATCCGAATGTATGGAGACAAGACCGTCCATTTCCAGATCGGCCAATGGAAGTTCTCGTGGAGGTTCACCGTTTCATCCCTTCCAACCGCCATCCTGGGTGTCGACTTCCTCCTCACCCACGGACTCCTGGTCGACATTCGAGGTAGGTGACTGGTAGATGCCCGTACCTTCCAATCCGTTCACCTCAAAGCCTCCCGCACAGAGCAGCCACAGATGGCCACAGTCAGCACGCCCAAGGACGAGTTTCAGCGTATCCTGGATGAGTTCCCGTCCCTCCTCAAGCCGCAGTTCTCCACTGCCTCACCACCCAAGGCCCACTGGTCCACGCCAAGGCACGCCAGCTCCTGCCAGATAAGCTCCAGATAGCAAAGGAAGAGTTCTCGCATCTGCAGGAGCTGGGGATCTTTCGACGCTCCAACAGTCCTTGGGCCTCAACACTTCACCTGGTCCCGAAAGCCTCCAGCAGCTGGCGCCCCTGCGGAGATTATCAACGGCTTAATGATGATCCAGTACCTGACCGTTACTCGATCCCTCACATCCAGGACTTTACGGCCAACCTGCATGGCGCGAGGGTATTCTCCAAGGTCAACCAGGTGCTTGGGTATCACCAAATCCCGATGCACCCCAAGGACATACTCAAATCGGCCATCATTAGCCCCTTTGGATTGTTCAAGTTCCTACGCATGCCGTTTGGGCTCAAGAACGCCGCCCAGACCTTCCAGCACCTTATGGACACAGTGGGCAGGGATTTGAATTTCGCATTCATTTACCTGGACGACATCCTTGTCGCCTGCAGAGACCGGGCACAACACAAGTCTCACCTGTGCACCCTCTTCTCCCGACTGGCCGACTTCGGCCTAATGATCAATCCAGCCAAGTGCCAGTTTGGGAAAGAGTCCAGGCAGTTCCTGGGCCATACCATCACAGCCGAAGGAGCCACACCTGCCGCTACGAAGGTCGCTGCAATCAGGGAGTTCCCACGCCCGGACAACCTCAAGGGGCTACAGGAGTTCGTGAGTATGGTCAATTTCTATAACTGCTTCATTCCAGGCGCTGAGCACATCATGCAGCCGCTCTTTGCCCTCATTGCGACCAAAGACAAGACACTTGCCTGGACTCCAGAGGCCAGCAGGGCATTCGAAGCCATGAAAGATGCCCTCGCGAAGGCTACCCTGCTCATCCACCCATACACTGACCTGCATATGGCGCTCTCCGTCGATGCCTCTGCCACAGCCATCAGCACCGTCCTGGAACAGCAGGTGAACGGATAGTGGAAACTACTGGCATTCTTTAGCCGGCTTCTTCGCCCACCATTGCGCAAGTATAGTGCTTTCGATTGTGAGTTGCTGGGCATGTACCTGGCGGTGCGTCATTTCCGCTATTTCTTGGAGGGGAGGCCTTTCACCATTTTTAACGACCACAAACCCTTCACTCAGACACTATGGCAAGAGATCACACCGATATTTGGCACAAGGTGGGGAAAGACAACATGGTCGCCGACGCACTCTCACGACCGGCCATTTGCGCGCTGACAACCGGCCTCAACTTCAACCAGCTCACCTGGGACCAGAAGTCCGATGAGGAGACATGGGCCTTCAGGATTGCGGTTCCAGGACCTTCCGACTCCTCACGGTGAGGGCACCGTCCTGTGCGATGTCTCCATGGGCACCCCGCAACCAGTGGTTCCCCAGCAGTGGCGCAGGCAAGTCTTCCACCATATCACAGGTCCACGGTCCGAATGGTGGTAGAACGTTTCATCTGGCACGGGCTTCGGAAGCAGATTGCGGACTGGGCCAAAACCTGCACCCATTGCCAGCTTTCCAAGGTACACAGGCACACCAGAGCGCCCGTACAAGATTTCGAACACATCCGGGAACAGTTCAGCCACATACATGTGGATATCGTTGGACCCTTAACCGTTTCCCGAGATAACCCTTACCTTTTCACAGTGATAGACCGCACCACTCGTTGGCCCGAGGCGATCCCAAGGCCAGATACCTCCACGGACTCCTGCTCCTGAGCACTTTTGAACGGTTGGGTTGCCCAGTTCGGCACCCAGAACCACTTGACCAGTGATCGGGGTGCCCAGTTAACCTCTGCGCTCTGGGCACAGCTTGCCAACAGGCTGGGGATTGAGCTACATCACACCATGGCCTATCACCCACAGGCCAATGGGCTAGTTGAGCGATTGCACTGCCACCTTAAGTCGGCAGTTATGGTCTGCCTCACCGGCCCTGACTGGGTGGATGAGCTGCCTTGGGTGCTCCTGGGCATCCGCTTGACACCCAAAGAAGACCTACAGGCATCATCAGCTGAGTTGGTCTACGGTGCACCATTAGCCCTACCTGGTGAGTTCGTCAACGCACCTCACAACCCCCAGCAGTCACTGCACGGTCTACTTCCCCACCTTTGGGCCCAGTTGAACTGCTTCACACCCCCACCACCACCCAGACACGGCACATGGGCCTCTTACATCCCCATCGAGCTGTACTCTGCAGAGTACGTTTTTATCAGGTGGGGCCCGTCCACAGCACCTCTACAAAGACTATATGAAGAGCCGTACAAAGTCATCCAGCATTCAGGATCCACTTTCACACTGGACATCAGTGGTAAGAGGGAACTGTTTACGGTGGACAGGTTAAAGCCAGCCCACCTCGACCCCACCGAACCAGTAGTTGTGCCCCAACCCAAGAAGCGAGGCCGCCTGTCAAAAAAGGACATTGGCGCCGGTTCTGGGCGGGGGGGGGGGGGGGGGTTGCTGTGTGGCAGTACCCCATTAGGCAGGCGAACCGGCCCCGCTTCTCACGCATGCGGCGGGGCAGCTGGCCAAAATGGCGCTGTAGAGCGCATCGAAAGAACCAAAGACTTGTGGATCCAAACCAAGGCTTTTATTAACTAAAAGATTGGAGCATATCACAAGTAGGTCAACCAGTCCAGAATGACCTGGTCTGGCTCGGAGCAATCCTTTAAGACCCGCCAGTAGGTGTGGCTACACTCTCAGCCAGTCACAGTCATCCTACACGACCATCTGTACATAGACACATTGGTGATAGAATCTGTACTATCACAGGCGCCATCGGGGGTTTCCTCCCCACCTTGGCACCAGGCTCAGAAGTCCACACTTGAGGACCCAAGTGACGTTCCAGTTACGTCGGGGCCCCACAGCGCGGTTCTCAGCCAGGTGCGGGCTGGGAGTATAAGACCAGCCAGGCAGCCTGCAATAAATCAATTTTTGCTCACTGAACTCAACCCGTCTGGTTATGTGATCCTTCAATTAGCAGTGAAGCCGCCGCTACAAATGGTTATTTCTTATAGTGGGAGAGTCTAGGACAAGAGGACACTATCTCAGAGGATCTTTACTGGACCCAACACACTCATAGCTGTTAAAAAAAGCACATTTGCGCCTCTACTTCCTCAGGAGTTTACGGAGGTTTGGTATGACACCAGAAACCCTGGCTAATTTCTACAGATATGTGGTGGAAAGTGTGCTGACCGGCTGCATTACGGTCTGGTGTAGGGACACCAATACTCTTGAGTGTAAAGCCCTGCAAGAGATAATGGACACAGCCCAGGGCATCACAGCCAAAACCCTCCCCACCATTGAAAACATCTACAGGGAATGTAGATGTCGGAGAGCAGCAGCAATCATCAAGGATCCACACCCCCCCCCCCCAGCACACGCTCTGTTCTCGCTGCTGCCATCAGGAAAGAAGTACCGGTGCCACAGGACTCTCACCCACCAGGTTCAGGAACAGCTGCTCCCCCTCCACCATCAGACTCCTCATGACAAACTCAATCAGGGACTCATTTAAGGGCTCTGACTTGTGCACTTGATTGACTTTTTTATACTCTCTATATTGCACAATTTGTTTACATGATCAGTTTACAGTTCTTTCTTTACATGTGCACACTGTGTACAGATTATTGCACTACCAATAAGTGGTAATTCTGCCTCACCCACAGGAAAGAGGATCTCAGAGAGATTTATATGTCGTGTATGTACTCTGACAATAAATCTGAAATCTGAACAATTTCAGGATTGAAGGGCGTCCTCTGAGAACAGAGATGTGGAGGGATCTCTTCAGTCAGAGGGTGGTGAAGCTGTGGAATTTGTTGCCACAGGCAGTTGTGGAGGCCAGAGATTGATAGGTTTTTAATAGTAAAAGAATCTCAGGGTTGTATGTGATGTCCTGTATGTACTCCAACAATAAATCTGAACTTGGAATAAATTCACAAGAATATATCTGAAACAGGACTAGAGTTAAACATACAGCTGGAAATAGAAAAAACGTGTTATAATAAGGAAAATGTCAAAATAATTATGTGGGATTTTAACATGAAAGGCAATTGGAAAAGACAGGAAGGAACTGGATCTCATGAGAGTTTGTAGCCTATGGGATGGATTTTTGGAGAAGCTTTATCAATAAGCCCACCAGGAGATTGGCGGTTTTAGATTGGGTGATGTGTAATGAACAGGAGGTGATCAGGGAATTAAAGGTAGTGGAACCCTTAGGAAGTAGTGATCATAACATGACAGAGTTCAGTCTCAAATCTGAAAAGGAAAAGCGATCTCAGGTATGCCAATATTTCGATGGAACAAAGGAAATTACAGTGGGATGAGAGAGGAACTGGCCCAAATTGACTGCAAAAGTAAGGAGGTGGAGCAGAATTGGATGTTATTTCTACAAGAAATAAAGAAAGTGCAGGATAGATATATTCCAAGAAAAAAAATTAAGAATGGAAAAATGGCACAAATGTGGCCAACGAGAGAGGTTACGGCTTAAATAAAAGCAAAAGGGAGGGCAGACAAGGAAGCAAAAACTAGGGGGAAAACAGAGGACAGGAAACTTTTAAAAACTTACAGAAAGAGACAAAGAAAGTCATTAGGAAAGAAAAGATGAATTATGAAAGGAAGTTGGCAAATAACAAACAAAAAGATACGAAGAGTTTTTTTAAACATATAAAGAGTAAAAAAAAGACACAGGTAGATCTAGGACCGATTGGAAATGATGCTGGAGAAATTATAATGGGTCACAAAGAGATGGCAGAGGAACTAAACGAAGATTT
This sequence comes from Narcine bancroftii, assembly GCF_036971445.1. NCBI lineage: Eukaryota > Metazoa > Chordata > Chondrichthyes > Torpediniformes > Narcinidae > Narcine > Narcine bancroftii. The sequence goes on from NC_091472.1 coordinate 316,567,284, forward strand.
TACGTCAGTCTTCACTGAGGAAGACCATAACAATATTCCTAATAGTCAGAGGTCTCATTGGAGGGTAGAAGAATGAGAGCGGAAACATTTCGAATGCTAAAAGGATTGGCCAGACTAGATGTGAATAAGATGTTTCCCTTGATGGGTGAATCCAGGATAAGGGGGCACAGTCTTAGAATTAGATGGAATCCATTTAAAACAGAGATGAGGAGAAATTTCTTTAGCCAGAGGGTCGTGGACTTGTGGAATTCATTGCCACATCCAGCTGTGGAGGCCGGATCATTGGGGGAGATTAAGGAGGAGATTGACACGCATCTAATTAGTCAGGGTTTCAAGGAATATGGGGAAAAGGCCAGAATTTGGAACTAGATGTGAGAACAGTCTAGCCCAGGGTAGATTTGCAGAGCAGACTCGATGGGCCAAATGTCCTACTTCTGTTCCTTTATCTTGTGAAGAAAGCCTAGAGATGCTGGGGTCGTGCAATACACAAAAGGGCTGGAGAAACTCAGCAGGCCATGCAACATCCATAGGAAGTAAAGGGCAACCAAAGTCTCAGTCCTAGGCCCTTTGTCAAGTTTAAACAGGTGGACTCCTAAATAAAAAGATGGGGGAAGGGAAAAGGGAGGAAGGGACAGAGGAGGAGCACAGGCAAGAGGTGGATCCAGGTAGGTGGGCAGAAGAGAAAAAAGCCAAGAAGGGATTGAGGTGAGTATTTCTCTGTGGAAAGGGAAGGGAGGGTGAGAAGAAAGAAGGGAGAGGTATAGGGAAAAAAGTATTTTAGACCAACTGCAACACCTTGTATTCCTTCTGGAACTCTCGAACCAGAAAGCATGATCATTGACCTTCAATTTCCGTTAACCGCCTCCCGAGTCTCTCTTTTTCTCTATCCCCCTCTCACCTTTCCTCCAGCATCCCACCAACTTCCCTTCTCTCTTCTATCAGTCACTCTCTCTCCCCATCACTTCTCAGCTTTATTCTCTTCTACTCTCCCACCTGAATCCATCTGTGACCTCTTACCCGTTAGCCCGTGCTCCTCATCTCGCCCCTTCCTCCCTCCTTTCCACCCCCTCCCCCCACCTTTTCATTCAGGCACCTTCCTCCCTCCTTTCCACCCCCTCCCCCCACCTTTTCATTCAGGCACCTTCCTCCCTCCTTTCCACCCCCTCCCCCCATCTTTTCATTCAGGCACCTTCCTCCCTCCTTTCCACCCCCTCCCCCCACCTTTTCATTCAGGCACCTGGCTATTTTTACTTCTGCCTGACGTTGGTTACCATTGTGAGAGATGGGAAAATTGACCTAAAATTATGAACATGGAAGAAACTAAAGTTCATCAGTAAAATGGCTGAAACCAGTTCAAACAGGATAAGTTTGGGGCTTAGGATGCAGGAAAGCAGAGTCAGCACGATTAACATAAGAATCTTCTATCCTTTGTGACAAGACCATAGGACTAAGATAAGGAATGGTAAGGTACAATAGAATGTAGGAAGTTGAGGTAGTCTGGATCAGATAAGGGTCTCCTAGCCCTGGACAGAAGTACCAAGTCATACATTTCTAATTAGCTAACCATACACAGATTTATACATATGAAATTAGCCAACCCTAGATAGAATGAGTCAACTCTGCATATCAAGAGACTGTAGCCCAGAGAATCAGGAAGGTGTGAATAAGGACAATGACATGATGGGACACCCACAGGATACCCCCTGGTCCTCCAAGTGTACTGAAACTGCACGTAGGCAGGATTGCCTAATGCCAAACCTCTCCAGCAGGAGGCAGAAGAATGTAAGGGGGAGGGTATTCCTACACTGAAATCAACTGTATAAAAGTTGGGTGAGCCCCAGTGTGTGTGTGTATTCCCAGGGTAAGGGGAAGCACCCAACTTTGCATTGTTGTAGTAATAAATGTTCTTTGTTCTCAATTTTTGTCTCGAGCAATTTCTTTAAAGGTACTTTAATTTCTAACAAATGGGGGCTCGTCCGGGATCACACTCCCTCCACTGACAGAGTACCCCGACGACGAGAGTAGGTGCACCCCGGCTGATTCAGCTGGACTCACGGGCGACGGGTGGCTGGTCAGTGGAAGAAGCGAGTGATATCCGAGAAGAGGCATTGAGAACAAACGGCGGAAGGACGCGCGCTAGAGCAGTACTGCCAGAACTCGGTAAGAGTATTTTACTTGTTCCTAAGTATGGGAATAGCGGGCAGTAGAGATGAGAGTCCTGACACAGGACGTGACCACCAGATAGCTACGTACAGCCCGCTTGGGATGATGTTATCTGAGTGGGGCACAGGAAAGACCCGCGGTAAAGACAAACTAGCGGGCAGTAGAGATGAGAGTCCTGACACAGGACGTGACCACCAGATAGCTACGTACAGCCCGCTTGGGATGATGTTATCTGAGTGGGGCACAGGAAAGACCCGCGGTAAAGACAAACTGACGACGGTCAGGTATTGTTGTAATGAATGGGTGGGATACCCGGTTAAAGGGAGCTCCGTGTACTGGCCAAAATTCGGATCCGAGGATGAATGGATGTGTGAAGTTTGAACTTATGGCTCTATCAAAACCAGCCAGACAATGTTGAGAGCAGGGAATATGCAGCCTGCTGGCTCAAGGGATCCATTGAACAGCTGGTTTTGAATGAGAAAGAATCCAGGGATAAGAGAGAGGAGGAACCTCTTGTCCCTGAATCACAGGGTTGGGATGTGTTACATTCCCTCCCTGCACCCTATGTTCCTCCTATGCCGGCTCCTATCTTTCCTTCCCCTCCTATGACCTACCCTTCTGCACCTTCCCCACCTCCCCCACCACTAGAGAAGAGAGAAGAGAGCAGGAGTGGTATGATAACTTGCTCACAAAGCACTCGATTACCACCTCTGTTGGCAGGAGAGAGAGGTAACTTTAATTCAGAACAGCGTGAGACTCTTCAGGAAGAAAGGGGCAGAACCCTTTGATTCATTTCCCAGGGAGCAGGAACCCAGACCTAATAAGCTAGAAACCAATTGGATGAGACCACTGTGGGAAGTTCCCATGGGAGAGGGTCTCGGTTTCGTAAATGTGCCCCTGACCAGTACTGAAGTGTGTAACTTTAAGAAAGAACTGACCTCCCTGATAGAAGATCCCCAGGGATGTGCCGAACAGTTAGACCAATTTTTGGGACCAAATATATATACAATATGGGGGTCTCGACATAGAATCCCCAGCAGGGGAACAATTGGTACTAACAGGTTTTGTTACCAACTCAGCCCCAGACATTAAGAGAAAATTACAAAAGACAGAAAATTGGCATGAGCAGGGAATAACCCAGCTTCTACAGATCACACAAAAAGCATTTGTCCAGTCATCTGAGGATAAGCAGAAAGCAAAGGCTAACATTTTGATGCAAGCAGTTAAAGTAATAGTAGATGAGTAACATGGAAAAGGCAGGGACTGTGTGCCAGCTCCTGAATGTTGGGAGAAGTGCAGGGAGTGGGAGAGTAGAGACCAGAGATAATTTCATAAATCACGACTTCCCACTTCAGTCACTGACCAATATTGATTAAAATTCATGCTAAAAATTAAATGTCATAAATGATCGTTTTTCAATACTGTAGAATTAGCGAATTTAACTACCAGTTAATTCCAATTTATGAAATAAATTGTATTTAAATGTGATTTTGCACAGGGACTACCTGAGAATAGTGATGTTATAACATTTGCAGGGAGAAATGTTTGCGCAAATAGGGTGAGTTCTATACATCTTAACTTTAAGTGTATGTGAGATAAAGAAAGGATCTGATGTGTAAAGTGGCTGGATCAGCCAGTTGAAGGGGGAGTGTGCATGTCCCTTTAAGTGCACTGTGGCACTTGAAATTGAGGCTTCAGGCTCTTGTCTTGCAGTTAGAGGTATGGAGCCCTATCAACACATTTAATACATTTCTTCTACACATTCAGCAGTCAAGGTCCGTGAGTTTAAAGATCACCCACCTCTGGAGAATAAAGATACCTCTGGGGATTCCTATGGGGATTCCTATAAGTTTAATCATTCATTTCTCTGGTGCATTTTCCTCCGGAGTGAAATTAATGCCTCAGCACAATTTCTCTGTATTGCCGCTGTTATTTAATTCATGATAACTTTCCCCCATTCATCAGGTTTATATTTAAATCCGGTAGTGCGGAAGTTACATTGTAAATAATCACGGAGGTAAATCCTGCGCAACTGGATTCAGCTTAATGGAGAAATAAACCTGCGAACTGGTCTATGGTGGTGTGTGAGTACTGCAATAGGTGGAATATGATTTAAATTGGTGGCATTGTTCAGAACAATTGGGTGCATAAGAATAATAATATCATTAAGAACTCACAGATCTTGTACCAGATGCTATTCAGTACATCTTGACTTAAGGACTGGAGAAATTGGCATGTTAGAATGAGATTGGCATGGTACCAATATTTCTTGATTCAATAATGACTCCACAAGCTCCAGGATTCATGCAGCAGAACTTTTAAGTGGAATATAATAGAAACTAGCCTGTACTTAAATTATTGTGTGTGCAATCCTCATAAGAACATCTTTTAACTTTTTTTTTGGTGCCTGTTTTACAGACTGTTTTAAATAAGGCCAGCTCCTGTGAGCTGTGGCACAAGGCATTTTACTTAAGGCAGAACTAAAGGTTGAATATGTTTCAAGTTCTCTTGCAGGGGCTCTTGTGCTGCAATGTCTGTTATGTACTCACTCTAACAAGTTGGAGGGTTGTGCCCCATACAGACAAGCAGCTCCAACTGCATTTTAATAAGGTCTAACATATTCAAAACCCATGCAAATATGGTTTGTGTTTCATTTTACAATTTTTACACTAACACAAAGGAAAGTCAGATTGTTATTCATTTTATTAAAATCTAGTGATTGGTTATATGTAAAAGCATGGCAAGAGGATCAACTAAAACCTGCCTGGGATGGTCCCTTCTGTGTACTTTTAATTACAGACACCGCAGTAAGAACAAGAGAGAAAGGCTGGACCCACATTCAAAGAATTAATGACAAAGTGCCATAATGTTACAATTTTATTCGTTTTTTTTAATGGTTTACATTTATCGTGGTTTATTCAGTTTTTGTGTATTTTATTGCTGTTTTCAATGAGCTTTACATTTATCGTGGTTTATTCAGTTTTTGTGTATTTTATTGCTGTTTTCAATGAGCTTTACATTTATTGTTGTTTATTCAGTTATTGTTATATTTTATTGCTGCTTTCAATGGGTTTTACTTTCATTGTTGTTTTACTCATTTTTTGGAATATTGTTCGTTAATGTTTTAAGTCCCCCTGGAATAAGGGCAACAGAGGTTACAATTGTGCTCCTTTAGAATGTAGACAGGGCATAGATTTAATGTATAGTCATAATGGGATATAAGGGATCCCAATACGGACCAGGGGAATTAAACAGCTTTAGTGGAGTACATCTAATTTGTATCATAGCCTACACAGGTATTAAAGACAGGAGTTTTGAAGCGATAGCACAAAGGACATGGTGGGACAAAGACAGACAGAATGGTTGTCAGGATTGTACATGTAACAGAGAGAGAGAGTTAATACATATGCTAATGTACACAGACAGGCTGCAACTCACAAGTTCAATGATACATATGCTAATGTTAGCAGACAAGCTGCAACACACAGTTAAATCACAAGAAACAATCCCCCCCCAGCTTGGTCACTTTTCATCACCCCATGAAAGGGAGCACCAGTTTCCAACAACGTGAGCTGCTTGACACTTTAATATCAGGCTCCAAACAGCCTTCGGAGATCGGTGGCCCTAAGGTTCGGGGCTGAAGAGGACATCAGATACTAGCCACAATCAAACGGAACCGCCTGACTACTGCTACTCGTTCGCTGCTGAAGGCAGCGCTTCTCACAGACTTCGTCGGGACAACACTTACAAAGGTCGTGTGCTTCAAAGACACTGCTTCAATATTTCAACGTATGGGATGGACTAGACTTTTTACTGAGAACTGGAGCCTGATACTCCAAACCCTAATAAGCAGCTGGACTCACTCCCCTGACCTTCATGGTGCTCCCCTACCTAAAGACTTTACACAGACATTACAATTCGGTTATTGACCAGCTGGGTAAAACTACACCTTACACTTGAAAGATCAGTGTTACTGATCTAAAAGAAAAGTGAGGAGGGGGGGGGGGGATCAGTCACACTGACACTAGTAACCAAAGATCAGTAACACTGATCATGGTGAAAGATCAGTATTACTGATCTAAAAGAAAAGTGAGGATTGTGAGAGATGGGAAAATTGACCTAAAATTATGAACATGGAAGAAACTAAAGTTCATCAGTAAAATGGCTGAAACCAGTTCAAACAGGATAAGTTTGGGGCTTAGGATGCAGGAAAGCAGAGTCAGCACGATTAACATAAGAATCTTCTATCCTTTGTGACAAGACCATAGGACTAAGATAAGGAATGGTAAGGTACAATAGAATGTAGGAAGTTGAGGTAGTCTGGATCAGATAAGGGTCTCCTAGCCCTGGACAGAAGTACCAAGTCATACATTTCTAATTAGCTAACCATACACAGATTTATACATATGAAATTAGCCAACCCTAGATAGAATGAGTCAACTCTGCATATCAAGAGACTGTAGCCCAGAGAATCAGGAAGGTGTGAATAAGGACAATGACATGATGGGACACCCACAGGATACCCCCTGGTCCTCCAAGTGTACTGAAACTGCACGTAGGCAGGATTGCCTAATGCCAAACCTCTCCAGCAGGAGGCAGAAGAATGTAAGGGGGAGGGTATTCCTACACTGAAATCAACTGTATAAAAGTTGGGTGAGCCCCAGTGTGTGTGTGTATTCCCAGGGTAAGGGGAAGCACCCAACTTTGCATTGTTGTAGTAATAAATGTTCTTTGTTCTCAATTTTTGTCTCGAGCAATTTCTTTAAAGGTACTTTAATTTCTAACACCATTTTCTCCCAATGGACGCTGTGTCCCTGCTGAGTTTCTCCAGCACATTTGTGTATTGCACCTGGAAGGGGCCATTTAACATGATCCTGGCTGATCTACCTCAGGCCTCAGTTAATCTTCCATAACAATCCCACTTATACATTATATATATAAATGCATCCACCTCCTTTAGGTATGCTGCCAGGGGATCTTGCACTCCATAACGCTCTGGAATCAAGATCTCCAGAGATTCACTACCCTCTGCTTAGCCAATGCAAGTTGAGAAAGTTAATGTTCTTAATCTGGGGGACTACAAATTTCAGACTGAGATGGTTATCTGTTTGAAACACTGTGGCTTTTATTTTAAAGTTGTGAAACACAAGAATCAAAATCAACCATATTGAGGTAAATTGCCCCAAGGAGATATCACCAGCACAAAAATATTGTAAATCTAAAAAGTCTACAGACGCTGTGATTGTGGTAAAAGCAGAAATGCTGGAGGAGCTCAGCAGGCCCTACAGCGTCCACAGGATATATAACCAATGTTTTGGGCCTAAGCCCTTCGTCAAGGTAAAAATATTATTTTGTTCCTTTTTACAAAACCAATTGTTTTTTCAAGCAAGAATCAAGTTTGTTTGTTGTCACGTGCAACAAGATATACTGTTAGAGTTTGTTTCACAAGCAATCCAGCTGGTTCTTAGTGGTGTACTGTGTATGGGTTGACTTGAGGGATTGCTCACTAAATTAATTTTCTCAATGTTCCTCAGTACATGTCACAATAAAACATAAATGCTGAAAAAAAGATCTCAAAGGCTTCATTTGCACATACCATCTTCCCAAGTCATGCATCCATCAGGGGATAGGATAAATGAGTGGTTGTACCTCATTATTGGTGTAGTGCAGTCTCATCAGCTGACCAAAGGCCACCTTGGCTTTAGATGCAATGTCTTCAAGCAGGACTGGCCGGGGGAACTGGAGGATTCTGAATTGGGAGAGAGAAGAGAGATTAGTCATCATCTTTCGGCAACAGCACTCGTGGGACAGAGGAACATTGGAAGGTGTAGACTGAAACCTTCACCAGCCACAGCAGGTTTAATTAACTTCATTTCTCAATGAGAATTAGTTTCCAAGATCTACAGTTCTGATAAAAATCTTTAGACAGGAAATACTATAACCATAATTACCCCAGGCTCCAACAGCTGATTAGGGTGGCAGTTAGGTTAGCGATTAGCGCAATGCTGTTAAAGCACCAGTGATCTGGGTTCGAATCCCGCACTGTCTGTGAGGAGTTTGTAGATTCTCCACGTATCTGAGTGGATTTTCTCCGGGGGCTCCTGTTTCCTCCCACCATTCAAAACGCACCAGGCGGTGTAGGTTCATTAGGTGGCACGGGCTCGTGGGCCGAAAGGGCCTGTAATCATGCTTCATATCTATCTGAATTCCAACAAGATTTATGCAGCCAAGTATGATAATTCAGACTTTTCTGAATTTGATTTTCACTGTGTTGGATAATAGTGTTAGGAATACAACCCTTCGCCATATCAGTCTGAAGCATTTACAGGATTGGAAATCCTAACTGGAAAGAGCTTACGATTAATACATTTAAGCTGGCAACAGGTGAAAGATATGTCCCTAATCCATCCATGAATGACCTGTTGCACCAATAACTTATTTTCCGTTTACCAGCACGTGCCTTACACAGTTTACATCAGGGCCTCTGTTCTAGTCAGAGCACAGAAAAGCCTCTTCGGCCCAATTCATCCTACCAACCAGTTAGTATTCTGGTCTAGTTCCATTTGCTTGCATATGGCCCATATCCTTCCTTATCCATAAATTTGTGCAGTGATTTTTTTTTAAAAAACAATTATTCCCACTTCTACAGTTTTCTCTGGCAGCTTGTTCCAGTTCTGGACCACCCTCTGAGTGCAGTGAAACATGAAAGTCTGAGGTGCTGTGACTGTAGTAAAAACCGATCTCACAGCGTCCATTGGAGATAAAGAGATACCTCCGTTGTTTCGGGAAAAAGCAGGCATCATCTGAAGAAATGAAAGGGCAGGGGAAGAAGTACAGACCAACAGACAAAAGGCGATAATTCAATATGGAGAAGAGGCCAGGAGAGAGGAAAGGTGAAAATTGATAGGGGGAGTGGAGCAGTTGGCTCTGAGAATGCTGAGCTGGGAAAAAGGAGAGAGGAAAAAATGAAGAGGGGCAGAGTACGAGAATGGAGACAAGGGTGGGGCAGGCAGGGGTGGTTAATAACGGAAATCATAGTGGATGTTAATGCCATCCAGTTGGAGATGTTGTTCCTCCAATTTGCAGGTAGTCTCAGTCTGGCAGAGAAACCGTGGACAGACATGTCGGCAAGGGAATGAGATGTGGAATTGAAATGGGTGGCCACTGGCAGGTCCACATGGAATGAGGTGCTCAATGAAGTGATTTCCCAGTCTACGAACAGTTTCTCCAATGTAAAGGAGACCAATGAGTGTCACCATCAGAGACCCAGTCAACATGATACCAATACCTTGCATTTACTTTCACGGCCTGAGTTATGGTACAGATTTAAAGGCCAAAGTAAATGTTAGTGGAGCTGTCTAAAGTTTCCTTTTCTCATGGCCCAAGTCCACACAACATCGCATAAATCCCCACAGTGAGGCCAAATTTTGAGTATTGTGTGAAGTTTTGGTTACTTAGCTACTGGAAAGAGATCAATAAGATTGAAAGTGCAGAGACAAGTTATAAGAATGTTGCTAAAACTTGAGGATCCGAGTTACAGGGAAAAGTTAAACAGGCTAGGACTTCATTCCCTGGAGTGTACAAGAATGAAGGGAGATTATCGATAGAGATGTAGAAAATTTTGATGATATTGAGAAAATTCAGTAGGCAATTAGGTGAGACAAAAATGAGAGGATACAGGTGAAGGATGAAAGGTGAAATATTTAACAGGAACATGAGGGAGAAAATCAAGCAGAGAATGGTGAGAGTGTGGAATGCAGAGCCTGGTGCATGCAGGCTCAGAGAATTTTGGAAAAGTACCTGGATGAGAGGGGTATGGAGGGATATGGTCTGGGCGCAGGTCAGTGGGACAGGGCAGAATGATAATTCAGCACAGTCTAGATGGATCGAAGGGCCTGTTTCTGTAAAACAGTGTTCCATGATTTTATCTCTACTGCCGATTTACACAGACCTATGGTGGAAAGATTCTCTCTTCCAGGAGAGCTCAGAAATAAGATCAGAGTCGAGATAAGAGTAGTCGGCTTTGTCTGGAGCCAAAAGAGATGGGCAGATCTTAAATGTTTTTTTTCCATCAGTGTTCACTCAGGAAACAGGCACAGAGTCGTGGGGAGTACGGAAAACAAGCAGTGAGGTCATGGAACCTATACAGATTAATGAGGAGCAAGTCCTTGCTGTCTTAAAGCAAATAAGGGTGGATAAATCCCCAGGATCTGTCAAGATATTCCCTCGGAGCTTGAGGGAGGCTAATGCAGAAATTCCAGGAACTCTGACTGAAATATTTAAGATGTCCTTAGCCACGGGTGTGGTGACAGAGGATTGGAGGGTACCTCGTATTGTTCCATTGTTTAAAAATAGGCTTTAAAAGTAACCCTGGAAATTATAGACCAATGAGCCTGACATCAATGGTAGATAAATTATTGGAAAGTGTACCGAGAGATCAAATATACAATTATTTGGATAGCCAGAAACTGATTAGGGATAATCAACATGGCTTTGTGTGTGGTAGGTTATGTTTCTTGAGGAGTTTACCAGGAAAGTTGATGAAGGGAGCAGTATGGATGTTGTCTTCGTGGACTTTAGTAAGGCCTTTGACAAGGTCCCACATGGGAGGTTAGTCAGGATTTGACAAAGCCAGAGAATAATGGTGGATGATGCATCTCAGACTGGAGGCTGTGACTAGTGGGGCCTCAGGGATCAGGGCTGGGACCATTGTTGTTTGTCATCTATTATCAATGATCTGGATGATAATGTGGTCAATTGGATCAGCATGTTTGATGATAACACTTAGTTTGGAGGCGTCGTGGAGAGTGAGGAATGTTTTCAAAGCTGGAAAAATAGCAGATGGAATTTAATGCAGACAAGTGTGAGGTGTTGCATTTTGGAAGGACAAACTAAGAAAGAACGTACACAGTGAATGGTCGGGCAACGAGGAGTGCGGTAGAACAGGGGGATCTGGGAATACAGATATATAATTCCCTGAAAGTGGCATCACAGGTGGACAGGATTGTAAAGAGAGCTTTTGGCATATTAGCCTTCATAAATCAAAGCTTTTTTTCCTTCCTCTATCCATCCCATAGGATAATGATGGTTCCTTTCAGTCGTTGAGTCTAAGAGTTGGGATGTTATATTAAAGTTGTATAAGACATTGGCGAGGCCAAATTTGGAGTATTGTGTGCAATTTTGGTCACCTAACTACAGGAAAGATAAGTTAAAAGAGAGCAAACATGATTTACTAGGATGTTGCCCAGACTTCAGGGTCTGAGTTGCAGGGAAAGGTTACAGATTAGGGCTTTATTCCCTGGAGTGTAGAAGAATGAGATGAGATTTGATAGAGGTATTTAAAATTATGAGGGGGCTAGACAGAGTAAATGCAAGCAGGCTTTTCCCACTGAGGGTAGGTGAGATACAAACCAGAGGATATGGGTTAAGGGTGAAAGGGGAAAAGTTTAGGGGAAACGTGAGTGGGATCTTCTTCACATAGAGTGTGGTGGGAATGTGGAACGAGCTGCCAGCTGAGGCTCAATTTTAACATTTAAGAACAATTTGGACAGATACATTAATGGGGGAGGAATGGAGGGCTATGGACTGGGTGCAGGTCAGTGGGACTAGGCAAAACAAAATGGTTTGGCACAGACTAGAAGAGCCGAAGGGCCCTGTTTCTGCGCTGTAATGTTCGATGGTTCTTTTGTGTATGCTCAGTATGGCTCTTATGGGTGAGGTGACCCAGAGGTCACTCCAAAATCCTGGAGGTACAATACTTTTCTCTAATTTACTGGATGATGACACAAATTGTATGGATTTCCCAGATGTGACTGCAAAAAAGAATTAAGCTGTGATCCAGTTCATTATAACTCCCGTTATACAATAGAGGTGGCAACTCACCTCTTCTCTCCACGGAACTCAAACTTGACTCGGACATCGTTCTGGAATGGAAGCAATATAAGATAAATAAAAGGAGTGTAAGGAATGAAGGGTCTACAAATAATGAAAAGGAAAACTCAATCTGGGACCAGTCATTTTTCTACTGGTCAAATCTCCTCAATCCTTCATTCAATCTCTTGCTCCCTTTCCAAAAGAAATTTATGTTCTCCTAGAGCCTTCCTCGTTGAGCACCTCAGTGAAATTTCCATAATACATTACTCTTGGGACCGGAGACTCACCACAGTTTCTTCTTTTGGATCTCTTAATAGTCAATCCATGATTGCAGTGAATAATTTTCTCAAAATGAATTGATGACAGTTCCTTTGACCATATGTGGTGTAACACTATTGGTGGGATATCGAACGGGCCGATGATGTCACGGGGCAGGACCTATGTGTCTGGTGGGCCTCAGGAGCACCAGGTGATGCCTGCGTATGTAGATATTCACCAAGGGCATGTTAAAAGAAAGCAAGTTATGAACGGAACTCCGGGCTCAAGGTAGTTTTTATTTCAAGTGTGTTTGAACCCAAAACGACAAATGAAACTTCTATCATTCCACTCAAAGGATCTTCTTCCAAAGAGAAAGAGCCATATTACTAGTTACCTCTCTTAAATAAGGATGAAAGCTTTGCTCTGTACACAGTTGTGAAATCCTTACTACTTTTGCCTCCTAGTTACGGATCACAAGGGTAAATATCAGGGCAGCATGGTTAACGCAACGTTATTACAATGCCAGTTCGGATCAGGCGCTGTCTGGAAGGAGTTTGTACATTCTCCTGTGACTGCCTGGGTTTTCCCCCAGGTGCTCTGTTTGCCTCCCACACTTCAAAACGTACACGGGCTGTAGGCTGATTGGTGCTTTTGGGCAGCCCCATGGGTCTGTTACCGTGCTGTACGTCTGGTTTCAACCTCACTACTGCTTTCGGGCAGAAGGTACAGAAGCCTAAAGACCAACACCTCCAGGTTCAAGAGCAGTTTCTTTCCGATGGGTATTGGGCTCTTTGAACCTCCCTTATTGCCCTTTTTATAAACTCCTCCAACACCATAAAAGGTCACAACTGAAATGCCAACTTTTTTTGATTGCACTAACTGTTCAAGTTTATTACCATCCAACTGTACTCAACGAAAACACACAACCATAGCATAAATGATTCATGTCGTATGCATATAACCATATAACCATTTACGGAGCGGAAACAGGCCATGTTGGCCTTTCGAGTCCGCACCGGTTCACTGATTTTGTGTGCCCTCTTCAGGCATTGGTCCCGGTAGATCTTCATCAAAATTCACATATATAAAAATAAATATAGTTTAATCAATAGAAAAGTTTTGGAGGGTTTGTACGTGTGATTCCTTTGTTTGTTCAGCGTTCTCACTGCCCGTGGGAAGAAGCTGATCCTCAGCCTGGTTGTGCTGGGTCTGATCCTCCTGTATCTCTTCCCGACAGGAGCAGCTGAAAGATGGTGTGTGCAGGGTGGAAGGGGCCCTGAACGATTTTGCGATCCCTCTTCAATCAATGATCCCAGTCAATCACATTGATGGCGGGGGGAGGGGTGCAGATCCCAATGATTCTCTCTGCCACTCTCATGGTCCTATACTATTTTAACTGTGAATATTTATCATCTTTTATATTTATTATCTCTTTCCATAAAGTACTGTATATTTTGGCGTATAAGACAACCTTCAGATAAGACGGGTCCAAAATTTCATCTTGAATTCCATGGTTTTATCATATATCGGGTGTATAAGACAACCCCCAAAAATACACGTTGACTAAGCTGTTGGACGTGGCCCAAAAGGCGGGTGTCGTGGAGCCTCCAACAAAACAAAGAAAGTGTGAAGCAAGTTTTAAGTTAAAAGTCATTGAAATGGCCAAGGAATCGACCAACTGTGCCTGCCGCGAGGACATTGGACATAACTGAGATGATGGTGAGAGTGGAGAAAGAATGAAGATGTTTTAAGAACAATACCAAAGAGACAACGATTGATGAGATGAGGAGTCATTTGTTGGCCAGAGTGAGCCAAAAAAGTGTTTTTCTTTTAAACAATAAAAATTTCTTTCTAATACACCGGTTCTTAAAAATTTGTTGTAGGGTGGGGTCTGAGTGGGTTATGGAACCAATCGAGTGGTGTTTGGAGTAGAATTTTAAGGTCATATTTTTGCCATGTTTTTTGGGTGCTTCAAGGGTTGTCTTATACGCCAAAATATACAGTAATTTAACGTATGCTATTTGAGATTTATTACTATTTTATACACATTACAGGCAGTCTCCAGGTTACGAACGTCCAACATACGGGCAACTGGTACTTATGAACAAATTGTGTCCCAATTCACGCAGGCGCATAATGTTACCTCATGAATGCTCCTTCCGGTATGCAAGTCATCGATGAAAGGAGAGTAAGTGCTAACTTTTAATCATGATTTTTTTTCCCCTATCTAATCGATTTTAATATCTGCTTCTTTAATGTTTTTCACAGTATATGTGTCACTTAACGTCCATGATATGTTCTATGAAATAGGACGTTATGCAACTTGGACACTGTGGGATCAGTGTGGGGACTGACGGGGCTGTGGGGAGAGAGCAGGGCAGTGGGATCAGTGTGGGGACTGATGGAGCTGTGGAGAAAGAGCGGGGCAGAGGGATCAGAGCGGGGACCGACTCAGGGCTGTAGGGAGAGAGCGGGGCAGTGGGATCATTGTGCGGACTGATGGAGCTGTGGAGAAAGAGCGGGGCAGAGGGATCAGAGAGGGGACTGGCATGGGGCTGTGGGCAGAGAGTGGTGTAGTGGGATCAGTGTGGGGACCGACTCAGGGCTGTAGGGAGAGAGCGGGGCAGTGGGATCATTGTGCGGACTGATGGAGCTGTGGGGAAAGAGTGAGGCAGTGAGATCAGTGAGGGGACTGCTGTGGGCAGAGAGTGCTGCAATGGGAGCAGTGCTGCATAATGTCCGAACAGACGTTACGCAGTGCATGACTGTACCGAGACAAATATTTGACCGATGCTAAATAAGAACAGTATGTACCTGTTCCAATTTATCTACAAATTTGACAAATACAGACAGAGGAATGGATCTTGTTTGTAATTTGGGGACTGCCTGAACCATTAAAGAGCGTGTCACAGATAAAGGGGATCTATTCTGAATACTCAGCATGCTGAAGAATTCTGCTTCACACATACCTGATTATTGGATGAGGTCTTGGGTTTCCCTGACTCGTGCAACGACAAGAGAGGTCGACTAGCCATGTGGAGCACAGCCAGATCCTGCATGATGGAGTGAAGAGCTTCCTGTTCATCTATAACAACATAACACTTCGTAGAGTTAGTTATACAGCTCAGAAACAGCCCCTTCAGCCCAAACCGATGAACTTGCTCTCTCAGCTAGTTGACCAATGACCCTTTCCCTTATTCCTAATAAATTATCAAACACATTCTTTCCCTCGATCATGAACTGATTCTGTGTCCTCGTCTCAATCAAGAACATCAAAAACCACAGTAAATCTTCAGATTCGAACATCAAACTCCTTCACCAAGCCCAGTTATTTCACATGGAAATGGGCAGTCAGTTAACATGCCACGTTCATTCCAAAAGATTTTTTTATTGTCATGTTCTGGCGGCTCATCACAAGGCAGGCGAACCGGCCCCGCTTGTAAGCCACGTGGTGGGGCAGCTGGCCAAAATGGCGCCGTCAGGGGTTTCCCTTCCTTCCAGCACGGGGCTCAGAAACCTGCACTGGGGGAACCACGTGACGCCCGGGTGACGTCAGCGCCCTCCAGTGCAGTTCTCAGCTAGATCCGCACTGGGAGTATAAGTACAGCCCAACAGCCTGCAACAAACGAGTCTGCTCACTGAGCTCAACCCGCTTGGTTATGCGTGTGTTATTGCAGGAGCAATGTAGCCGCCGCTACAATTGATGATCCCGATCAGTTCAAACGTCTTTGAACCCATCATGAGCGAGCCTAGGATCAGCGCTATAGCCGTAAAACTGCCTGAATTCTGGATTCAGGAGCCAGAGACCTGGTTCTGCCACGTGGAGGCCCAGTTTCACCTCCACCAGATTTCATCCGACACGACCAAATTATACCATGTGGTTGCTGCCCTGGACCAGGCCACCACCACCTTGTTCAGCACCCACCCACCGAGAACAAATACGAGACAATCAAGCGAATGCTTACCAGATCCCTCGGACTATCCAGGTACCAGCGTGCCACTCGGATGCTGCACCTCGACACCCTGTGGGACAGGTCCCCAATGGAGATGATGGACGAGACGCTCGCGCTCATGGGTGAGCACACCAACTGCCCACTCTTCGAGCGCATTTTCCTCGACCATATGCCCAGGAACATCCAGCCGCTGCTGGTCCAGGAGAGCTTTACAAACCTGAGGAAGGTCACCCAGAAGGCCCAAGAGCTATGGCTCATATGAATCCCGGAGGGCTCAGTGGTCCAGCAGGTCACGAGGCATGGGCACGACCATGCCAAGCCCGCCCCTAGTGCTGCGATAGAGCACTCACCCTCTGCAAGGGTCCCTGAGCATAACTAAGGCCACAGCATCCACTTCAGGCCTCTACTTCTACCACCAGCGCTGGGGAGCCAAGGCTCAGAAATGTCGTCAGCCCTGCTCATTCTAGGGAAACGACCAGGCCGGCCGCTGTTAATGGCTGCGGCGGCTGGCCAAGGACACAGCCTCCTCTACCTGCAGGACTCAGTCAGCGGCCGGCGGTTCCTCGTTGACACTGGAGCCCAGATCAGCGTCATCCCGGCCACGGCCATTGAGTCTAGGAACCGACCTTGTGGACCTCCCCTCCGTGCGACCAACGCAACAGCAATCCGAATGTATGGAGACGACAGTCCACTTCCAGATTGGCCAACGGAATTTCCCGTGGAGGTTCACTGACTCGTCCCTCCTGACTGCCATCCTGGGTGCAGACTTCCTCCTCGCATATGGGCTTCTGGTGGACATTCGAGGTCGGCGCCTGGTGGACGCCCGTACCTTCCAGGCCGTTTGCCTCGATGCCTCCCGCTCGGAGCAACCACAGATGACCATGATCAGCACAGCCAGAGACAAGTTCCAGCGAATCCTGGACGAGTTCCTGACACTCCTCAAGCCACAGTTCTCCGCTCCCTAGCCGCGCCATGGGGTGTTCCACCACATCCCCACCCAGGGCCCACCGGTTCACACCAAGGCACGCCGGCTTCTGCCTGACAAGCTTCAGGTAGCAAAGGAGGTGTTTTCGCACCTCTTGGAACTGGGGATCATTCGGCGGTCCGACAGCCCGTGGGCCTCGCCGCTCCACCTGGTCCAGAAAGCCTCCGGTGGCTGACGTCCATCAAAGACTATCAACGGCTCAACGAGGCAACTATTCCTGACCATTACCCCATCCCTCACATTCAAGACTTTACAGTCAACCTGCACGGTATGAGGGTCTTCTCCAAGGTGGACCTGACGCGCAGATATCACCAGATCCCGGTGCACCCTGAGGACATACCCAAGGATGGCCATCATCACCCCTTTGGCTTGTTCAAATTCCTGCGCATGCTGTTCGGGCTCAAGAACGCCGCTCAGATCTTCCAGTGCCTCACGGACACTGTGGGCAGGGACTTGGATTTCGTCTTTATTTATTTGGACGACATCCTCGTCGTCAGCAAGGACTGGGCGCAACACAAGACCCACCTACGTGCCCTTTTCTCCCGGCTGGCTGACTTCAGCTTTACCATCAACCCGGCCAAGTGCCAATTCAGGAAAGAGTCCATGCAGTTCCTGGGCCATACCATCACGGCCGAATGAGCCACGCCCACCGCTGTGAAGGTCGCCGCTATCAGGGAGTTCCCATGCCCAGACAGCCACAAGGGGCTGCAGGAGTTTGTGGGTATGGTCAACTTTTACAACCGCTTCATCCTGGGAGCTGCGCGTGTCATGCAGCCGCTGTTCGCCTTCATTGCAGCCAAGCACAAGATGCTCGCTTGGAACCCAGAAGCCTGCACCACATTCGAGGCCACCAAGGACGCCCTCACGAAGGCCACCATGCTCGTCCACCCGCACAATCTCTGTTGATGCCTCTCCCACAGCCATCGGTGCCGTCCTGGAGCAGCAGGGGAATGGATATTAGAAGCCGCTGGCATTCTTCAGCCACCTGCTCCACCTACCGGAACGCAAGTATAGTGCCTTCGACTGCGAGTTACTGGGCATGTACCTGATGGTGCGGCATTTCTGCTATTTTTTTGGAGGGGAGGACTTTTACCATTTTCACTGACCACAAACCCCTCACCCAGGCGCTCGCAATGGCAAAAGATCCCTGGTCAGCCCACCAGCAGCGTCACCCCTCCTTCGGGTCGGAGTTTACCACCGTCATTCGGCACAAGGCGGGGAAGGACAATGTGGTTGCCGATGCACTCTCAGACTGGCCATCTGCGTGCTGACATCCGGCCTCGACTTCGACCAGCTCGCCTGGAACCAGGAATCTGATGAGGAGACGAGGGCCTTCAAGACCGCCATCACGGGCCTGTGGTTCCGAGACCTCCCGACTCTGAGCGATGAAGGCACCATCCTGTACGATATCTCCTTGGGCACCCCGCAGCCAGTGGTTCCCCAGCAGTGGCGTAGGCAGGTCTTCCGTCACATCCACGACCTCTCACATCCGTCCATCAGGTCCACGGTCCGGATGGTGGCAGAACGGTTCGTAAGGCATGGGCTGCGGAAGCAGATCGCAGGCTGGGCCAGAACATGCACCCATTGCCAGATGTCCAAGGTGCACAGGCTCACAGGGCGCCCGTATAGGAGTTTAAGCACGTCCAGGAACGGTTCAGCCACATTCACGTGGACATCGTCGGGCCCTTACCCGTTTCCCGGAGCAACTGTTACCTGTTGACGGTGGTGGACTGCACCACTCGCTGGCCCGAGGCGATCCTGATGCCAGACACCTCCACCGACTCCTGCTCCCGAGCACTGTTGATTGGTTGGGTTGCTCAGTTCGGCGTTCTGGCTCACCTCACCAGCGATCGGGGCGCCCAGTTCACATCTGTGCTATGGCACAGCTCGCCAACAGGTTGGGGATCTAGCTACACCACACCATAGCCTACCACCCACAGGCCAATGGACTGATCGAACGTCTTCACCGTCACCTTAAGTCGGAGCTCATGGCCCGCCTCACCGGCCCTGACTGGGCAGACGAACTGCCTTGGGTGCTCCTGGGCATCCGCTCCACTCCCAAGGAAGATCTGCAGGCGTCATCAGCTGAGCTGGTCTATGGTACGCCACTGGCACTACCTGGTGAATTCGTCAACGTACCTCACAATCCCCAGCGGTCACCGCACGAACTACTTCCTCACCTCAGGGCACGATTGGGCTTGTTCGAACCCCCACCACTGCCCAGGCATGGCACCCACCTGTCTCACATTCCCGGTGAACTACTTTCCGCGGAGTACGTTTTCGTTTGGCGGGACCCGACCATGGTACCTCTGCAGCAACCGTACGAGGGGCCGTATAGGGTTGTGCAGCATTCCGGCTCAACGTTCACGCTGGACATGGGCGGCAGGCGGGAGCTGTTTACCATGGACAGGCTGAAGCCAGCGCACCTCGATCCCACCGAGACCGTGGTTGTTGCCCAGCCCAAGAAGCAAGGCCGTCCGGCAAAAAAGGACATTGCTGCCAGTTCTTGGGGGGGTGGGAGGTCTGTGTGGTGGCTCACCACAAGACAGGCGAACTGGCCACGCTTGTAAGCCACGCGGCGGGGCAGCCAGCTAAAATGGCGCCGTCGGGGGCTTCCCTTCCTTCCAGCATGGGGCTCAGAAACCCGCACTGGGGGACCACGTGACGCCCAGGTGACGTCAGCGCCCTCCAGCGTGGTTCTCAGCCAGGTCCGAACTGGGATTATAAGTGCAGCCCAGCAGCCTGCAATAAACGAGTCTGCTCACTGAGCTCAGCCCGTCTGGTTGTGTGTGTTATTGAAGGAGCAGAGGAGCCGCCGCTACAATGTAATAAAACAGAAAATGTAATATTACACAAAATTTCCTTTAGTCTGCTATAAGCTTCCATGGATTTGGCTCAGTGCTCCCACAGGCTCTGCCACTCCACGGACCCTTTTCCTCTCCGTTGGCGACCCAAGCTCCAGATCCAAACCTCCCTCACGATGAGGAAACCTTCAGTGCCCGAGGCCTTTCATTAGCCCTTCTTGCCCTCAGCACCCCCTCAAATCCCAGTTCTGATACCTAGTACCCACGAGCCAACGTCCAGCAGCCTGCAGCCTATGTGGGTCCTCCGACCAGAAGTCACCCGCAATCCATATTCTGCGTGAGTCCTTCAGCTGCTGAGCCCCTTGCTGATCCACCACCATGGTCATCATCCTGTAAGATCATCTCCTATGCTTCTCCTTCACAAAAGCGGGAGACACCAGTCCATTGGTCCCCGGGGTTGGCAACCCCTTGAGGCCACTGCCAGCACAGGTGCCACCGCCTTGGGCACAGACACCGTCATCTCCTTTAACAGACCGTTTAAAGCCTGCTCAGAGCCGCCAGCATTAGGACTGGGCAGTTGGACCCTGTCGTGGAGCACTGTGTCTCTGCTTCCCGCTCTCCATGGGTCTCCACCAAAATCTCCAATCTCAATGATAATAAGGTCACAGTCCAGTCCAATGAACAATGTCAGGACAAACAAACTCCAAACCTGCATACAAGGACATTCTTCTCTGGGGCAATGCAATGTGGATTCACGAGGGATCTGGGAGTTGTCCTATGATACAATATTTAAGAAATATTGAGTTGAGGCAAGGATGATCTCATTGAGACATACAAGATTCTTTGGGGATTGAAAGGATGGATGCCAAGAGACTGTTTCTTCGACTGAAGAGTCTAGAACCAGGGACCACAGTGGTCAGACTGCAGATGAGGGATGAACTACTTCTAAAGAAATGTTTTCATTCAGATGGAAAGATCTTGGTCAGGGTATGTGTAGGCTCAGTGATAGATTATACTCAAGGTAAGGAATAATAAAAACACAGAAATGCTGGAGGAACTCAGACGGTCTCACTGCGTCCATAGGAGGTAAAGGTACATTACCTATGTTTTGGGTCTGGGCAGGAAAGGTACATAATCAGCCATAGCTTTGCTGCAGGTGAATCCATGGACACTCTGTGACTCTGAACAGACTCTCTTTTGCTTCTCTTTCTCTCGTATTGAAAAGAGTGCAGAGAAACACTAATGTGACGCTTTGTCTTCCTTAAGGCAGGCAGAAGGCAAAGTATATCATGTATGTTACATTTTCAATGTGTTATTGTGTACAATCAAAGGAATGTTGAACCTTGATGCAGGAGGATGGGAGGACTGTGCAGCTATCTCCCCCTCTGTTTCTCGTGTATCTGATTCCTTCCCCCCAGCACTGAGATTGTTGTCATGCCAACTTTCTGTTCAAAAGTCCAAATCATAGTACCATTAGCTTTAATGTAATTGTGGAAAGGGATGGGTCAGGGCCTAGGGATGGGTTTTTCGAGTGGGGAAAAGCTAGATTTGAGGAGATGCAAAAGGATTTACGAGTAGTGGATCGGGACGATTTGTTTTATAGCAGGATGTAGTCGAGAAATGGGGGACTTTAAAAGAAAAGATTTTGAGGGTTCCTGTGAGGTTGAAAGGTAGGATCAAAAGTTGAGAGAGCCGTGGTTTTCATGGGATATTGGAAACTTGGTTCAAAAAGAGAGAGAGAGAGAGACCTACAATAAATATAAGAAACAAGGAATAAAGATGTTCAGAGAATACATTGAGCGTAAAAAGAATCATGAAAGAAATTAGAAAAGCTAAAAGAAGGTATAAAGTGGCAATAGTAAGCTAGATGAAAATAAATCCAAAGTGTTTCTACAAATATATTAATAGCAAAAGGAGAGTGAGGGATAAAATTGGTCCCTTAAGAGAATCAGAGCGGACAAACTGGGCTGAAAGATGGCAGATGGAGTTGTGATATTACAGATCTATCACCAATGTACATAGTGTATATAGTTACTGTATCTAGACTGTGCTTACAGCGATTGGCTGAGAGCTTAGCCACGCCTACTGTCTGAGCCTTAAAGGGTTGTGTCCCTAGCCAGGTCGGATCATTCCGGACTGGACGGTCACCTGTGAAGAGCTCCTGTCTTTTGCTAATAAAAGCCTTGGTTTGGATCAACAAGTCTTTGATTCTTTCGACGAGCTCTACAGGAGTTTAGTGCTGAGAAGTGTGAGGTGCTTCATTCGAGAAGGAATAATCAAAACAGGACGTATGTAGTAAATGGGAGGACATTGAGGAATGCAGTGGAGCAGAAAGATCTAGGAATAACGGTTCATCGTTCCCTGAAGATAGAAACTCATGTGGATAGGGTGGTGAAGAAGGCCTTTAGTAGGCTGGCCTTTATAAGTCAAAGCATAGAATACAGGAGTTGGGAAGTGATGTTGAGACTATACAAGGCATTGGTGAGGCCAAATTTAGAGTACTGTGTGCAGTTCTGGTCACCGAATTATAGGAACGATATCAACAAGGTAGAGAGGGTGCAGAGATTTATGAAAATGTTACCTGGATTTCAGCATCTAGATTACAAAGAAAGATTGAGCAAATTAGGTCTTTATTCTTTGGAGTATAGAAGGCTGAGGGGATTTGATAGAGGTATACCAAGAATGTGAAGCTATCTACAGTCTTCACTTCAGCTCTATTGATATGAACAAGGAAGTGAACTCTCAAACCCTGCAGAGGTCTATGATCAGCAACTTTGTCCTGCTGTCATCAAGGGAGATGTTATTTCCTATCCCAGGCCACTAGACTCTCAATCTCCTTCCTGTACTCCATCTAAAGTCTAAGAACATCTTGAGTCTGATCATTAGTTAACACTGCTGGGCACCTTGCCTTTGTGAGAATAATATGAAGTAGGGGGAGAAGTAGCCATTCAGCCCATTGAGCCTGGTTCCCCATTCAATGAGATCTCCAACTACCTGCCTTTTCCTCATATCCTTTAACTCACCTACTATGTAAAATCTATCCAACCTAGTCTTAAATATATCTACTCATTGGAAGACCACAGTCAGTACGAATTGGAAATAACATCTCCTCCCCACTGATCCTCAACACAGGCGCACCCCAAGGAAGTGTGCTTAGCCCACTGCTCTAATCATTCAACACCCATGACTTTGTGGCCAGGGACAATTCCAATACCATCTCCAAGTCTGTAGGTGTCAATGAGGAAGCATACAAGAGGGAGATAGATCAGCTCGTTGAATGGTGTAACAACAACATCCTTGCACTCGATGTCAGCAAAACCAAGGAGATGATTGTGGACCAGGAAGAAGTCAGGGGAACACGACCCAGCCCTCATCAAGGGCTCAGACGTGGAGAGGGTCAAGAACTTCAAATTCCTGGGTGTTAACATCTCGGAGGATCTGTCCTGGAGCCACCACATTGATGCAATCACAAAGAAGGTTTGCCAGCAGCTAGACTTTGTGAGGTTTCTAAGGCTGTTTGGTATGTCACTGAAGGCTATCAAACTTCTACAGGTGTATCATGGAGAGCATTCTGGCTGGTTACATCACTGTCTGGTATGGAGGTGCCAATTCTCAGGAAAGAATAAACTCCAGAAGGTTGTTAACTCAGCCTGCGACATCACAGGCACCAAACTTCACTCCATCGTGAACATCAACAAGAGATGGTGTCTTAAAAAGAAGCCTCTATCCTCAAAGACCCACCACTACCACCCAGGCCATGCCCCCTTCACTCTGCTACCATTGGGGGAAAAGGTCCAGGAGCCTAAAGACGAGTCCTCAGAGGCACAAGGACAGCTTCTTCCCCGCTGCCATCAGATTCCTGAATGATCAATGGACCACAGGCATGGCCTGACTTTTTGTGCACTATTTATTGAGTTTTTTAATATACATGTTATTGTAAGATGGTTGATGTTGCGGCAAAACACCATAGTTCGTAACTTGTTTGTGACATTAAATGATGATTCTGATTCTGAGGTCGCCTCCACTGCTTCGATGGGCAGTGAATTCCACTGATTTACCACCCTCTGGGAAAAGTAATTCCTCCTCATCTCTGTCCTAAAGCTGCTTCCCTGAATTTTGAGGCTATGTCCCCTAGTTATGGTCTCCCCCACCCATGGAAACAACTTATCTACCCCAATGAATGAATCCTCATTTTGTTACCATCAGCCGTTACTTCCCAAACTGGCCAGCTTCCTTTAGGCTTTCACTTCCTCACACACAAAAAAATCATCCATCTTTGCTGAAGAATAAAACGAAACAAACATTCAACTCACCCATGCTGGCAGCAAGTTGGCCAAATAAATCTTTACTGGGCAGGCAATTCTCCCATCAATAGACTGGGGTTTACCTAAAACATAAAATGCATTCACGAATATCAGAATATTGGCCTCAACACACACTGTCCAATTTAATTCATGCATAACACTCGCCAATTAACAAAGGCTTCTTACATTTTGTCATCCTGAAAACAGAAACACCAAAGTCGACCCTTTTCCCACTCAACATCACAGCTTTTGGGTATATTATCTTCCTGAAGGGGGAGGGAGACATCAGGATAATTCCTGCAGGTTTTCCCAATCAAAGGAGGTTCTTCCTAAGGTACAGGTCATGGGTGTCTTGCCAGGACATGCACCAATCCAGTTTATCCAAAGGTCTATCAAAATTGTGTGTCTGTCTGTGTCTGTGCACATCTGTGTGGGCGCTCGCCTCTGTGCATTTGTGAGCACGTGATTCTCCCAAACCAAGTCAGTCCAGTTCACGGTGGAAGCTCTCCTGTAAATGAGTGTCATTCTGATAATTGCTCACACCAAAAAAAAGACAAATCCTAGGAGTAAATCTGAACATTCACATTCACACATTATGAAATTGCCTTCAGGAAGTGAAATAAGTTGGGGGGCTTGGCAAGATGGCGGAGAAGAAAGACGTGTATTCCACCTTTCCCCAGCTGGATTACTAAATACCCGGTTTTAAAATAGCATAAAAGTGGTTAAATCAATATTTACAGTTGTTTAAATGACAGTGATTTATGATGGCAACGAATGTGAAAAAGTCTAAACCTCAACTTCAGAAAAAATCACCATACAAAAGTGTGGAAGAACTGAGGCCTACCTGCATAGCTGAATCCACAGAATCGTCATTAGGAGCCTCCAAGCCTCAGAGGACTCCAGCCCGTTCGAGTTTGACCTCGGTGGACTCCGCAAGATGGCGCCAACACTTTGGTGAGTTCGGCCGCTGCCGACCCGCGTCCACGTGAAGCCGTGCGTGCGAGCGGCACAGCCGACAAGGGGACCCGCAACCTTGCTGGGCGGCCCGGGGACGCGCAGTGTAGCGTCAGAGGATGCTCCTGCGCGTCCGTCGGCTTTGCCTGGCTTGCGTGGGGCATCCCGAGTCCGAGAATAACTGGACAAAGTATGGGCTGTGGGGGAGCCCGAATGCCGGCGTCCCGAAGAGGTCGGTGTGCCGGCGTCGGGTGTCCAGACCCTCAGCTGTTCAGCTAAAGGATTTACGATGACTGAGGAAGAAGAGGAACTTACCTTATTGGAACTTTCCCAGGAGGAGGAGTCTGTAGTTAAAGAAGGTAGACCTCAAAAAGCGGTGGCGGAATCTGGAAGGGATTGCTTGTCAAATGGTCAATACGTCAAAACAAATATCAACTCAGATGAACCAAGGATTTATGGAGATGAAAATAAAAATGAATACCTTGTGTGATGAAATGACAACTATGAAACAGGAAATGACTGTAGTTAAAGAGTGATATTAACAGATGTATAAAATCAGTTGATACTCTGCAAGATCATTTGAGGAAAATTGAAACAGCCTTTTCTGAGTGTCAAAATCAGGTGGAACGTAATAGAGAAAAAATGGAAAAAGTGGAAGGTTCTTTTGTAGATTGGGGGATTCAAAGAAGAGACTTATTGAAGAAGATTGATTCATTGGAAAATCAAAGCCAAAGGAATAACATGAAAATAGAGATTCCAGAGGACATTGAAGGTTCCGATCCTAAAATATTTTTTAAGCATTGGATCCCAGAGGTGCTGGGTAAAGAGCTTTTCCTGAAGGTTTGGAATTGGATCGGGCTCATTGAGCTCTGAGAAGAAAACCACTTCCAGGACAAACACCGAGGGCAGTCTTGGTTCGTTGTTTAAAATACCAAGACAGAGAAATTATTCTACGCATGGCGGTACAGAAAGCACAGCAGAGACAGTCTCCATTAATGGTTCAAAATAACAGAGTTTTTTTAATGCCGATTTGAGCCAAGAGGTTATTAGAAGACGACAAGAATTTAATACGGCTAAAGATGTTTTGTGGCGAAAGGGCTACAAGTTTGCTTTTCATTGTCCTGCAATTTTGAAGGTTTTTTATGGAAATTTTCAATCTCATTTCTTTGAGAATGATCACGCTGCTTTGGTTTTTGCTAATTCTTTGCCGAAGTTGCAAAGAAATGGGCGTTCTCCTCCGTTGTCTCCTAAGCAGGGGGTAAATAGAAATGGGTATGGAAGGAATGGAAAGAATGGAAAGAAAAAAGAGTTGACACAAAATCTTCTTGATGTTGAAGATCCAGAGCAGTCGTTGAGTTTGGAATCATTGGGTTGAATATATAGACTATATTTGATTGTGTTTAATTAATTAATAAATATGTATTTGGCTGGGGGGGTGGATGACACTGAAAACTTTGATAGTCATCTACCGCCAGTATCACACCCAGATTTTTAGGGTATTCTTTGGGTAGTTTTTTTTTGTGTTTTTGTGGGTTTTTATTGTTTTCTTTTAGGGTTTTTTTCTTTCCTTTTTTTTGAAGAATTATAAAGGGGAGCATTATTTTATAGCGTGTAAATATATTAGTAGTTAAAAAGATGTCTAACTTGAATTTTGCAACTTTTAATGTTCAGGGATTAAATAATCCAATTAAGAGAGAGAATACTGGCTTATATTAAAAAAATGAAAATCGACATTGCTTTTTTACAAGAAACACATCTGACTGAAAAAGAACATTCGAAATTGAAAAGAGATTGGGTTGGTCATGTTTTTTTCTTCTTTTTTTAATTCTCAGGCAA
The DNA here is from genome assembly GCF_036971445.1 of Narcine bancroftii. Taxonomy (NCBI): domain Eukaryota; kingdom Metazoa; phylum Chordata; class Chondrichthyes; order Torpediniformes; family Narcinidae; genus Narcine; species Narcine bancroftii. The sequence continues at coordinate 316,594,414 of NC_091472.1, forward strand.
GAGGAGCAACGATTTTGATTCATAAAAATTTACCATTTGATTTGGAATCTTCAGAGGGGTTTGCTGGCAGAGTATAAAGAGTGAACTGTAAAATTTTTGCTGAATCTTTATGCCCCTAATATAGACGATGAGCAGTTTATTTCAGAAGCTTTTTTACTGTCAACTCAAGCTAATGAAAATGTCTTAGTTGGTGGTGATTTCTGGACCCCTTATTGGACAGAAATCCAAAAATTATAAGGAAATCAAAGATGGCAACACAAATTAATGCGTTAATGAAAGATTTAAATTTGGTGGATATTTGGAGAAAAGTTAATCCTACAGAGAAAGACTTTTCTTTTTACTCTTCGCGACATGATTCGTTTTCTGGGATTGATTTATTTTTGATATCAACACATTTACAAGGTAGAGTATTACGAGCTGAATATAAAAGTAGAGTTATATCAGATCATTCATTATTACTTTTTTCTTGTGAAAGTTCGGAGGTGGTACGTCCATTGTTTAGATGGAGGTTTAACACAATGTTATTGAAAAAAACAGAGTTTGTTACTTTTGTTAAAGAGCATATCTCTTTATTTTTGACCGAGAATGTTAATTTTGTGGATAGTCATTTTGTAATATGGGACACTTTAAAAGCTTATTTGAGGGGGCAGATTATCAGTTATTCTACGTAAGTTAAGAAACAATATATGGCAGAAAGTTTAGAGTTAGAAAATTAGATTGCTGAGTTAGAGAAAGATTTTCAGAAAGGTGTAACAGAAGATAAAAAAGCTGCATTAGCGAGGTGTTGTGGACAGTGAAGAGGGTTTTCAAAGCTTGCAGAGAGATCTGGAACAGCTGGAAAAGTGGCAGATAAAATTTAATACAGACAAGTGTGAGGTGTTTTTTTGGAAGGACAAACCGAAAAAAGACGTACATGGTAGGCACTGAGGAGTGTGGTAGAACAGATGGATCTGGAAATATAGCTATGTGGTGCCCCACTATCTGATAGGCATCCCAGCACACAAGATGGCGGTTGAAAGCAGCGATCCTGCAAGGTCCACACCAACTAAATGGCCTTTCTCCCTGGGCTGCAAGCCAAGGTCAGGAAACAACGAGCACTGGTGGGAATGCCGACCAATCGGTGGTCAGCAAGCCCATGACATCATTTCCGTCAGAAGCAGTGGGACAATTAGGCCAAGTGGGCCTATATAAGGCAGGGAAAACCATTCAATAAAACAGTACTGACTATATTTACCATATGGGGTCTTACTTCTGTGCCCTGCTGTAGCACATGCTACAGGTACATAATTCCTTGAAAGTGGCATCACAGGTGGATAGTGTTGTAAAGAAAGCTTTTGGCACATTGGCCTTCATAAATCAAAGTACTGAGTTCAGGAGTTGGGATGTGAGGGTTAATGAGGTCAAATTTGGAGGATTGTGTGCAGTTTTCGTCACCAAACTACGGGAAAGATATCAATAAGATAGAAAGAGGCAGAGAAGATTTACAAGGATGTTGCCCGGACTTCAGTAGGCCTTTTCACATTGCCATGTAAAACAGGGATTCCTGCAAAATTTTCCTGGGAACCCTCCCATGAACCAGCGGTGCGAAAATGTTGGCCTGGAAAAATTACCCGGGTCCACAGCACTACAGGTGTTCCGTGGAGAGCATTCTGGTTGGTTGCATCATTGTCTGGTGTGGAGGTGCCATTGCTCAGGACAAGAAAAACCTCCTGCGACATCACAGGAACCAGACTTCACTCCATCGAGGACATCTACAAGAGGCGGTGTCATAAGAAAACAGCTTCTCTCCTCAAGGACCCCCATCATCCAGGACATGCCCTCTTCACTCTGCTACCATCGAGAAAAAGGTACAGGAGCTGAAGATGAGCACTCAGCGACAAAAGGATAGCTTCCTCCCCTCTGTCATCAGATTTCTGAATGGTCAATGAACCAAAGACATTACCCTGCTTTGACTTTTCGCACATTATTTTTATTTATTGTGCTTTTGTAAGCTGGTTTATATAGATGTTTGTGTTATATTTCAAAACTGCCGCTTCTCGCTGCAAAGAGCACAGTACACAGACTGATTCAGTTAACTCTTTATTCTTCAGCAAGTTAACCTGAGAGAACTCTGCCTATTTCCACCTTCTGGACCAGTGTCCCGAGATTTCTGCTTAACATAGGAAGGCGAGCGATTTTTATACACTTTATCAACACAAGGATTACATCATTATTTTACAGATAAGGTAAGTTCCACATTCTAGATACCCTCTTGTGGAACCCCCTACATTAAGGCTGAGTTTTGTTACAGAACACGATGTTACAAACAGTCCTTCACAATAATTCAAAACATCAGAGGCCATTTACTTGTCCAATATTATTTAATGCAACTTTAATACAACATTTGCACTGGTGAAGCTGCCACAAAACAACAAATATCGTGACTGCTTCACGACAATAAATTCTGATTCTGAAATACTCTCTCGTACAGGCTACATCCTGGTGAATCTTTTCTACACCCTCATCAAAGCCTCTAATCCTTCCCGTAATGGGGCAACCAGAATGGCGCACAATACTCAAAATGTGGTCTAACTAAAGTTTCATACTGCTGCAACTTGACTTCCAAACTGTGATACTCAATGTCCCAACCGATGGGGGCAAGTTTGCCTTGTAACTTTTTTACCACCCTATTTGTGTGGTAAATGCAGGCTTTCCCATCTTATCTCCTTCTGTTACCACTTTCAGAGAGCTGTGGACTTGCACACTTAGATTTCTCTGTACAATGAAGCTCCTGCATTTGCTGCATTCAAATTGACCATTTCTTACATTTGACCTCCCAAAGTGCATCACCTCACACTCGTCTGGATTAAACTCCATCTGCCATTTCTCTGCCAACATTTCCAAACGATGAATATCCTGTTGTATCCACAATTCTACTATTTTTATGTCACCTGCTAATTTACTAATCAGCCCACCTACAATTTTGTTCATGTCATTCATACTCCCCTCCATAATTTTTGGGAAAAACACTTTTTTTCCTTAATTTTCTCCTGTGCTCCACAGTTTTAAATTTAAAATCAAACCATTCACATGTGATTAAAGTCCACATTCCAGATTTTATTCAAGGGTATTTGCATACATTGACCATGTAGAAATTATAGCACTTTTTATACATAATTCTTCCATTTCAGGGCACCACAATGTTTGGGACATTTGGCTTCACGGGTGTTTGTGAGTCCTCAGGTCTGTTTAATTGCTTCATTGGTGCAAGTATAAGAGAGTTGGGTTTGCTTCTATGCTTTAGATCCCCTTTGGAGTTTGTAGTTGCCATTTTTCAACACGAGGACCAGAGTGTCCCAATGAAAGTAAAAGAAGCTGTCGTGAGGCTGAAAAACAAGAATAAAACAGCAAGAGACAAAACCCAAACCTTAGCATCAATAGTTTGGAACATTATTAAGAAGAAAGAGCATACTGGTGAGCTCCGTGATCGCAAAGGGACTGGTATTCCAAGGAAGACCTCCACTACTGATGACAGGAGAATTTTCATCGTAATGAAGAAAAATCCTCAAATGCCTGTCAACAGATCAGAAACCCTATTCAGGAGGCAGGTTTAGAGGTGTCACTGACCACAGACTGCAGAAGACTTCATGAACAAAAATAGAGGCTACGCTGCAAGATGCAAACCACTAGTTAGTCACAGAAATAGGATGGCCAGATTATAGTTTGCGAAGAAATATTTAAAAGAGCCTGTAGAATTCTGGAGAGATGAAACCAAAATTAACCTGTGCCAGAGTGATGGCAAGAACAAAGTGTGGAAGCATAAAGGAACTGCCCAAGATCCAAAGCATCCCAACTCCGTGAAACATGGTGGTGGGAGTGTTATGGCCTGGGCATGTTGGGCTGCCACAGGTACTAGAACACATCTTCATTGATGATGTAACTACTGATGGCAATAGCAAAATGAATTCTGAGGTGTATAGAAACAAGTTCGAGCATATGCCTCCAAACTCGTTTGTCGGCACTTCAGCCTGCAGCAAGGCAGTGATCCCAAACGTAATGCGAAAGCAACAAATGAGTTTTTCAATGCTAAAGACAGGAAAATTCTTGAATGGCCAAGTCAGTCACCCACTCTAAATCCAATTGAGCATGCCTTCCATATACTGAAGGGGACAAGCCCCTGAAACAAGCAGGTTGCATTAGAGGCCCGGCAGAGCATCACCAGAGTATCTGGTGATGTCTATGAATCAGACTTCAAGCAGTCATTGCATGCAAGGGATTTGCAACCAAGTACCAAACATGTCTACTTTAATATATCATTTCTATGTCCCAAATAGAATGGTGGCCTGAAATGGGAAAACTATATATAAAATGTGCTGTAATTCCTACATGGTCAAAACAAAATGTATACAAATAACCTTGAATAAAATCTGGAAAGTGCACTTTCACTGTATGTCAATAGTTTGATTACAAATGTAAAACTGGGGAGCACGGGGGGCAAATTAAGGAAAACAAAGTGTTTGTCCCAAACATTCTGGAGGACACTGAACAAGTTTGGCAAACAACAGAAGTCCTGGCACTGAATCCTGCAGATCACCATTGGTAACAAGGAGTCTCTGGAAGCACCCAGCAAAGTTCAAATTTATTGTCAGAGTATATACATGATGTCATATACAACCCTGAGATTCTTTTTTCTGTGGGTCAGGCAGAACAATTCTGTCCCATCTGAACCTGTGGCATAAAAGAAGTCCCCTTCAATACAGGGGTAAATCAAGTCAACCTGCTACAACAACCCTGTTACTTTTGCATCTTTCTGTGATCTGCCTGCATTTCTGTTCCTCCACTTCCTGCTGACTACTGGGGGCAGTGGGGGAATTGGAAGGCACTGTTGGCTACCTTTCATCTTTCATGTTCCATTATCTTCAGCCAGTTCAAAGCCTTGCTGCCCATCATCCCATTCAGGTCACTCATCCTGAGCTCAGTGACCTACACTGACTTCCATTCCAGCAGTATCTTGCTGAAGCCAGAGTTCCAGCACCTCCAGGTTCAAATGCAGCTTCTTACCAACAGACTCTTGAAACTCCCCCTGTTACACTAATCAGGATTGCTCCAACACCACAAAAGGACAGTCTGCATTATTGCACAAGGATAACAGAATATTTATCATCTATAATTATCTATTTATATATTTATTTTCAATTTAGACATACAGGACAGTAACAGGCCCTTCCAGTCCACAAGCCTGTGCCACCAAAATACCCCAATGAACTGATAACCCCTGTACATTTTGAAGGGTGGGATGAAACCAGAGGAAACCCACATAGACACGAGGAGAAAGTACAAAGTCCTTACAGACAGCATCGGATTCAAACCCGGGATGCTTGCGCTGCAACAGCATTGCGCTGACCGTGCCATCCTTAAATGTACTATTGCAGTTGTTGAGGTCGACAGCATCGAGTCCACGCTGCTGAAGATCCAGCTGCGCTGGGTGGGTCACGTCTCCAGAATGGAGGATCATCGCCTTCCCAAGATCGTGTTATATGGCGAGCTCTCCACTGGCCACCGTGACAGAGGTGCACCAAAGAAAAGGTACAAGGACTGCCTAAAGAAATCTCTTGGTGCCTGCCCCATTGACCACCGCCAGTGGGCTGATATCGCCTCAAACCGTGCATCTTGGCGCCTCACAGTTCGGCGGGCAGCAACCTCCTTTGAAGAAGACCGCAGAGCCCACCTCACTGACAAAAGACAAAAGAGGAAAAACCCAACACCCAACCCCAACCCACCAATTTTCCCTTGCAACCGCTGCAACCGTGCCTGCCTGTCCCGCATCGGACTTGTCAGTCACCAACGAGCCTGCAGCAGACGTGGACATACCCCTCCATAAATCTTCATCCGCGAAGCCAAGCCAAAGAAAGAAAAAGAAATATATATATATCTCTGTAATGTACCCGATCAGCTGCAGCAAGCAAGAATTATGGTGCATGTGTACATTGTACAATGACAATAAACTTGTTTTCAGTTAAAACCATCAACCTTGTCCTCAAATTCTCCCTGACTCACCTGTGACTACAATCAGCTTTTCAAGCCCCAAGGATCTCTGCACGCCTCCAACTTTGGTCTCGCACACTTTTTCAATTTCTCTTGTTCCATCATTGATAGCTTTGTCTTCTGTTGCCTGAGCCCATCCTCTGGGAATTTTTCACTCTCTGCCTATCCTATCAATTCTGTACCTCGCTGGAGGTCTAACTTTGTCTCATTAAGCTCATGGGAAATGCTTTAGAATGTTTTACGACCTCACAAACCATCCAAAATCTCCAAATTAACTACAGTAATAAAAATGTCACAGCGGGAGATCCATCAAGAACTATGCACAGCCAACAATGCCAATAATTTACCTTTCAAGCTACTTGAAGTCAAAAATCAACGTATTTAAACCTCTTTTCGGATATTGTCATTCAAAATGTTGAAAAATGCATTGACCGCAAGGTTGGTCATACCTTGATGAAAGCCTCAAGCCTGAAACGTTGGTTCTGTATCTTTATCTTTGCTCTTAAAGACCACTGTTCGACCTGCTGAGTTTCTCCAGCATCGTGTTTTTACTTCAACCACAGTGTCTGCAGACTCTCGTGCTTTACTTCTGATCACAAGGTCGGGTTCTCCTCTTTGACCAAACATGGAAACCTAATGGCCCCTCAGTCATTAATTTCCACAGTACAATGTACAGACTACAATTGCAGACATAATTTCTACATGGAAGAACTCAGCGGGTTGTAGCAAACGTGGGGGAGGAATTGTTGGCGTGTTAGTTTGCTCTGGATCCCTACATCTGTAGCCTCATGTCTCCATAATTTCTGCAATTCTTGCTCGTTTTAGATCTTTTCCCCGTCCTGTGGGAACCAGCACCCACCATATATCAGTAATCAATCTTCGTGAATCCAAACCAGTTGTCTGGAGAAGTCAGTTATTTCTTGCCCAGTTTATGCAAATGTTGCCGGGCTAATATTGTCACCTGTCCATTGATGTGGACAGAGAACATCTCAACATCAATCTCAAATTTCAACAAAAGCTCATTGACAATACTTTCAATGAATCTCAACTCATTCCTTAGCTAAACACAAAAAAATTCCGACTGGAGCAAAGGCAATTTATTAGAATGAAGGTCAGAAAGGTCCGCTTCTCAAGTTCTTTGTCTTTTTTTTTAATACTTTATTTTAAAGTTTGAATACATGTAGTGAATATAATCCACATAGATCCATCATTTTAATACAAGTTGTTACTGACTAGAAAACCAAAATATACCCTCTCCCCTTAGAACTAAAACTCTTCCCTAACTCCAGCCCCAAAAAACAGATCAATCATTACTTGTACATGTTAATAACATACACCATTCTAAAGAAAGAAAATAGAAAAAATTAAAAGAATTATAGAACTGATGGATTATACTAAGGAGCACAGAAGACTTAATGTATTTGTTATTTGTAATGTACCTCTCTTATGTATGTATGGGCTCCATATTTGTATGTATGTATTACATTTATTTCTTAAATTATAAGTAATTTTTTTCCATTGGAATGGACTGTATTTCTGCATGCAGTCTATTTATGCCCCAGGTAGGAATCCAACTTCCAAGTAACTGTGATACATTTTCTTGCCACAGCCAGTAATATTTTCACAAACTTCTGTTGAGTCTGAGAAAGAACTAGGTTAGGTACAATTTATTCAACATTTCCTAACAAAAATAAATCAGGATTTTGCGGATATACAATATTAGTAATTTGTTCCAATAATTCCCCTACTTTCACCCAAAATGATCCTAGTTTTGAACACATCCATGTAGAGAGCAAAAAAGTACCTTCCTACTAAATCATACTATATGATTTTATTTGATGCAACTTATATGGTGTTATATATAGTTGATGAAAAAAATCATATTGTACTAATCTGTATCACACATTAATTATGTTCAACATGAAATCTCTACACAACATAATTGCTCATCAATTGTAATGTTAAGATCCTGTTCCCATTTCGGTTTAGGTTTGTATAATCCCGGTTTAGATGTTGCTCTCTGCAATAACAAATACATTGCACATGTAAATTTCCATACTGGCCCTTGTCAAATAAGATTTCCACATCACTACATGGCAGTAGTAAACTTTCTGGTCCCAATTTGTCCCTTAAAAAAAAAATCACTTTATTTGAAAATAGCAAAAAAGCATATTTCTAAATATTCCATATTTATCCCTCAATTGGATAAAAGACATTAAATGACCTTGTTCATAACAGTTTTCTATTATCTTAATTCCTTTATCATACCACAATTTCAAAAATGTATTGTCTTGAGGAGTATCAAATTAATCCGGAACGGAGGGGTATACGGTGATATACCTCCCCTCATCCCAATTTCCTCATCCATCTTGACCCAGATCCCCAGATATCTATTAAATGTTATATCTTTACTTCCTGTCATGAGTCTTAAATTCCATTTATAAAGAAAAGTCTTAGATGACTTCTCTCCAATTTTCTCCATTTCTATGTTAATCCATGTCAGCTGATTCCCTCTTCAAAGAATTAAGCAATAAAATTCACTTGAGCTGATCGATAATAATTGTAAAAATTAGGCAATTCCAATCCTCCAATTCATATTTTGAACTGTTCCCAGTCTTCGGTTGTGGTACTTTTTTTGGCCAATTGATTTGCTCTCTCTTTGGACCCAATGCTGTCTCTAATTTCCCTTGTTATCCACGGTTGAGTCACCTTTTTTGGTTTATTTTTATGCCAAACCGGTATAAACGATTTTTGCAATTTCTCCATTAGATCTGTGAATGCTTTCCATTGTCTATCCACAGTGAACTCCCCCATAAACACCACCCAATCAATCTTACTCAACTCCCATCTCATACCATCATAATTCCCTTTATTTAAATTCAGGACCTTAGTCTCGGTTTTAATTTCATCACTCTCCATGTCGAGTGAGAATTTGATCATATTGTGATCGCTCCTACCCAAAGGGCCTCGCACAACAAGATTGTTGATTAGCCCCTTATCATTGCATAATACCCAATCTAAAATGGCCTGCTCCCGAGTTGGTTCCTCGACATATTGGTCTAGATAACCGTCCCGTAAACATTCAAGGAATTCCTCCTCCTCAGTATTTTTACTAATTTGACTAGTCCAATCTATATGCAAATTAAAGTTTCCCATGATGACAGCTGTTCCCTTATTGCACGCTTTTCTAATTTCTCTTTTAATGCCTTCCCTCACCTCTACACTACTATTTGGAGGCCTATATACCACCCCCACTAACGTTTTCCGCCCCTTGCTATTCCTCAGTTCTACCCATATAGATTCAGCATCTTCCGAGTTGATATCCTTTCAGTCAATCGTGTCGGTCCCTTCTCTCACCATCAATACTACCCCACCCCCTTTTCTTTCTTGCCGATCCCTCCTAAATATCGTATACCCCGGGATGTTAAGTTCCCAGGCTTGCCCACCCTGCAGCCATGTTTCTGTAATCCCAATCAAATCATATTCGTTTATCTCAATTTCTGCAGCTAATTCATTTACCTTGTTCCGAATGCTTCTTGCATTAAGATATAAAGCCTTCAGATTTGCTTATATCAATAAATCACCCGCAAATAGACTAATTTAATTTTCCTCACAAATGACCCCGAATCCCTTAATAAGCATATCCCATCTAATCATCTGTGCAAGAGGTTTAATAGCCAGTACAAATAATGCTGTGAAATGGGTATCCTGGCCTAATAGATCTCTGTAATTTGAATGAAGTTGAAATTTGTCCATTAGTTACCACTTTTTATTTTAAATATAATTTTTTATTTAGTACTTCACCGTGAACCCTGTCAGTAACAATATATTCAAATATTCATTTCCCCTCCTTCCCCATACCCTCCCCACCCCCTATAACTTAAAGCAAGAAAAGGAAGAAGAAATAAACGATAGAACACAAAAGAGAAAAAGACAATGTGTCATCCAATATTTCATATTTAATTATTTTCATAATTGTAATTTATCACATCAAGAAATGGAGGTCTAAAATTGGCGGTTTCTAATAAATTCTATGTACGGTTCCCAAATTTGTTCAAATAAAGCATATTTGTCTTTTAGATTGTAGGTAATTTTTTTCTAATGGAATACAATTATTCATTTCTATGTAACCAAGGTTGCTTCCATTTCCCAAGTTCTCATTGTGCCCCTTTTTGCTGCTGCGAGTACAATCATAATAAATCTTTTTCGGACCCTGTCTAATTTTAGACGTAATTCTTCATCTTTTATGTTGTTTAACAAGAAGATTTTTGGGTCTTTCGATACCCTATTTTTTTTGTAATTCTATTTAATATTAGGTTTAAATCCTCCCAAAAAGTTTTCCCTTTTGTACATGTCCAAATTGTTGTTCCAATTTCTAGTTTACAATATAAGCTATTGTCCGATATTGTTGGATTCCATGTAGTCTATGGAGCCAATTGTATTGTATCATATGAATCTGAGAATTTACTGTATTACTCAGGGTACCTGCACATAGTTCCTTCCATGTTTCATTCCTTATTCGTATATTTAAATCTTTTTCCCAACCATAATTGGGTTTATATATTGCTTCCTCATTTTCCTTGTGTATCAATTTGCTCTATATGTTTGTGATAATTTTTTTTCTATCCCAGTATTCATAGCAGCTACTCTCAGACTAGTTCCCAACTTTTTAAAATAAGTTTTCAACTGATAATATGCAAATATTGTACCATGTGACATTCCATTTTTTTTTTAAACTGTTCAAATTTTATTCTTTTAATTCCTTTTCTTGCCCATTCCTTAAAAAATAAATTGCCTATTGTAAAAGGAATGAATGGGTTTTGCATTAAGAACATTTTTGATATTTATCATCTTTCGTTCCAGTTGTATTTTCTTCCATATTTTTAGTAGATGATGTAGTATTGGAAGATTGTTGAGCTGCACCAGTTTCTCATCCCATTTATAGAGTAAATGTTCAGGGAACTTTTCTCCTAGTTTATATAATTCTATCTTGAGCCAAGCCAGTTTTTCTCCTATTTTATAAAAATCTGGTAAATATCTTAACTATGCTGCCCTGTAATAGTTTTTGAAATTTGGTAACTGCAATATGCCCATGTTAATTTTTCCAAACCCTTCCATAGAAACTTTCTAAGTAATGTTTGATTTCATTAAAAATTCCCCTGTCAAGGGAATCGGTAGCGTTTGGAACAGGTATTGTAGCCGTGGAAATACATTCATCTTGATTCAGTTTACTCTCCCTATTAGAGTTAGTGGTAAATCTTTCCATTTCTTTAAGTCTTCTGTATTTTCTTTATTAACAGTTGGTCATTTAATTTATATAAATGATTTAAATTATTATCTATCCTGATACCTAATAACGTATGTGATTTCCATTTAAAAGGGGATTCCCTTTTACATTTTGTATAATCGACTTTGATCATTGGCATCACTTCACTTTTATCAATATTAACCTTCTATCCTGATATCGCCCCATAATCTTTCAATTTTGTATATAACCTTTCTATTGATTTATCTGGGTTCATTAAATATACTATAATATCATCCGCAAATAAGCTAATTTTAAATTCTTCCTCTTTTACTTTTATTCCCTTTATCATAGGTTATTTTCTTATCAGCTCTGCCAATGGTTCTATAGCCAAAGCAAACAGGGAAGGTGATAATGGGCATCACTGTCTTGTTGGACTACTCAATTTAAAGTGGTCTGAAACATATCCATTTGTTACCACTTTTGCAAAAGAACCATTATACAGTGCTCTAATCCATTTAATAAATTTTTCCAGTAATTTGAATTTCTGTAGTACTTTAAACAGGTAACTCCATTCCACCCTATCAAAAGCTTTCTCTGCATCAAGAGCTATTGCTACATAAAGGGCAACTCAGGAGGGGAAGGGGAGATTGGGGATAAAGAAGATAGAAATAGGAGAATAAGGAAAATGTTGGATGTTGTAGGAATGTTGTCTGGTAAAGAGTTGAAAATAAGAAAACAGAAATGGAAAAGGAGGAAAGGTAATGATGGAAAAACGGAAAGAGAAGATAAACAAAATATAAAATGGCTACGCTGAACTATATGACTCTAAATATTAATGGAATACATAACCAAATTAAAAGGAAGAAACTACTAAATTTACTGAAAAAGGAAAAAATAGATATAGCATTTGTCCAAGAAACACATTTAACTGAATTGGAGCACAAGAAATTAAAGAGAGATTGGGTAGGACATGTAACAGCAGCATCGTATAATTCAAAAGCAAGAGGAGTGGCTATATTAATTAGCAAAAATGTGCCATTTAAAATAGAAGAGGAAATAATAGATCCAGCAGGGAGATATGTTATGATAAAATGTCAGATATATTCAGAGCTTTGGAATCTACTTAATATATATTCACCTAACGAAGAAGATCAAAAGTTTATGCAAGATATCTTTTTGAAGGTAGCTAATACGCAAGGGAACATACTAATAGGAGGGGATTTCAATCTGAATTTGGATCCAAATATGGATAAAACGGGGAAAAAAATTAACAGGAAGAACAAAGTAACCAAATTTATAATTAAATCAATGCAAGAAATGAAACTTGTGGACATATGGAGGAAACAAAACCCAAAAGAAAAGGAATACTCATACTACTCGACTAGACATAAAACATACTCAAGGATAGACCTATTCCTGTTATCAGCCCACATACAAGGGAGAGTTAGGAAAACGGAATATAAAGCTAGACTATTATCGGACCACTCACCCCTGTTATTGGCAATAGAGCTAGAAGACATCCCTCCAAGAATGTATAGATGGAGATTAAACCCCATGCTACTTAAAAGACAGGATTTTAGAGAATTTATTGAAAAACAATTAAAAATGTACTTTGAAGTAAATACGGAATCAGTGGAAGATAAGTTTATACTATGGGACGCAATGAAAGCATTCATAAGAGGGCAAATAATAAGTTATGCAACCAAGATGAAGAAGGACTATAATCAGGAAACAGAGCAGTTGGAAAGGGAAATAATAAACATAGAAAAAAAATTAGCAATAAAGGAAGATACAACCAAAAGAAGAGAATTGGCGGATAAAAAAATAAAATATGAAACATTACAAACATATAAGGTGGAGAAGAATATAATGAAGACAAAACAGAAATATTATGAACTAGGGGAAAAAACACACAAAATCCTAGCATGGCAGCTTAAGACAGAGCAAACTAAGAAAATGGTATTGGCAACAAGGAAAAAAGACAAACAAATTACATATAATCCAAAAGAAATTAAGGAAAACTTCAGAGAATTCTATGAACAATTATACCGAACCGAAAACGAAGGGAAAGAAGGGAAAGAAGGGAAAATAGATGAATTTTTGACTAAAATTGAACTACCAAAACTACAAATAGAGGAACAAAATAAATTAACAGAACCATTTGGAACAGTAGAAATACAAGAGATAATAAAAAATTTACCAAATAATAAGACACCAGGAGAGGATGGACTCCCAATAGAATTCTACAAAACATTTAAAGACCTAATAATACCGCCCCTCCTGGATGTAATCAACCAGATTGATGAGACACAAAACTTACCAGATTCATGTAAAACAGCAATAATTACAGTGATACTAAAACAAGGGAAAGATCCACTCTCACCAGCGTCATATAGACCAATATCTCTGCTAAACACAGATTATAAGATAATAGCTAAACTATTAGCGAACAGATTAGCAGAACAGGTACCGAAAATGGTAAATTTAGACCAAACTGGATTTATCAAAAAAAGACGCACAACAGACAATATTTGTAAATTTATTAACTTAATTCATGCAGTAGAAGGAAATAAAGCACCGGCAGTAGCAGTTGCTTTAGACGCAGAGAAGGCCTTCGACAGAGTAGAATGGAATTACTTGTTCAAAGTATTGCAAAAATTCAGTTTACCGGAGAAGTATATTAATTGGATTAAAGCATTATATAAGGGACCGTTAGCGAAAGTGACAGTAAATGGACATGTATCAAAGCAATTTAACTTAAGCAGGTCAACGCGGCAGGGATGCCCACTATCACCATTATTGTTTGCGCTAGCTATAGAACCACTAGCAGAATCGATAAGAAGAGATAATAATATAAAAGGAATAAAAATAAAAGACAGGGAATATAAAATCAGTCTGTTTGCGGATGATGTGATAGTGTACTTAACAGAACCAGAACTATCAATAAAAGAACTATATAAGAAATTGAAGGAATATGGAGAAGTGTCGGGATACAAGATAAACGTAAATAAAAGTGAAGCAATGCCTATGAATAACGCGGATTTCTCAAAATTTAAGGAGGAATCCCCATTCAGATGGCAAACGCAGGCAATAAGATACCTAGGTGTGCAAATAAACAAAAATCTAGGCCAATTATATAAACTCAATTACAATCCACTAATGAAAAAATTACAGGACGATTTAGAGCATTGGAAAGAGCTACCACTAACACTGATAGGAAGGATAAACTGTATTAAAATGAACATTTTTCCAAGGATACTATACTTATTTCAGGCATTGCCAATACAACTGACAGAAAAATTCTTCAAAGAGTTAAAGAAAATAATAAGGAGATTTTTATGGAGAGGGGGGAAACCAAGGATAGCACTAGACAAATTAACAGAATGGTATAAACAAGGAGGCTTACAATTGCCAAACTTCAAAAATTATTATAGAGCCGCACAATTAAGGTACCTATCAGATTTTTATCAAACAAGGGAAAAACCAGACTGGACGAGACTAGAATTAGATAAAATAGGGGAAAAGATACCTGAACACATATTATATAAATGGGACGAAAAATTGGTACAACATAGAACTTCTCCAGTATTACACCATCTCCTCAATATATGGAAGAAGATTCATGTAGAAAGAAATAAAATAAATTACCAAATACCAAAACTAATATTGACGCAAAATAAGCTACTCCCTTTTACAATAGACAACCTTGCCTTTAGAAAATGGGAAAAAAAAGGGATTAAAAGAATAGAAAATTGTTTTTCAGGAAGTAGATTCTTATCCTTTGAACAAATGAGAGATAAGTACAATATAACGGGAGATACAGCGCTGGCATATTACCAACTGAGATCCTACTTGAAAGATAAATTAGGAAGCAACTTGAGTTTACCAGAGGGAAGTAACCTTGAATATGTGATTACAGATACAATGTTAATCAAAAGATTTATAAAAAATATGTATATTAAACTGCAAGAAAAGGAAAATGAGGAAACAAATGGTAAAACTAAACAAAAATGGGAACAAGATTTAAATATAAAGATAAAAAAGGAAACATGGGAGAAGTTATGCTCTGGAACGATGAGAAATACAATAAATACGAGGCTGCGTATGATACAATATAATTGGTTACACAGACTATACATTACACCGCAAAAGTTAAATAAATGGGACCCAACAGTATCTGATAGATGTTTTCGATGTAAAAAAGAAAGGGGAACAACAATTCATGCAATCTGGACATGTGAGAGAGTAGAAAAATTTTGGGATGATCTCAATCAGATATTAAATAAAATAACAGAAAACAATATACCAAAGAATCCAGAGATCTTTCTCCTAAGTAACATAAAAAATAAAGAATTTGGAATTGACTTGGAGGATGCACAAAAAAGATTTGTTAAGATAGCCCTAGCTGTAGCAAAAAAATGTATTATGTCAACCTGGAAATTGGAAGATAATTTGAAAATACAACAATGGTATATAGAAATGAATAAATGTATTCCATTAGAAAAAATAACATATAGTTTAAGAAATAATATTGAAATATTCGAACAAGTATGGGAGCCTTACAGTAAATACAATAGCGAAAACCTACCGGGAACAAACATTACCTAAGTTGATGGAAGGAGAAGAAAAGAAAAGAATGGACTCAGTAGAATTTCTGGTGTATTTTTGTTGAATGACAACATTGTCTAACTGAATTAATGCAACCTAGATTGTATAACTAAAATGGATGAGAGGGGGGGGATGGGGGGGTGGCTTGGGAGGAGGGAGGGGGGAGGGAGAAAAAGTCACTGTAAATGTGTGGAAAAGAAAAAGTGTATATCATGGCTATTGTGATTTATGGTGTGAAAAATAAAAAATTTAAAAAAAAAGAGCTATTGCTACAGTTGGTGTTTTGTTTATTTGTACTGTATGGATTAAATTAATAAGTTTACAGACATTATCTGCTGCTCTTCTATTTTTAACAAATCCTGTCTGATCTAACATCACTAATTTTGGTACACAATCTGTTAATCTATTTTGCAATTAACTTATAGTCTGTTTTTAGTAGATATTGGTCTATATGAAGCCTGCAACAACGGATCTTTTCCTGCTTTTGGAATTACTGTGATTATTGACATTTTACATGAGTCAGGCAGATTCTGGGTCTCTTCCACCTGTTTTACTGGCTCTAAGAGGGGCGGAATTAATATTATTGAATACCTTATAAATTTCTGTGGGAAATTCATCTTCACCTGGCACTTTATTATTTGATAATGTCATTCGTGTATCATGTGTTTCTGTAATTGTCAGGGGCTTTAGTAATTTATTTTGATCTTCCAGTTGTAATTGAGGTAATTCAATGTTTGACAAAAATACATCTATTTTTCATTCCTCCCTGGGTTTTCAGTTTGCTTATAAATTTTTTTTAATGTTCCATTAATCTCTAATGGGTTATATGAGATCTGTTTATCTTCCTTCCATGTTGCTTGTTCTGTTTTTAGTTGCCAAGCCAATATTTTGGGGGTTTTCACTCCTAATTCATAATATCTTTGCTTTGTTTTCATATTTTTCTCCATTTTGTATGTTTGCAATGTATATTTTAATTTTTTTTATCTGTAAATTCTCTCTTTTTCTCTATATCTTCCCTTCTCATTAAATCTTTCTCCATAGTTACTATCTCTTTTTCCAACTGCTCTATTTCCCGATCATATTCTTTTTAAATCTTGGTCATATAAAGGCCTTCATTGTGTCCCATAATATAAATTGATCTGTTACAGAATTTGCATTTGTCTTAAATATATTTTAATTTGTTGTTCTATGTATTCCCGAAAGTCTTGCCTTTTTAACAATATGGGGTTTAGCCTCCATCTATATGTTTTCGGCAGAATATCCTCTAAAGCAATTGTCAATAACAAGGGTGAGTGGTCTGATAAAAGTCTTGCCTTGTATTTGGTCTTTCAAACTCTCCCTCAAATCTGTGTTGACAACAAGAACATGTCAATCCTAGAATAGGTTTTATGTCTGTTTGAATAATATGAATAATCTCTTTCTTTTGGAAGTTGCTTTCTCCATATATCAATTATCTTCATATTAGGAACTGAGTTCAATGTAAATGTAGCTGCTTTATTTTTTGAAATAGTTTTCCCAGTTTTATCTATTGATGGGTCCAGGTTAAAATTAAAGTCTCCCCCCCTTGTAAAAAAAATCTCCTGCATAAATTCCTGGTCATCTTCATTAGGTGGATAAATGTTCAACAAGTTCCAAGATTCTGAATAAGTTTGGCACATCATCATTACATATCTATCCGCTGGGTCTGTTATTACTTTCTTTATCTTAATTGGCAAATTCTTATTAACTAATATAGCAACTCCCCTGGCTTTTGAATTGTATGATGATGCCACTATATGACCTACACAGTCTCTTTTTAGTTTGCAGTGTACTAACTCAGTTAAGTGTGTTTCTTGTATAAATGCTATGTTCATTTTCTCCTTTATAAGTAGTGTCAGTAACTTTTTTCTCTTAATTTGATTGTGAATTCCATTAATATTAAGTCATATAGTTCAATGTATTCATCTTATCCATCCATTTTCACCTATATTCCACCTCTTCAGCCCCTCCATTCCCCTTCTTCTAAAATCACTCTTTAGATTGTTTTTACTCTTTACTATTATGCAATGACACAATTAGTAGGAAAATAACAAAAACTATAAAAAGATTAAAGAATAATATTAAAGAAAACCACATTCAATCCCCCTTTAATGAGTTGTCCTTACTACCTCGCAAGACAACCACAAGTCCCTTATTTACGTGGGTCACGGTGTTTACCGCAAATGTCAACAGATTTCGCAGTGGGCAAATCCTCCCCCCTCCCCAGCCCTCCCCCAGAGAAATCACTATATATTATTCTTAAAAATATAACAAGGCCTTTTTTACCTTTATTTTTTCTTAAACGTCTGTATTCAAACTATTAACATTCAATACATTATCTTTCCAGTCCTTTTAGTATTTTCTTTACTCCTCTTTTTGTTGCTTATTTGGTAATTAATCTGCAAAGTGACGAGCTTATTCTTGACCTGAAAACAGTCTATTTTGTCCACCAGGGATGACTATCTTCAACAGTGCTGGATGCCGTAACACAAAGTTGTAAACTTTTTTCCATAGTACAGTTTTTGTTAAATTAAACTCCTAATGTTTCTTTAAAAGTCCGAAGCTTATATCTGGGTAATTTTTTTTCCCCATTGTACTCCAATGGTTCCTCGCTTTCTTTCACTCTTTTAATAGCCAGTTCCAATATTTTCTCTCTTGTATATCGTAGTAGTTTTATTAGTATGGAGTGCGGTTTCTGCTGTGGCTGTGGCTTTGGCACCAATGCTCTATGGGTGCTTTTAATTTCTATTTCTTCTACTACCAAGATCTGTGGGATCCATCTTTTCATAAATCTTTTTATATCTTCCCCTTCTTCATTTCTTTCTGGCCCACTATTTTTTATATTATGACGTCCGCTAAAATTCTCTAAAATGTCAATTTTCTGGGCAAATAAGTCATGTGTCTTCTTAATCTCCTGATCTCTTTCAACTTTTCTCCTAATTCATTCACCCTCATTTCCATGCCATTACTCGGTCTTCCACTTCATCACTTTGCTTTCTCATTTCTGCCATAGCATTCTCCATTCTTTGTATTTTTACATCTGTATCTTACATAGCTTTTTTCAAATGGTTCTGAACTCAGCTATTATTTTTTCCATTAAAATCTTTATTTGATTGTCAAAATATTCCTTATCTGCGTTTGTTTTTTACCTTGTATTTTTTCTTGTATGTCTTTATCTTCTTGATCTTTTTTCGCTTGCTCCATTTCTTGGCTCGATGTTAATCTTGCTTCTATCGTTGCCTTCTCCACTGTTTCTCCCATTATAGTATCAGCGCCTTGCTGATGGCGTCTATTCCCTTCGGTTTCTTTAGTATGTGTACCGCGCATGCATGACTCCCTGCGCATGCACACTGGCTTTTCTTTTTCTGCTCCGCAAGCCAGCATTCTAGACTGCCCCGTGGAACATCACCACCAAGCTGCCCACTTGCCGGCTTCACAGTTCGGGCCATCCTCTTTGGGAGGGCTTTCTGTTCACAGACTCCGGTAAGGCCTTCCTCTTTTTTCCCCCCCTGGTGATTTCTTCACCTCTTTTTTACTTTTCATTGTAGTCTTTTCTTTTTTTTGGAACCATCTTCAGATACTGTTCATCTTGGAAATTTTTTATGTTTTACTTCCCAGCTTTATTTCTGCCTCTTTTTTCAGCTTTCTCTGTGGAGAGCTGGTTTTCCCTAACCAGACACTACTCCTTCATGTGACCACCTCCCATTAGTTACCACTTTTGCCTTTGGATTAACATACAATGCTTTAATCCAATTATTAAAAGATTGTCCCAAACCAAATTTGTCCAATACCTTAAAGTAAAAATCCCATTCTAATCTATTGAAGGCCTTTTCTGCATCCAAAGCTACAGGAGCACTTAACTCTCCTCTTGATATCACTAAATGAGTAATTCGCAATAATGTCGCTACATTAACAGCAGCTAGTCTCTTTTTAACAAAACCTATCTGGTTGGTATTAATCAACTTCAGTAGCAGTCTGTTCATCCTGTTAGCCAAAACTTTTGCAACAATTTTATAATCTGCATTTAATAAAGATAAAGATCTCGGTCTATATGAAGCAGCCTTTCAGGGATCTCTGTCTTTTTTTGTTATTACTGTAATTATCACAATGAAGAAAAATTCAAACAGTGTCTAGGTCATTGAAGCTTGTTGGATCATATGCATAAACAAAGGAAGCAATATATCTTTAAA
The DNA here is from genome assembly GCF_036971445.1 of Narcine bancroftii. NCBI lineage: Eukaryota > Metazoa > Chordata > Chondrichthyes > Torpediniformes > Narcinidae > Narcine > Narcine bancroftii. The sequence continues at coordinate 316,614,502 of NC_091472.1, forward strand.
TTCCTTATAAAATTAAATCGAAAAACCATCTTCTCCCAGTGCTTTATTGGCCTATAATGTATTCATTGCTTCTTTAATTTCTAAATGATCAATGGGAGAATTCAGTTCTTCCAAAGATAATGCAGGCAAATATATTTGGGATAAATAATCATCAATTTTATTGTCATCTTTTAAAGATTCTGAGCTATACAATTTTGAATAAAAGTTCTGAAAAGAATCATTTATCTCTTGTGGTTTATAACTAATACAAGTAGGATTTTTCTGGAAGTTTGTTCCATTTTCAATTGCCATGCTAACACTTTGTGTGTTCGTTCACCAAGTTCATAGTATCTTTACTTGGTTCTCATTATTGCTTTTCCTGTTCTTTAAGTCTGCATAGTGTTACACTGAAGTTTTTTGTTAAACCTTCTATCCTGACATGAGTATGCAAATTTTTTACCATATCCCTTATCTCTTGTTCAAGTTTATCCAGTTCCTTCACATAGTCTCTTTATCTTAAAATTTATAATTTGTCCCCCCAAATATACTTTCTGTGCATCGCAAAAATCACAAATTTGTCAGTTACTGAATGTAAATTCATCTCACAAAACCATCGAATTAGCTCACATACAAAGGCACAAAAATCCAACCTGTTTAGAAGCAAGCTATTTAATCTCCATCTATAGACTGGTTTTTCCTTATCAGGCATTTCAATCTGTAACAATAAAGGTGAATGGTCAGACAGAAGTTGTGCTTTATAATCTACCTGGAATATTCTACCTTGAAGCTGCGCTGAAAGTAAAACAGAAGTCTATTCTGGAATAGGAATCATGAAATTTGAGTTGGATGTAGGCTTCGCCATCTATCGATTAAGGTCAGATCTTTCATTGAGGTCATTGTTGCTTTTGCTGCTCTGCTTCTATTAGTTCTTCTTGAAGATCTATCTAATAACAGATCTCATCAGAAATTAAATCTCATCCTACCACTATATTCTCATGAGCATTCGCTAGGTTTAGGAAGGTTTCCTGTATAAACCTCATCATCTGTATTGGGTGCATAGATATTCAAAAAGAGTTCATAATTCAAAGTAAATTTGGCAATGAACCATTGCAGACAACACTTTCCTGATTATAATAGATCCTAATTTCAGAGTATCATCTTCCAAAAGCATAAATTTCCAAATTTCAATCTCTTTAATCCAACAAATCAAACTCTGTGGTTGATGCTCTATGTAGTTTTAATTCATTGATAAAACAGATAAACATTTTGCATAACTTCACATTAAGACCTTCATAATGATGAATAACAAAGCATTTACTGTATGATAGAGATATAAAATGTATATAAAGATGCGCAAACTTTAAAGAGATACATAATGATATTTAAAGAGATAAAACATATTTAAAAAGACAAAATTCAAAGAAAAATTTCTTGTGCTCACGCTTCTCCACAAACTGAAGAATAATGAGCAAATCGTTAGTCTGGGTGGATATTATGACATATTACATGATAACACTACAAACAAGAGACTTTCAAAGAGACAGGCACAAGATTAACTAAAAGTTTGAAAAAACACAAGGTTTTAACCTTTACAACCATAATAAACTTACCTGCTGGATTTGTCTCGACATGTTGAATGTCAATTGGAAGATTTTTATTATTAAATTAAATTGTTAACCCCACCCTTGATTTTGAATTAAATGAAAAGGATACAACATGGCTAAGCCAATCTCTTTTCAATTGGAAATGCTCTTTTTCTGTCAAATGTGTTTCCTGCAAAAAGGCTTTATCTACAACCATCTTTTTAATGTGCCCTAATATTTTCTTTCATTTGATGTACCCATTAATGCCTTTTATATAAAAATTTATGAGTTTTATCTCAACCTTTATTTCCATCACCTTGTCTCACAAACCTCCACCAAGCAGTTAAAAAAATTCTGCATCCTTGTGCTTGATGGGGGAGGGGGGGGTTCATTTTTGTACATTTTGTTAAATGGCAATACATTTAACAATGTACTTGACTTTACGTTCTGTTCATATTTTTTATTCATTCTTGTATTGTCAGGTGGGCAGAGATCAAGCACAAGGATGGAGAAGGCACGGGACGTTAATAAGTCTCAGTTTAAACCTGCAGGTCCCATAGACCAGCAGCCGTCCCTTAACAAGGTCCCACCTTGTCCCATGGAGCTCAGGACTGGCAGGGAATAAAAGCCGCTTCTAAAGCTTCTAAACCAGTCTTGCATTGACTACTCTGGCATGTTTGTATTTCTTTAGTAGCTCTATCGTAGAAGCCGCAACAAGATGCAGACAAGTGTGAGATGATGCATTTTGGAAGGGCAAACCGAGGTAGGACATACAGAGTAAATGGTCGGGCACTGATGAGTGCAAAAGAGCAAAGAGATCTGGGTATACAGATATATTGTTCCCTGAAGGTGGCATCACAGGTGGACAGGATCGTAAAGGAAGCTTTTGGCATCTTGCCCTTTATAAATCAAAGTATAGAGTATAGGAGTTGGGATGTTATGTTGAAGTTGTCTAAGACATCGATGAGGCCAAATTTGCAGTCTGAGCGCCTAACTTCAGAAAGAATATCAATAAGATTAAGAGTGTGTAGAGACGATTTACTAGGATGTTGCCGGGTCTTCAGGAGTTGAGTTAGAGGGAAAGATTAAACAGGTTAAGATTTTATTCCTTGGAGTGAAGAAGAATGAGGCGAGATTTGTTAGAGGTTTACAAGATTATGAGAGGTATAGACAGAGTGGTTGTGAGTAGGCTTTTCCCACTTAGATTGGGGGGATATAAATACAAGAGGTCATAGTTTTAAGATGAAAGGGGAAAGGTTTAGAGGGAATATTAGGTGAAAGTTCTTCACTCAGAGAGTGGTTGGAATGTGGAATGAGCAGCCATCTGATGTGGTGAATGTGGGCTTGATCTTGAGTTTTAAAAATAGATTGGATATATCCATGGATTGGAGAGGTCTGGAGGGTTATGGAGTGGGAGTCGCGAAATAGTGGTTGGCACAGACTAAAAGGGCCGAATGACCTTTTTTCTGTTCTGTAGCATTCTCTGATTCTATCACAGTTAGTCTGGTTACATTTCTTTCTTTGTTTACATTCTTTTTAAACATGCAGTTTATTTCAAGTACAGTTTGCACTACCGATAAGTAGAACTCCTATAGAAGGTTGACGTGACGGTGGCCAGTGGCCTTGCCCGATAAGTAGAACTCCTATAGAAGATTGACATCATGGTGGCCGGTAGCCTTGCCCACATCACTCTTCTCAGCAAGTGCAGTCGCTGTTGCGCCTTCCTGACAAGTGAGGAGATGTTGAGTGTCCACTAGTTAAGTGAACTCCAAGGAACTCGGTGCTCTCCACTGTCTCCATTACAGAGTTGTTGATGTGCAGTGGAGGGTGGCCATTCCTGGTCCTCCTGAAGTCCATGATTATTTCTTTCACTTTGTCCACATTGAGACTCAGGTTGTTACTCTTGCACCATTTCACAAGATTTTCCACCTCTTCTCTGTTGCTAATAAGGCCGACAACTGTTAGGTCATCTGCAAGCTTGATGACACTGTTGGAACTGGATCTGGCGATGCAGTCCTGGGTAGTAGCATCAACAGGAATGGGCTGAGCACACAGCCCTGAGGTGCGCCAATGCTCAGCGTGACAGTGCTCTACGTTCTGCTACCGACCCAGATGGACTGTGATCTTTCCTTTAAGTCCAGAATCAAATGATAGAGATGGGTCCCAGCGAGGACTGTTTCTCCACCAGGCTCTGGGGAATGATCGTATTAAACGCCGAGCTGAAGCCAATAAACAACAGCCTGGCGTATGAGGCATCATTCTCCAGGTGGACCAGGACGGAGTGAAGCAACAAGGTTTATAGCATCATCTGTGGAACAGTTTCTTTTATAGGCAAATTGAAATGGGTCCAGTGTCTTTGGGAGATGTGCTTTGATGCATTCCATCACAAGACGCTCGAAGCATTTCATAATGGCCACAGGGCAGTGGTCATTGAGCCTGTTATTATCGCCCTCTTGGGTACTGGGATGATGGTAGCTATCTTGAACCGTTCTGCTTGGGCCACAGGAAAAAGAATCTTAGGGTTGAATATAATGTTGTACATGGACTCTGAGAATAAATTTGAACTTTGACAAAACTATTGCAACTTATTGCCAATAAATATTTTCATGCTGATAAGCTTTAATAGCACAGATAAGTATTGTCAATATTTTAGCTATTGCAGTTAAACATTACCTCCTTTAAAATTTATTGTTTAAATATCCAAACCTTAGCAATAATAATTTTTTTTTGTCAATTTTGTATTTTCTCATGCCAGTGCCTGCTGCCATTTGGTCCATTGAGTTCCTACCAGATCTTAGAGTCACCGCATCAGTTTCACTGGTAACTTCACTTTCTGACATACCCATTACATTATCTCCCATGTTGGTGGATGGCAAGAGAATCAGAGGGGATGCAAATAGTAGCAGCCAATTTACCCACCAACCAACAAGCCCAAGGAGGTGAGAGGAAGCCAGGCCATCTGGGGGATATCCGAGTGGCCACAGGAAGAACATACAAACTTCGCAGAGATAGCATCCAAGTCAGGATCGAACCTGGGGAGTTCAAGGTGTGTGGCAGCAGTATGTCTTAGATGGGACAAGGGAAGAATTATATAGAATCATGTCGGTCCACAACCTAGTTTTAAAATCAGGGAGGGAATCACATAGCACAGAACAGGCTCTTCAGTCCGACTCGTCCATGTTGACCAAATTGGTATTCTGGGCTGGACCCACTTGCCTGCATTTGGCCCATATATATCCATATCTCTACATTGGATGGACTGGACGCAGACTGGGAGATCGCTTCGCTGAACATATTCACTCTGTCCGCATCAGTGGCAGGGATATCCCAGCAGCCAACCATTTCAACTCTGCATCCCACTCCCCTGCTGACATGTCTCTCTACGGCCTCATGCATTGTCAAACCAAGACCACCCGTAAATTGGAGGAGTCACACCTAACATTCCATCTGGACACTCCCTAACCAGATGGCATTAACGTCGACTTCTCCAGTTTCTGCCAACCTACTCCACATTCTTCCTCCCTTCCCCATCCCTTTGTCTTCTTTCCTCAAGCTCTCCACCCCCTTCACTCTCCATTCGCCGAGCCATCTCTCCTTCCCCAGTTTGCTGGTGTGCCCTCCCTCCCTTATCCACCTATTAGTTCCTGCCTGTGCTTCTTCCCCCGCCCACCCCACCACCAATATTCTGTTTGGACAACTAACTACATTTTGCTCATACCTCAAAGAAGGGCTCAAGCCAGAAACATTGGCTATGTATCTTTATCTTTACCATTTATAAAGAACAATGTTTGACCTACTGAGTTTCTCTAACAATGTGCTTTTACTTCAACCACAGAGTCTGTAGACTTTTGTGTTTTACTCCTTTTAAGTCCTTCCTATCTAATGTATGTCCTCACAGGGCATTATTAGAGTAGAGCTGGTGCCTTGCAGTGCTAGAAATTCAGGTTGAACCCTGACCGGTGATGAAGTCTGCATGTTCTCCCGGTGGCCAAGTGGGCTTCCCCGGAGCTCTGGTTTCTTCCAACATCCCAATACGTGGGCATTGTAGGTTATCTGGCCTCTGTAAATAACCCCTAGTGTTATAGAATCTGGGGGGAATTGATAAGAATGTGGGGAGAATGCAAAATAAAAGGGATTACTGCATGTAGATGGTTGATAGGGGTTGGCATATGCATCATCTGGGAATGTATTCGCTATACATACATAAGGATAACAGGTCCTTTCAGCCCACAAGCCCATGCTGCCCTAATTACACCCAACTGACCTACAAGCCCCTGTAAGTTTTGGAATTTAGAATGAGGGGATCTCCTAGAAACATAAACAATTATGAAAAGCATAGATAAGATTGAGGTAGGTGAATTGCTTCCATTGGTAGGGGAGATCAGAAAATGGGACGGCCTCAAGAATAAGGGTAGTAGATTTAGGACGCAGATGAGGAGGAACTGCTTTTCCCAGAGCGGGGTGAATCTGTGGAATTCACTGTCCATTGAAGCAGTGGAGGCGACCTCAGTAAATATATTGAAGGCAAGATTGGATAGATTTTTACATAGTGAGGGAATTAAGGGATATGGGAAAAGGCAGGTAGGTGGAGATAAGTCATGATCTCACTGAATGGAGGAGCAGAGCAGGCTCAACGGGCCAATGGAGGAGCAGAGCAGGCTCAACGGGCCAATGGAGGAGCAGAGCAGGCTCAACGGGCCAATGGAGGAGCAGAGCAGGCTCAACGGGCCAATGGAGGAGCAGAGCAGGCTCAACGGGCCAATGGAGGAGCAGAGCAGGCTCAACGGACCAATGGAGGAGCAGAGCAGGCTCAACGGGCCAAGGGCCGACTTCTGCTCCTATTTATTCTCATGTTCTTAGACTTGGGCCGATTTCCACACTGTATCTCACTCTGACTCTACATAACTAAAAAAACTACTGCTCCGTGACACAGGAAAGGCTAAACTATTGAGCAAATATCACAGGTCAAAGGAAAGCAATGTTTCACACATCCACATTATTTGAACCCAGTCCAGAGAAAAAACACATTCAGGTACAAATTATGTTGCTCATACACATATTGACTGAACACTCCCTTGTGTTTGTATGACCAAGATTACCAATTACTTTGTACAACCTACTTAACAGAAATTTACGTAACAGATCTGCACAGTATCTGCCTGTATATAGCATGGTCAGGTCTCGTACAATGAACTGCTCTCTCTGCTTGGCATAAAAATACATAAAGCAAAACCAGGATGAGCAACTCGAACCTCCTCGAACAAAGACATTGATAAAGCTCCTCTCATGATGTTCCAAAACACTTCATAGACATAAAAGATTTTTCTTTGAGACAAAGCCACTGTTGTAATGCAGGAAATGTAGTCACACACTCATGTACAGTTCAGCCACTTCTCACAAACATTGGTGTGATTGATCATAAAACAGGAACAACTGGAAAAAAATCAGCCAACTCAGCCAGCAACCTCAGAGCAGTTTATGATTAGACACCGGCCCATTTCGATCAAGTTGTGTCACAGCACAGATGTGTAATGTTTCATTTAGACCCCCCCCCCCCACTAAAACGGGCATCTGTGATCAGATTTTCAAGTTCAAGTTTATTTTCACATTCACCAAGATACACGTAAAATGTTGGTTTTGCAAACAACCCAACTAATTATTTTACAAGAGACAGGAGCAGAAGTAGGCCATTTGGCCCATCGAGTCTGCTCCAGCATTCTAATCAAGAGCTGATCCATCCTCCCACTCAGCCCCACTCCCCGACTTACTCCTTGTAACCCATGATGCCCTGACTAGGGAGGTGGGTGAAGGTATACTGACGCCCGCTTCCAGGTAAAGGTGACCTGATGGAACAAATTTGTTTGTAAACACCACTGGGGACCCTGAAGGGGTGGTGCCATGTGCTGCAGCAGGCAGTCGACAATTTGAATCATCGCCCTTTAAAGGGAGGTAGACCTTTCCACCGACTTCTTCACGCTCCTGAATTACAGCCTAATCCAGAGGAAAAACAGTCATTGCCCCCCCCCATTCCTGAGCTGGAGAATGTCGGACAAAAGGTATGGGTGGCACCACCAGGTAGTGGCCCTCGTGTAAAAGGGGAAATAGGGACACCTGCCCAGGGTAACACTCGGTGGGTAGCTATTGAGGGACAGGATGATTTAGTCTGTTTAAATACTGAACGCTTACGGCGTCGTGAGTGACAAATGTCAGGCTTCTTTGTTCCAGATCCTCCGTCTTGCGCTCCTGCTGATCTGGCTTAACCGCTGCTTTGATGCCAGCAATTGGACGCACAAAATCAGTGAACCGGTGCGGACTCGAAAGGCCAACATGGCCTGTTTCCGCTCCGTAAATGGTTATATGGTTATATGGTAATGTCGAGGACATTCCGAGGGAGTTGCCCGCGGGGGACACGGCCCGTTGTATCCACTAATATATCTGATATTGTTCAGCATGTTTCAAAATCTGTTCGTGAGCTTCAGCGTCTGGGTATTGTGGCCTACAAGGATAGTTTGAGCCTTGATTTGAATCCTTTTTCATGGTTAGCTGGTACATTTGGGGGATTGGGCCACAATATTCTCCGTTGGTTGCTCGCATTATTGCTTATTTTTGTGAATATTATAGTTTTAGTTTCTCTTTTTTGCTCCTTCAGTACTCAAATGCTTGTAAGGTCTCGTAAGTGACAGGCTGCGATCAAGGGGTGGAATGTAATGGAGGATTTAGACTAGCTTATGCAAGAAGGGATGTAGTTGCATCAGAAGACATAATCTAAATTCTACCTTGGGGCCCAGGGATGCAGTTGAATATAGGAAGACATAATCTAATTTACACCATGAGGCCCAGGGATGCATATGAATTAGTAGACAAATCTAAATTCCACCAGTAGGCCCAGAGATGCAGTTGTCTTTTGGTGGTCGCAGACTGTCAGGAGACCTGAAGATAATTAAATCATTTATTCAAAGAGATAAGCTATGAGTAAACAACTTTTGGGTAATATAAGCCAAGGTCCCACTGCTGAAGTGGAGACTCTCTGAGGGGTGGAAATGTCTCTCAGCAAGAAGAAGAACTTCTAGAGTCCAGCTAACGTCCAGGTCGGGGGAGGTGGAGAAGCTGCTACCGGCGCCCCGACAACCTACTGCAAGTGTGTGGTCATTGCCTCGCTTCAACAATTGGGACCAGTCCAGGCATTGATAAGTATAATTGGGAAGGGCTTGCATATTGTAGTTTGAAATCAGCTTTTGAATTTGTAATAAACATTTGTATAAACTGAACTGCTCTCGGTGTGGATGTCTATTTTCTTTCGTTAGCTCAAACACTGTGACCAATCTAAAACGAACTAAGTGAGAGGTACAAGTTTACCCAGGACACCTGACTAAACAAATATTTGGCAGTCTCTGACCTAAACCTTAAATATACCCATCGACCTCACTTCCATAGCCGGCCGTGGCAACAAGTTCCACAGACTCATAATCCTCTGACTAAAGAATTTTTTTCACATCTTTGTTTTAAATTGACACCCTTTTACCCTGAATTTGTGCCCACTTGTCCAAGACTCCCCTACCACGGGGAACATCCTTGCCACATGCCTCTCTCCAGGTTTTACTGCATACCAAATGCCTCCATGAGGTCTCCCCTCCTCCTTCTGGACTTCAACGAGTACCATCCAAGAGCCAACAATCAAACCCTTTCATTCCTGGTATCATTTGAGTAAACTTTCTCTGAACCCTCTCCAATGGCAGCACATCTTTTCTCAAATAAGGCGCCCAAAACTACCCAGTGTCCAAGTGAGGTCTCACCAGCGCCCTATGGAGTCTCAACATTACATCCCTGCTCTTGTACGATATCCCTCTAGAAATGAACACCAACCTTACATTCGCCTTTACCACCAACTCAACCCAGAGATTAACTTTGAGAATACCCTGCACAAGGATTTTGAATTTTCTCCTCATCTAAATAATAGTCTGCTGGTCTATTTCTTCTACCAAATTGTATGGATGTATACTTTCCAACACTGTATTACATCTGCTACATCCTTGCCCATTCTCAAAATCTATCTGCCTCTCTGCAGCCTTTTGGTATCAACACCACTTCACCTCCACCTATTTTAGTATCATCTGAAATTTAGACACAAAACCATCATTTCCTGACTCCAAATCATTTGTATTAAACATACATAGGTCAATGAGGCACCACGCAGAAGGGCAGAGTTATAGAAAGAGGAAAAAGCAATTTTGAGGTTCAAATTAAAATTTTTAACAGCCCATGAGCCCATGCTACCTAATTGCACCCATATGACACAGTATATTTTGAACAGTGAGAGGAAACTGGAGCCCCCGGGGAAAACCCACGCAGACACAGGGAGAACGTACAAACTCCTTAAAGACAGCGCAGGATTTGAACCTTGGTCCCAATCACTGGCGCTCTATCAGCGCTGCACTAACCGCTATGCCACGTGCTACTAATTCATTCATTCATTCAGGTATCTGAAAACAGCAAAAAATAAACTGTCCTTGAATCTGGGGGTTCATGATCTCACACTCATGAATCTTCTTCCTGATGGGAGGAGAATTAAGGGAGTGTGACTGGGCTGGGATGAGTCTTTCATTATGTTAGTTGCAGTAAAACACGAGAGTCTGCAGACACTGTGGTTGAAGTAAAAACACGATGCTGGAGAAACTCAGCAGGTCAAACAGTGGACTTTACGTAGCAAAGATAAAGAGACAGAACCAATGTTTCAGGCTTGAGCCCCTTCATCAAGGGATGAGCAGAATGTAGGCAGGTGCCGAGAACAGAAATATGTGGGTTTTCTTCAGGTACCTGCCTACAATATGTTGGCTGCTTTTTGTTTGGATGCAGCAAGTAGTTTAACGCTATTGCAGGGCCAGTGACCCAGGTTCCAATGGAAGGAATGTTTTGTACATTCTCCCTGTGACCTAAATGGGTTTCCTCCCACATTCCAAAGATGTGCAGGATTAGTTGGTTGGCCGGTCACAAGGGTATATTTTGGCAGTGCTAGCTTAAGGGGCTCTTACTGCACTGTATCTCTAAACTGAGGGAAGGTTCTTACCCTGGCACCAAGTCCAGAGGTGATAAGGTATAAGATAGTATAAGAGGCAAAGAGACTGCTAGAGGGAGAGACCATGAGGAAGGTTGAAGGGGAGGGAGAAGAAAAGTTAGAGAAGAAAAAAACAAGTATGGGTATAAGTAAAGAGATGAAAAAAGTGAAACCAGATGGCTGTCAGGATTACCTTTCTTCTTCTTTGTCTTGACTTCGCGGACGAAGATTTATGAAGGGGTATGTCCGCGTCCGCTGCAGGTTCGTTGGTGACTGACAAGTCCGACGCGGGACAGGCAGGCACGGTTGCAGCGGTTGCAAGGGAAAATTGGTGGGTTGGGGTTGGGTGTTGGGGTTTTCCTCCTTTGTCTTTTGTCAGTGAGGTGGGCTCTGCGGTCTTCTTCAAAGGAGGTTGCTGCCCGCCGAACTGTGAGGCGCCAAGGTGCATGGTTGGAGGCGAGATCAGCCCACTGGTGGTGGTCAATGGGGCAGGCACCAAGAGATTTCTTGAAGCAGTCCTTGTACCTCTTCTTTGGTGCACCTCTGTCTCGGTGGCCAGTGGAGAGCTCGCCATAGAACACGATCTTGGGAAGGTGATGGTCCTCCATTCTGGAGATGTGACCCTAAAGTTGGAACAATTGACGTTCATCCCATGAAGGTTTTCAGGTTGTCCAGCAGGTATATGATGTGTGGTTCCTCAAATGGGCGGCATAGTAATTAGTTCAATGGCTTTACGGCGTCAGTGATCAGGAAAGGGGTTTGAATCCTGTGCTGTGTGTAAGGAGTTTGTACATTCTCCCCATATCTGGTGGGCTTTCCCCGGGGGTTCTGGTTTCCTCCCACATTTGAAATGTACCAGGAATGTAGATTAATTGGGTGTAAATTGGACGACCTGTTCCATGCTGTATGTCTAATTTTTTTTACATTTCTTAATTAATTTTTTTTTAATTTATGTTGACATTTAACCTCCCATAACAATGGATGAAGCTGAGGTCCTCAGTCTTCATCAATCTACAATAACCCAAGGTTTTCAGCGATAAACCTGCAGTGAGATGAACTGTAGCTCACTTGTAAAAACACACCAAAACCTGGAGGAGCTCAGCAAATCTTTTGGGCATCCATAGGAGGTAAAGCTATATCGCTGACATTTCGGGCCTGAGCCCTTCTTCAAGGAATAAGCAGAATGAGCCAGAACCAGGAAATTGCAGAAAGTCTCAGAATTCAGACAGTGCCGGCTGGGGGAGGAATTCAGAACAACAAAAGGAGTTAATTGGATACGATGAGGGAGGACGAGGCAAGAATTTATCATGCTTATGCAAAAGGAGACGGAAGGGAGAGCTATGGGAAGGCGATGGGGGAAGAAGTGTGGGGGGGGGGGGGGTGAGGTTTAAACAAAAGCCAGAGAAGTCGATATCAATTCCTTCTGGTTGGAGGGTGCCGAGTCAGAAGGTGAGGTGTTGTTTCTCCAATACGTGAGTGGTCTCAGTCTGGCAATGTATGACAGCATGGACACCAAGGGAATGCGATGGAGAAGTGAAGTGGGAGATCCACGCTATCGCGGTAGACAGAGCCAAGGTACTCAACAAAGTAATCTCCCAGTCTGCGTCCAGTCTCTCCAATGCAGGAGACCACAACCCAGCCAGCATTGTCTGAATTCTTGAAGAAGGGCTCAGGCCCAAAATATATCTTTGTCTCCAAAAGATGCTGAAAGGACCGGCTGAGTCCCTACAGCATTTCAGCGCGTTTATTACAATCAGAGCGTCTGCAGTCTATTGTGTTTCACCAACTTCAAAAATGGCCCACGCCTGAAACGTTGGCTACCCTTTACTTCCGATGGATGCTGCGAGATCTGCCCTGTTTCTCCAGCACATTTGTGCATTGCACTTGACCCCAGCATCTGCAGATTTTCTAAACTCCAACGTCCATATTTTGAAACTTGTACATCATCTGCCTGACTGAAAGAGGGAGGTGCCAATGCACAGAACAGGTTGCAGAAGGTTGTAAACTCGGCCAGCGCCAACATGAGCATCAGTCTTCTCTCCAATAAAGATGACTAAGAGACAGTAGCTCAAGAAAGATTATTTCTCACTGCAACCATCAAGGCGGTGGTACAGGAGCCTGAAGATGAACACCCAATGTTACAAAAACAACTTCAATCTGCCATCAGATTTCTGAACAGTCAATGAACCTAGAGATATTTTTCCTCTCTTTTCCACATTTTTTTTACAATGATCCTTATATTTTCAGAAATGTAATTTAGCACCTTGTTCTGGACAATCTAACTGCAAGTCAACAAATTTGATGACCCTTCTTCATGAAAATAAACCCAAGTCTGAGAGAATGACGAGGGTGGGATGGGTTATTGAACAGGTTGGCTGCTTTCCTGCGACAGTGGGAATTATAGATGGAAGAAAAATAGCTTGTGTGATCACTGAGTTTCACTTACAACTTCGCAATGGTGAAGCAAGTGTACAAAAGCAATGGACCAATTCTATTCAGCAAGAATAGAAACAGAATTCTACAATGACACGTAGATCTTCAATAATCTGAAATCGAAGAACAAACGAGTGTAAGACCAGCACAATTCTGAAAAACATTAAATAAAGAAAAATCTCCAGTGATTTTGGTTTCCAAATTTAAATTATTATTCCCATCAATGTCATACTGGAGTTACACAGTGAAAGGTCCATCCTGATCACTAGAGTTCTACAAAAAGAGAAAGGGCTGTCCTTACCACAGCATGAAAGTGACAGAACAGCTGTGCCCAAGCATAACACAGGGACAGAGACTTATCACACGTGAAGTAATGTGTTACAGGGACAGACCAGTCCTTGCCAGTAACGAACTGCAGTGTAACACAGTGACAGACCCGTCGTAACCAGTACCGTACACTAGTGTTTTGAAGTGACAAACCTGTGCACACCGGTACCGTACACCAGTGTAACACATCAACAGACCAATCCCAACCAGTACTGTGGCCCAGTGTTACACAGCAAAAGACCTGCCCCACCAATAGTGTATCCCAGTATTACAGTGTCAGGCCCGTTCCCACCACTCCTATGCCCAATATTACATTGTGACAAAGGCATCCGACAAGTACTGTACCAGGTTGAACAGGGACAGACACGTTCCCACCAGCACAGAGCCCCGGTGTTACACAGTGACAGCCACTTTCCCACCAGGACAGTAACCCGGAGTTACAGACTGACAGTCCCGTCCCCTACAGGACACTACCCCAGTGTTACAAAGTGACAGCACCGTCCCCTCCAGGACTCTACCCCGGTGTGACAAAGTGACAGCCCCGTCCCCTCCAGGACTCTACACCGGTGTTCCAAAGTGACAGCCCCGTCCCCACCAGGACTCGACCACGGAGTTACAAAGCGACAGCCCTGTCCCCTCCAGGAATCTACCCCGGTGTTACAAAGCGACAGCCTCGTCCCCACCAGGACTGCACCCTGGTGTAAAACAGACACAGACCTGTCCCCAACAGCACTGCACCCCGGTGTTACACAGACACAGAACCGTCCCCTCCAGTAATGTACCCCTATGTTACAGTGACAGCACCGTCCCCTCCAAAACTGGACCCCTATGTTACACAGTGACAGCCCCGTCACCTCCAGTACTGGACACCTATGTTACGAAGTGACAGCCCCATCCCCTCCAGGACTGTACCGGTATGTTACAGAGTGACAGCCCCATCGCCTCCAGTACTGGACCCATATGTTACACAGCGACAGCCCCGTCCCCTCCAGTACTGACCCCCGGTGTTACACAGTGACAGCCCTGTCCCCTCCAGTAATGTACCCCTATGTTACAGAGTGACAGCCCCGTCCCCTCCAGGACTGGACCCCTATGTTACACAGTGACTGCCCCGTCCCCTCCAGAACTAGACACCTATGTTACACAGTGACAGCCCCGTCCCCTCCAGGACTGGACCCTTATGTTACACAGTGACAGCCACGTCCCCTCCAGGACTGGACCCCTATGTTACACAGTGACAGCCCCGTCCCCTCCAGAACTGGACCGCTATGTTTCACAGTGACAGCCCCGTCCTCTCCAGGACTGGACCCCTATGTTACACAGTGACATCCACATCCCCTCCAGGACTGGACCCCTCTGTTACACAGTGACAGCCCCGTCCCCTCCAGTAATGGACCCCTATGTTACACAGTGACAACCCATCCCCTCCAGGACTGGACCCCTATGTTACACAATGACAGCCCCGTCCCCTCCAGGACTGGACCCGTATGTTACACAGTGACAGCCCCGTCCCCTCCAGGACGGGAACCCTATGTTACACAGTGACAGCCCCGTCCCCTCCAGCACTGGACCCCTATGTTACACAGTGACAGCCCCGTCCCCTCCAGGACTGGACCCCTATGTTACACAGTGACAGCCCCGTCCCCTCCAGGACTGGACCCCTATATTACACAGTGACAGCCCCGTCCCCTCCAGCACTGGACCCTTATGTTACACAGTGACAGCCCCGTCCCCTCCAGGACTGCATCCCTATGTTACACAGTGACAGCCCCGTCCCCTCCAGGACTGGACCCCTATGTTACACAGTGACAGCCCCGTAGCCTCCAGGACGGGAACCCTATGTTACACAGTGACAGCCCCGTCCCCTCCAGCACTGGACCCCTATGTTACACAGTGACAGCCCCGTCCCCTCCAGGACTGGACCCCTATGTTACACAGTGACAGCCCCGTCCCCTCCAGGACTGGACCCTTATGTTACACAGTGACAGCCCCGTCCCCTCCAGGACTGGACCCCTATGTTACACAGTGACAGCCCCGTCCCCTCCAGGACTGGACCCTTATGTTACACAGTGACAGCCCCGTCCCCTCCAGCACTGGACCCCTATGTTACACAGTGACAGCCCCGTCCCCTCCAGCACTGGACCCCTATGTTACACAGTGACAGCCCCGTCCCCTCCAGGACTGGACCCCTATGTTACACAGTGACAGCCCCGTCCCCTCCAGGACGGGAACCCTATGTTACACAGTGACAGCCCCGTTCCCTCCAGCACTGGACCCCTATGTTACACAGTGACAGCCCCGTCCCCTCCAGGACTGGACCCTTATGTTACACAGTGACAGCCACGTCCCCTCCAGGACTGGACCCCTATGTTACACAGTGACAGCCCCGTCCCCTCCAGGACTGGACCCCTATGTTACACAGTGACAGCCCCGTCCCCTCCAGGACTGGACCCTTATGTTACACAGTGACAGCCCCGTCCCCTCCAGGACTGGACCCCTATGTTACACAGTGACAGCCCCGTCCCCTCCAGGACTGGACCCCTATGTTACACAGTGACAGCCCCGTCCCCTCTAGGACGGGAACCCTATGTTACACAGTGACAGCCCCGTCCCCTCCAGCACTGGACCCCTATGTTACACAGTGACAGCCCCGTCCCCTCCAGGACTGGACCCCTATGTTACACAGTGACAGCCCCGTCCCCTCCAGGACTGGACCCCTATGTTACACAGTGACAGCCCCGTCCCCTCCAGGACTGGACCCTTATGTTACACAGTGACAGCCCCGTCCCCTCCAGGACTGGACCCCTATGTTACACAGTGACAGCCCCGTCCCCTCCAGGACTGGACCCCTATGTTACACAGTGACAGCCCCGTCCCCTCCAGGACTGGACCCCTATGTTACACAGTGACAGCCCCGTCCCCTCCAGGACTGGACCCTTATGTTACACAGTGACAGCCCCGTCCCCTCCAGGACTGGACCCCTATGTTACACAGTGACAGCCCCGTCCCCTCCAGGACTGGACCCTTATGTTACACAGTGACAGCCCCGTCCCCTCCAGGACTGGACCCCTATGTTACACAGTGACAGCCCCGTCCCCTCCAGGACTGGACCCCGATGTTACACAGTGACAGCCCCGTCCCCTCCAGGACGGGAAGCCTATGTTACACAGTGACAGCCCCGTCCCCTCCAGCACTGGACCCTTATGTTACACAGTGACAGCCTCGTCCCCTCCAGGACTGGACCCCTATGTTACACAGTGACAGCCCCGTCCCCACCAGGACTGGACCCCTATGTTACACAGTGACAGCCCCGTCCCCTCCAGGACTGGACCCCTATGTTACATAGTGACAGCCCCGTCCCCTCCAGGACTGGACCCCAATGTTACACAGTGACAGCCCCGTCCCCACCAGGACTGGACCCCTATGTTACACAGTGACAGCCCCGTCCCCTCCAGGACTGGACCCCTATGTTACATAGTGACAGCCCCGTCCCCTCCAGGACTGGACCCCAATGTTACACAGTGACAGCCCCGTCCCCACCAGGACTGGACCCCTATGTTACACAGTGACAGCCCCGTCCCCTCCAGGACTGGACCCGTATGTTACACAGTGACAGCCCCGTCCCCTCCAGGACTGGACCCCTATGTTACACAGTGACAGCCCCGTCCCCTCCAGGACTGGACCCCTATGTTACACAGTGACAGCCCCGTCCCCTCCAGGACGGGAAGCCTATGTTACACAGTGACAGCCCCGTCCCCTCCAGCACTGGACCCTTATGTTACACAGTGACAGCCTCGTCCCCTCCAGGACTGGACCCCTATGTTACACAGTGACAGCCCGTCCCCTCCAGGACTGGACCCCTATGTTACACAGTGACAGCCCCGTCCCCTCCAGGACTGGACCCCTATGTTACACAGTGACAGCCCCGTCCCCTCCAGGACTGGACCCCTATGTTACACAGTGACAGCCCCGTCCCCTCCAGGACTGGACCCCTATGTTACACAGTGACAGCCCCGTCCCCTCCAGGACTGGACCCTTATGTTACACAGTGACAGCCCCGTCCCCTCCAGGACGGGAAGCCTATGTTACACAGTGACAGCCCCGTCCCCTCCAGCACTGGACCCTTATGTTAAACAGTGACAGCCTCGTCCCCTCCAGGACTGGACCCCTATGTTACACAGTGACAGCCCCGTCCCCTCCAGGACTGGACCCCTATGTTACACAGTGACAGCCCCGTCCCCTCCAGGACTGGACCCCTATGTTACACAGTGACAGACCCGTCCCCTCCAGGACTGGACCCCTATGTTACAGTGACAGCTATGTCCCCTGCAGGACTGGACCCCTATGTTACACAGTGACAGCCCAGTCCCCTCCAGGACGGGAACCCTATGTTACACAGTGACAGCCCCGTCCCCTCCAGCACTGGACCCCTATGTTACACAGTGACAGCCCCGTCCCCTCCAGGACTGGACCCCTATGTTACACAGTGACAGCCCCGTCCCCTCCAGGACTGGACCCTTATGTTACACAGAGACAGCCCCGTCCCCTCCAGGACTGGACCCCTATGTTACACAGTGACAGCCCCGTCCCCTCCAGGACTGGACCCCTATGTTACACAGTGACAGCCCAGTCCCCTCCAGGACTGGACCCTTATGTTACACAGTGACAGCCCCGTCCCCTCCAGGACTGGACCCCTATGTTACACAGTGACAGCCCCGTCCCCTCCAGGACTGGACCCCTATGTTACACAGTGACAGCCCCGTCCCCTCCAGGACGGGAACCCTATGTTACACAGTGACAGCCCCGTCCCCTCCAGCACTGGACCCCAATGTTACACAGTGACAGCCCCGTCCCCTCCAGGACTGGACCCCTATGTTACACAGTGACAGCCCCGTCCCCTCCAGGACTGGACCCCTATGTTACAGAGTGACAGCCCCGACCCCTCCAGGACTGGACCCTTATGTTACACAGTGACAGCCCCATCCCCTCCAGGACTGGACCCCTATGTTACACAGTGACAGCCCCGTCCCCTCCAGGACTGGACCCCTATGTTACACAGTGACAGCCCCGTCCCCTCCAGGACTGGACCCCTATGTTACACAGTGACAGCCCCGTCCCCTCCAGGACTGAACCCTTATGTTACACAGTGACAGCCCCGTCCCCTCCAGGACTGGACCCCTATGTTACACAGTGACAGCCCCGTCCCTTCCAGGACTGGACCCTTATGTTACACAGTGACAGCCCCGTCCCCTCCAGGACTGGACCCCTATGTTACACAGTGACAGCCCCGTCCCCTCCAGGACTGGACCCCTATGTTACACAGTGACAGCCCCGTCCCCTCCAGGACGGGAAGCCTATGTTACACAGTGACAGCCTCGTCCCCTCCAGCACTGGACCCTTATGTTACACAGTGACAGCCCCGTCCCCTCCAGGACTGGACCCCTATGTTACACAGTGACAGCTATGTCCCCTCCAGGACTGGACCCCTATGTTACACAGTGACAGCCCAGTCCCCTCCAGGACGGGAACCCTATGTTACACAGTGACAGCCCCGTCCCCTCCAGCACTGGACACCTATGTTACACAGTGACAGCCCCGTCCCCTCCAGGACTGGACCCCTATGTTACACAGTGACAGCCCCGTCCCCTCCAGGACTGGACCCCTATGTTACACAGTGACAGCCCCGTCCCCTCCAGGACTGGACCCCTATGTTACACAGTGACAGCCCCGTCCCCTCCAGGACTGGACCCCTATGTTACACAGTGACAGCCCCGTCCCCTCCAGGAATGGACCCCTATGTTACACAGTGACAGCCCCGTCCCCTCCAGGACTGGACCCCTATGTTACACAGTGACAGCTATGTCCCCTCCAGGACTGGACCCCTATGTTACACAGTGACAGCCCAGTCCCCTCCAGGACGGGAACCCTATGTTACACAGTGACAGCCCCGTCCCCTCCAGCACTGGACCCCTATGTTACACAGTGACAGCCCCGTCCCCTCCAGGACTGGACCCCTATGTTACACAGTGACAGCCCCGTCCCCTCCAGGACTGGACCCTTATGTTACACAGTGACAGCCCCGTCCCCTCCAGGACTGGACCCCTATGTTACACAGTGACAGCCCCGTCCCCTCCAGGACTGGACCCTTATGTTACACAGTGACAGCCCCGTCCCCTCCAGGACTGGACCCCTATGTTACACAGTGACAGCCCCGTCCCCTCCAGGACTGGACCCCTATGTTACACAGTGACAGCCCCGTCCCCTCCAGGACGGGAACCCTATGTTACACAGTGACAGCCCCGTCCCCTCCAGCACTGGACCCCTATGTTACACAGTGACAGCCCCGTCCCCTCCAGGACTGGACCCCTATGTTACACAGTGACAGCCCCGTCCCCTCCAGGACTGGACCCCTATGTTACACAGTGACAGCCCCGTCCCCTCCAGGACTGGACCCTTATGTTACACAGTGACAGCCCCGTCCCCTCCAGCACTGGACCCCTATGTTACACAGTGACAGCCCCGTCCCCTCCAGGACTGGACCCCTATGTTACACAGTGACAGCCCCGTCCCCTCCAGGACTGGACCCCTATGTTACACAGTGACAGCCCCGTCCCCTCCAGGACTGGACCCTTATGTTACACAGTGACAGCCCCGTCCCCTCCAGGACTGGACCCCTATGTTACACAGTGACAGCCCCGTCCCCTCCAGGACTGGACCCTTATGTTACACAGTGACAGCCCCGTCCCCTCCAGGACTGGACCCCTATGTTACACAGTGACAGCCCCGTCCCCTCCAGGACTGGACCCCTATGTTACACAGTGACAGCCCCGTCCCCTCCAGGACGGGAAGCCTATGTTACACAGTGACAGCCCCGTCCCCTCCAGCACTGGACCCTTATGTTACACAGTGACAGCCCCGTCCCCTCCAGGACTGGACCCCTATGTTACACAGTGACAGCCCAGTCCCCTCCAGGACTGGACCCCTATGTTACACAGTGACAGCCCCGTCCCCTCCAGGACGGGAACCCTATGTTACACAGTGACAGCCCCGTCCCCTCCAGCACTGGACCACTATGTTACACAGTGACAGTCCCGTCCCCTCCAGGACTGGACCCCTATGTTACACAGTGACAGCCCCGTCCCCTCCAGGACTGGACCCCTATGTTACACAGTGACAGCCCCGTCCCCTCCAGCACTGGACCCTTATGTTACACAGTGACAGCCCCGTCCCCTCCAGGACTGGATCCCTATGTTACACAGTGACAGCCCCGTCCCCTCCAGGACTGGACCCCTATGTTACACAGTGACAGCCCCGTCCCCTCCAGGACGGGAACCCTATGTTACACAGTGACAGCCCCGTCCGCTCCAGCACTGGACCCCTATGTTACACAGTGACAGCCCCGTCCCCTCCAGGACTGGACCCCTATGTTACACAGTGACAGCCCCGTCCCCTCCAGGACTGGACCCTTATGTTACACAGTGACAGCCCCGTCCCCTCCAGGACTGGACCCCTATGTTACACAGTCACAGCCCCGTCCCCTCCAGCACTGGACCCTTATGTTACACAGTGACAGCCCCGTCCCCTCCAGGACTGGACCCTTATGTTACACAGTGACAGCCCCGTCCCCTCCAGGACTGGACCCCTATGTTACACAGTGACAGCCCCGTCCCCTCCAGGACTGGACCCCTATGTTACACAGTGACAGCCCCGTCCCCTCCAGGACTGGACCCCTATGATACACAGTGACAGCCCCGTCCCCTCCAGGACTGGACCCCTATGTTACACAGTGACAGCCCCGTCCCCTCCAGGACTGGACCCCTATGTTACACAGTGACAGCCCCGTCCCCTCCAGGACTGGACCCCTATGTTACACAGTGACAGCTATGTCCCCTCCAGGACTGGACCCCTATGTTACACAGTGACAGCCCAGTCCCCTCCAGGACGGGAACCCTATGTTACACAGTGACAGCCCCGTCCCCTCCAGGACTGGACCCCTATGTTACACAGTGACAGCCCCGTCCCCTCCAGGACTGGACCCCTATGTTACACAGTGACAGCCCCGTCCCCTCCAGGACTGGACCCTTATGTTACACAGTGACAGCCCCGTCCCCTCCAGGACTGGACCCCTATGTTACACAGTGACAGCCCCGTCCCCTCCAGGACTGGACCCCTATGTTACACAGTGACAGCCCCGTCCCCTCCAGGACTGGACCCTTATGTTACACAGTGACAGCCCCGTCCCCTCCAGGACTGGACCCCTATGTTACACAGTGACAGCCCCGTCCCCTCCAGGACTGGACCCCTATGTTACACAGTGACAGCCCCGTCCCCTCCAGGACGGGAACCCTATGTTACACAGTGACAGCCCCGTCCCCTCCAGCACTGGACCCCTATGTTACACAGTGACAGCCCCGTCCCCTCCAGGACTGGACCCCTATGTTACACAGTGACAGCCCCGTCCCCTCCAGGACTGGACCCCTATGTTACACAGTGACAGCCCCGTCCCCTCCAGGACTGGACCCTTATGTTACACAGTGACAGCCCCATCCCCTCCAGCACTGGACCCCTATGTTACACAGTGACAGCCCCGTCCCCTCCAGGACTGGACCCCTATGTTACACAGTGACAGCCCCGTCCCTTCCAGGACTGGACCCCTATGTTACACAGTGACAGCCCCGTCCCCTCCAGGACTGGACCCTTATGTTACACAGTGACAGCCCCGTCCCCTCCAGCACTGGACCCCTATGTTACACAGTGACAGCCCCGTCCCCTCCAGGACTGGACCCTTATGTTACACAGTGACAGCCCTGTCCCCTCCAGGACTGGACCCTTATGTTACACAGTGACAGCCCTGTCCCCTCCAGCACTGGACCCCTATGTTACACAGTGACAGCCCCGTCCCCTCCAGGACTGGACCCTTATGTTACACAGTGACAGCCCCGTCCCCTCCAGGACTGGACCCTTATGTTACACAGTGACAGCCCCGTCCCCTCCAGCACTGGACCCCTATGTTACACAGTGACAGCCCCGTCCCCTCCAGGACTGGACCCCTATGTTACACAGTGACAGCCCTCTCCCCACCAGCACTGGACCCCTATGTTACATAGTGACAGCCCCGTCCCCTCCAGGACTGGACCCCTATGTTACACAGTGACAGCCGCGTCCCTTCCAGGACTGGACCCCTATGTTACACAGTGACAGCCCCGTCCCCTCCAGGACTGGACCCTTATGTTACACAGTGACAGCCCCGTCCCCTCCAGCACTGGACCCCTATGTTACACAGTGACAGCCCCGTCCCCTCCAGGACTGGACCCTTATGTTACACAGTGACAGCCCCGTCCCCTCCAGGACTGGACCCCTATGTCACACAGTGACAGCCCCGTCCCCTCCAGGACTGGACCCTTATGTTGCACAGTGACAGCCCCGTCCCCTCCAGCACAGGACCCCTATGTTACACAGTGACAGCCCCGTCCCCTCCAGGACTGGACCCTTATGTTACACAGTGACAGCCCCGTCCCCTCCAGCACTGGACCCCTATGTTACACAGTGACAGCCCCGTCCCCTCCAGGACTGGACCCCTATGTTACACAGTGACAGCCCCGTCCCCTCCAGGACTGGACCCTTATGTTACACAGTGACAGCCCCGTCCCCTCCAGGACTGGACCCCTATGTTACACAGTGACAGCCCCGTCCCCTCCAGGACGGGACCCCTATGTTACACAGTGACAGCCCCGTCCCCTCCAGCACTGGACCCCTATGTTACACAGTGACAGCCCCGTCCCCTCCAGGACTGGACCCTTATGTTACACAGTGACAGACCCGTCCCCTCCAGCACTGGACCCCTATGTTACACAGTGACAGCCCCGTCCCCTCCAGGACTGGACCCCTATGTTACACAGTGACAGCCCCGTCCCCTCCAGGACTGGACCCTTATGTTACACAGTGACAGCCCCGTCCCCTCCAGGACTGGACCCTTATGTTACACAGTGACAGCCCCGTCCCCTCCAGCACTGGACCCCTATGTTACACAGTGACAGCCACGTCCCCTCCAGGACTGGACCCCTATGTTACACAGTGACAGCCCCGTCCCCTCCAGGACTGGACCCCTATGTTACACAGTGACAGCCCCGTCCCCTCCAGGACTGGACCCTTATGTTACACAGTGACAGCCCCGTCCCCTCCAGGACTGGACACCTACGTTACACAGTGACAGCCCCGTCCCCTCCAGGACGGGAACCCTATGTTACACAGTGACAGCCCCGTCCCCTCCAGGACGGGAACCCTATGTTACACAGTGACAGCCCCGTCCCCTCCAGCACTGGACCCCTATGTTACACAGTGACAGCCCCGTCCCCTCCAGGACTGGACCCCTATGTTACACAGTGACAGCCCCGTCCCCTCCAGGACTGGACCCCTATGTTACACAGTGACAGCCCCGTCCCCTCCAGGACTGGACCCTTATGTTACACAGCGACAGCCCCGTCCCCTCCAGGACTGGACCCCTATGTTACACAGTGACAGCCCCGTCCCCTCCAGGACTGGACCCCTATGTTACACAGTGACAGCCCCGTCCCCTCCAGGACTGGACCCTTATGTTACACAGTGACAGCCCCGTCCCCTCCAGGACTGGACCCCTATGTTACACAGTGACAGCCCCGTCCCCTCCAGGACGGGAACCCTATGTTACACAGTGACAGCCCCGTCCCCTCCAGCACTGGAACCCTATGTTACACAGTGACAGCCCCGTCCCCTCCAGGACTGGACCCTTATGTTACACAGTGACAGCCCCGTCCCCTCCAGCACTGGACCCCTATGTTACACAGTGACAGCCCCGTCCCCTCCAGGACTGGACCCCTATGTTACACAGTGACAGCCCCGTCCCCTCCAGGACTGGACCCTTATGTTACACAGTGACAGCCCCGTCCCCTCCAGGACTGGACCCTTATGTTACACAGTGACAGCCCCGTCCCATCCAGCACTGGACCCCTATGTTACACAGTGACAGCCCCGTCCCCTCCAGGACTGGACCCCTATGTTACACAGTGACAGCCCCGTCCCCTCCAGGACTGGACCCCTATGTTACACAGTGACAGCCCCGTCCCCTCCAGGACTGGACCCCTATGTTACACGGTGACAACCCCGTCCCCTCCAGGACTGGACCCCTATGTTACACAGTGACAGCCACGTCCCCTCCAGGACTGGACCCCTATGTTACACAGAGACAACCCCGTCCCCTCCAGGACTGGACCCCTATGTTACACAGTGACAGCCCCGTCCCCTCCAGGACTGGACCCCTATGTTACACAGTGACAGCCCCGTCCCCTCCAGGACTGGACCCATATGTTACACAGTGTCAGCCCCGTCCCCTCCAGGACTGGACCACTATGTTACACAGTGACAGCTCCGTCCCCTCCAGGACTGGACCCTTATGTTACACAGTGACAGCCCATTCCCCTCCAGGAATGGACCCTTATGTTACACAGTGACAGCCCCGTCCCCTCCAGGACGGGAACCCTATGTTACACAGTGACAGCCCCGTCCCCTCCAGCACTGGACCCCTATGTTACACAGTGACAGTCCCGTCCCCTCTAGGACTGGACCCTTATGTTACACAGTGACAGCCCCGTCCCCTCCAGCACTTGACCCCTATGTTACACAGTGACAGCCTCGTCCCCTCCAGGACTGGACCCCGATGTTACACAGTGACAGCCCCGTCCCCTCCAGGACTGGACCCTTATGTTACACAGTGACAGCCCCGTCCCTTCCAGGACTGGACCCTTATGTTACACAGTGACAGCCCCGTCCCCTCCAGCACTGGACCCCTATGTTACACAGTGACAGCCCCGTCCCCTCCAGGACTGGACCCATATGTTACACAGTGACAGCCCCGTCCCCTCCAGGACGGGAACCCTATGTTACACAGTGACAGCCCAGTCCCCTCCAGCACTGGACCCCTATGTTACACAGTGACAGCCCCGTCCCCTCCAGGACTGGACCCCTATGTTACACAGTGACAGCCCCGTCCCCTCCAGGACTGGACCCTTATGTTACACAGTGACAGCCCCGTCCCCTCCAGGACTGGACCCCTATGTTACACAGTGACAGCCCCGTCCCCTCCAGGACTGGACCCCTATGTTACACAGTGACAGCCCCGTCCCCTCCAGGACGGGAACCCTATGTTACACAGTGACAGCCCCGTCCCCTCCAGCACTGGACCCCTATGTTACACAGTGACAGCCCCGTCCCCTCCAGGACTGGACCCCTATGTTACACAGTGACAGCCCCGTCCCCTCCAGGACTGGACCCCTATGTTACACAGTGACAGCCCCGTCCCCTCCAGGACTGGACCCTTATGTTACACAGTGACAGCCCCGTCCCCTCCAGGACTGGACCCCTATGTTACACAGTGACAGCCCCGTCCCCTCCAGGACTGGACCCCTATGTTACACAGTGACAGCCCCGTCCCCTCCAGGACTGGACCCTTATGTTACACAGTGACAGCCCCGTCCCCTCCAGGACTGGACCCCTATGTTACACAGTGACAGCCCCGTCCCCTCCAGGACTGGACCCTTATGTTACACAGTGACAGCCCCGTCCCCTCCAGGACTGGACCCCTGTGTTACACAGTGACAGCCCCGTCCCCTCCAGGACTGGACCCCTATGTTACACAGTGACAGCCCCGTCCCCACCAGGACGGGAACCCTATGTTACACAGTGACAGCCCCGTCCCCTCCAGCACTGGACCCCTATGTTACACAGTGACAGCCCCGTCCCCTCCAGGACTGGACCCCTATGTTACACAGTGACAGCCCCGTCCCCTCCAGGACTGGACCCTTATGTTACACAGTGACAGCCCCGTCCCCTCCAGGACTGGACCCCTATGTTACACAGTGACAGCCCCGTCCCCTCCAGGACTGGACCCTTATGTTACACAGTGACAGCCCCGTCCCCTCCAGCACTGGACCCTTATTTTACACAGTGACAGCCCCGTCCCCTCCAGCACTGGACCCCTATGTTACACAGTGACAGCCCCGTCCCCTGCAGGACTGGACCCCTATGTTACACAGTGACAACCCCGTCCCCTCCAGCACTGGACCCCTATGTTACACAGTGACAGCCCCGTCCCCTCCAGGACTGGACCCTTATGTTACACAGTGACAGCCCCGTCCCCTCCAGGACTGGACCCTTATGTTACACAGTGACAGCCCCGTCCCCTCCAGGACTGGACCCATATGTTACACAGTGACAGCCCCGTCCCCTCCAGGACTGGACCCCTATGTTACACAGTGACAGCCCCGTCCCCTCCAGGACTGGACCCTTATGTTACACAGTGACAGCCCCGTCCCCTCCAGGACTGGACCCCTATGTTATACAGTGACAGCCCCGTCCCCTCCAGGACTGGACCCCTATGTTACACAGTGACAGCCCCGTCCCCTCCAGGACGGGAACCCTATGTTACACAGTGACAGCCCCGTCCCCTCCAGCACTGGACCCCTATGTTACACAGTGACAGCCCCGTCCCCTCCAGGACTGGACCCCTATGTTACACAGTGACAGCCCCGTCCCCTCCAGGACTGGACCCCTATGTTACACAGTGACAGCCCCGTCCCCTCCAGGACTGGACCCCTATGTTACACAGTGACAGCCCCGTCCCCTCCAGGACTGGACCCCTATGTTACACAGTGACAGCCCCGTCCCCTCCAGGACTGGACCCCTATGTTACACAGTGACAGCCCCGTCCCCTCCAGGACTGGACCCCTATGTTACACAGTGACAGCCCCGTCCCCTCCAGGACTGGACCCTTATGTTACACAGTGACAGCCCCGTCCCCTCCAGGACTGGACCCCTATGTTACACAGTGACAGCCCCGTCCCCTCCAGGACTGGACCCTTATGTTACACAGTGACAGCCCCGTCCCCTCCAGCACTGGACCCCTATGTTACACAGTGACAGCCCCGTCCCCTCCAGGACTGGACCCCTATGTTACACAGTGACAGCCCCGTCCCCTCCAGGACTGGACCCTTATGTTACACAGTGACAGCCCCGTCCCCTCCAGGACTGGACACTTATGTTACACAGTGACAGCCCCGTCCCCTCCAGCACTGGACCCCTATGTTACACAGTGACAGCCCCGTCCCCTCCAGGACTGGACCCCTATGTTACACAGTGACAGCCCCGTCCCCTCCAGGACGGGAACCCTATGTTACACAGTGACAGCCCCGTCCCCTCCAGCACTGGACCCCTATGTTACACAGTGACAGCCCCGTCCCCTCCAGGACTGGACCCTTATGTTACACAGTGACAGCCCCGTCCCCTCCAGGACTGGACCCTTATGTTACACAGTGACAGCCCCGTCCCCTCCAGGACTGGACCCCTATGTTACACAGTGACAGCCCCGTCCCCTCCAGGACTGGACCCCTATGTTACACAGTGACAGCCCCGTCCCCTCCAGGACTGGACCCTTATGTTACACAGTGACAGCCCCGTCCCCTCCAGGACTGGACCCCTATGTTACACAGTGACAGCCCCGTCCCCTCCAGGACTGGACCCCGATGTTACACAGTGACAGCCCCGTCCCCTCCAGGACGGGAACCCTATGTTACACAGTGACAGCCCCGTCCCCTCCAGCACTGGACCCCTATGTTACACAGTTACAGCCCCGTCCCCTCCAGGACTGGACCCCTATGTTACACAGGGACAGCCCCGTCCCCTCCAGGACTGGACCCATATGTTACACAGTGACAGCCCCGTCCCCTCCATGACTGGACCCTTATGTTACACAGTGACAGCCCCGTCCCCTCCAGGACTGGACCCCTATGTTACACAGTGACAGCCCCGTCCCCTCCAGGACTGGAACCCTATGTTACACAGTGACAGCCCCGTCCCCTCCAGGACTGGACCCTTATGTTACACAGTGACAGCCCCGTCCCCTCCAGGACTGGACCCCTATGTTACACAGTGACAGCCCCGTCCCCTCCAAAACTGGACCCCTATGTTACACAGTGACAGCCCCGTCCCCTCCAGGACTGGACCCCTATGTTACACAGTGACAGCCCCGTCCCCTCCAGGACTGGACCCCTATGTTACACAGTGACAGCCCCGTCCCCTCCAGGACGGGAACCCTATGTTACACAGTGACAGCCCCATCCCCTCCAGCACTGGACCCCTATGTTACACAGTTACAGCCCCGTCCCCTCCAGGACTGGACCCCTATGTTACACAGGGACGGCCCCGTCCCCTCCAGGACTGGACCCCTATGTTACACAGTGACAGCCCCGTCCCCTCCATGACTGGACCCTTATGTTACACAGTGACAGCCCCGTCCCCTCCAGGACAGGACCCCTATGTTACACAGTGACAGCCCCGTCCACTCCAGGACTGGAACCCTATGTTACACAGTGACAGCCCCGTCCCCTCCAGGACTGGACCCTTATGTTACACAGTGACAGCCCCGTCCCCTCCAGGACTGGACCCCTATGTTACACAGTGACAGCCCCGTCCCCTCCAGGACTGGACCCCTATGTTACACAGTGACAGCCCCATCCCCTCCAGGACGGGAACCCTATGTTACACAGTGACAGCCCCGTCCCCTCCAGCACTGGACCCCTATGTTACACAGTCACAGCCCCGTCCCCTCCAGCACTGGACCCCTATGTTACACAGTGACAGCCCCGTCCCCTCCAGGACTGGACCCCTATGTTACACAGTGACAGCCCCGTCCCCTCCAGGACTGGACCCTTATGTTACACAGTGACAGCCCCGTCCCCTCCAGGACTGGACCCCTATGTTACACAGTAACAGCCCCGTCCCCTCCAGGACTGGACCCCTATGTTACACAGTGACAGCCCCGTCCCCTCCAGGACGGGAACCCTATGTTACACAGTGACAGCCCCGTCCCCTCAAGCACTGGACCCCTATGTTACACAGTGACAGCCCCGTCCCCTCCAGGACTGGACCCCTATGTTACACAGTGACAGCCCCGTCCCCTCCAGGACTGGACCCCTATGTTACACAGTGACAGCCCCGTCCCCTCCAGGACTGGACCCTTATGTTACACAGTGACAGCCCCGTCCCCTCCAGGACTGGACCCCTATGTTACACAGTGACAGCCCCGTCCCCTCCAGCACTGGACCCCTATGTTACACAGTGACAGCCCCGTCCCCTCCAGCACTGGACCCCTATGTTACACAGTTACAGCCCCGTCCCCTCCAGGACTGGACCCCTATGTTACACAGGGACAGCCCCGTCCCCTCCAGGACTGGACCCCTATGTTACACAGTGACAGCCCCGTCCCCTCCACGACTGGACCCTTATGTTACACAGTGACAGCCCCGTCCCCTCCAGGACTGGACCCTTATGTTACACAGTGACAGCCCCGTCCCCTCCAGGACTGGACCCCTATGTTACACAGTGACAGCCCCGTCCCCTCCAGCACTGGACCCCTATGTTACACAGTGACAGCCCCGTCCCCTCCAGCACTGGACCCCTATGTTACACAGTGACAGCCCCGTCCCCTCCAGGACTGGACCCCTATGTTACACAGTGACAGCCCCGTCCCCTCCAGGACTGGACCCTTATGTTACACAGTGACAGCCCCGTCCCCTCCAGGACTGGACCCCTATGTTACACAGTAACAGCCCCGTCCCCTCCAGGACTGGACCCCTATGTTACACAGTGACAGCCCCATCCCCTCCAGGACGGGAACCCTATGTTACACAGTGACAGCCCCGTCTCCTCAAGCACTGGACCCCTATGTTACACAGTGACAGCCCCGTCCCCTCCAGGACTGATCCCCTATGTTACACAGTGACAGCCCCGTCCCCTCCAGGACTGGACCCCTATGTTACACAGTGACAGCCCCGTCCCCTCCAGGACTGGACCCTTATGGTACACAGTGACAGCCCCGTCCCCTCCAGGACTGGACCCCTATGTTACACAGTGACAGCCCCGTCCCCTCCAGGACTGGACCCCTATGTTACACAGTGACAGCCCCGTCCCCTCCAGGACGGGAACCCTATGTTACACAGTGACAGCCCCGTCCCCTCCAGCACTGGACCCCTATGTTACACAGTGACAGCCCCGTCCCCTCCAGGACTGGACCCCTATGTTACACAGTGACAGCCCCGTCCCCTCCAGGACTGGACCCCTATGTTACACAGTGACAGCGCAGTCCCCTCCAGGACTGGACCCTTATGTTACACAGTGACAGCCCCGTCCCCTCCAGGACTGGACCCCTATGTTACACAGTGACAGCCCCGTCCCCTCCAGGACTGGACCCCTATGTTACACAGTGACAGCCCCGTCCCCTCCAGGACGGGAACCCTATGTTACACAGTGACAGCCCCGTCCCCTCCAGCACTGGACCCCTATGTTACACAGTGACAGCCCCGTCCCCTCCAGGACTGGACCCCTATGTTACACAGTGACAGCCCCGTCCCCTCCAGGACTGGACCCCTATGTTACACAGTGACAGCCCCGTCCCCTCCAGGACTGGACCCTTATGTTACACAGTGACAGCCCCGTCCCCTCCAGGACTGGACCCCTATGTTACACAGTGACAGCCCCGTCCCCTCCAGGATTGGACCCTTATGTTACACAGTGACAGCCCCGTCCCCTCCAGGACTGGACCCCTATGTTACACAGTGACAGCCCCGTCCCCTCCAGGACTGGACCCCAATGTTACACAGTGACAGCCCCGTCCCCTCCAGGACGGGAAGCCTATGTTACACAGTGACAGCCCCGTCCCCTCCAGCACTGGACCCTTATGTTACACAGTGACAGCCCCGTCCCCTCCAGGACTGGACCCCTATGTTACACAGTGACAGCTCCGTCCCCTCCAGGACTGGACCCCTATGTTACACAGTGACAGCCCCGTCCCCTCCAGGACGGGAACCCTATGTTACACAGTGACAGCCCCGTCCCCTCCAGGACTGGACCCCTATGTTACACAGTGACAGCCCCGTCCCCTCCAGGACTGGACCCCTATGTTACACAGTGACAGCCCCGTCCCCTCCAGGACGGGAACCCTATGTTACACAGTGACAGCCCCGTCCCCTCCAGCACTGGACCCCTATGTTACACAGTGACAGCCCCGTCCCCTCCAGCACTGGACCCCTATGTACACAGTGACAGCCCCGTCCCCTCCAGCACTGGACCCTTATGTTACACAGTGACAGCCCCGTCCCCTCCAGCACTGGACCCTTATGTTACACAGTGACAGCCCCGTCCCCTCCAGGACGGGAACCCTATGTTACACAGTGACAGCCCCGTCCCCTCCAGCACTGGACCCCTATGTTACACAGTGACAGCCCCGTCCCCTCCAGGACTGGACCCCTATGTTACACAGTGACAGCCCCGTCCCCTCCAGGACTGGACCCCTATGTTACACAGTGACAGCCCCGTCCCCTCCAGGACTGGACCCTTATGTTACACAGTGACAGCCCCGTCCCCTCCAGGATGGGACCCCTATGTTACACAGTGACAGCCCCGTCCCCTCCAGGACTGGACCCTTATGTTACACAGTGACAGCCCCGTCCCCTCCAGGACTGGACCCCTATGTTACACAGTGACAGCCCCGTCCCCTCCAGGACTGGACCCCGATGTTACACAGTGACAGCCCCGTCCCCTCCAGGACGGGAAGCCTATGTTACACAGTGACAGCCCCGTCCCCTCCAGCACTGGACCCTTATGTTACACAGTGACAGCCCCGTCCCCTCCAGGACTGGACCCCTATGTTACACAGTGACAGCCCCGTCCCCTCCAGGACTGGACCCCTATGTTACACAGTGACAGCCCCGTCCCCTCCAGGACTGGACCCCTATGTTACACAGTGACAGCCCCGTCCCCTCCAGGACGGGAAGCCTATGTTACACAGTGACAGCCCCGTCCCCTCCAGCACTGGACCCTTATGTTACACAGTGACAGCCCCGTCCCCTCCAGGACTGGACCCCTATGTTACACAGTGACAGCCCCGTCCCCTCCAGGACTGGACCCCTATGTTACACAGTGACAGCCCCGTCCCCTCCAGGACTGGACCCCTATGTTACACAGTGACAGCCCCGTCCCCTCCAGGACTGGACCCTTATGTTACACAGTGACATCCCCGTCCCCTCCAGGACTGGACACCTATGTTACACAGTGACAGCCCCGTCCCCTCCAGGACTGGACCCCTATGTTACACAGTGACAGCCCCGTCCCCTCCAGGACTGGACCCCTATGTTACACAGTGACAGCCCCGTCCCCTCCAGGACTGGACCCCTATGTTACACAGTGACAGCCCCGTCCCCTCCAGGACTGGACCCCTATGTTACACAGTGACAGCTATGTCCCCTCCAGGACTTGACCCCTATGTTACACAGTGACAGCCCAGTCCCCTCCAGAACTAGACACCTATGTTACACAGTGACAGCCCCGTCCCCTCCAGGACTGGACCCCTATGTTACACAGTGACAGCCCCGTCCCCTCCAGGACTGGACCCCTATGTTACATAGTGACAGCCCCGTCCCCTCCAGGACGGGAACCCTATGTTACACAGTGACAGCCCCGTCCCCTTAGGCACTGGACCCTATGTTACACAGTGACAGCCCCGTCCCCTCCAGGACTGGACCCCTATGTTACACAGTGACAGCCCCGTCCCCTCCAGGACTGGACCCCTATGTTACACAGTGACAGCCCCGTCCCCTCCAGGACTGGACCCCTATGTTACACAGTGACAGCCCCGTCCCCTACAGCACTGGACCCTTATGTTACACAGTGACAGCCCCGTCCCCTCCAGGACTGGACCCCTATGTTACACAGTGACAGCCCCGTCCCCTCCAGGACTGGACCCCTATGTTACACAGTGACAGCCCCGTCCCCTCCAGGACGGGAACCCTATGTTACACAGTGACAGCCCCGTCCCCTCCAGCACTGGACCCCTATGTTACACAGTGACAGCCCCGTCCCCTCCAGGACTGGACCCCTATGTTACACAGTGACAGCCCCGTCCCCTCCAGGACTGGACCCTTATGTTACACAGTGACAGCCCCGTCCCCTCCAGGACTGGACCCCTATGTTACACAGTGACAGCCCCGTCCCCTCCAGGACTGGACCCTTATGTTACACAGTGACAGCCCCGTCCCCTCCAGCACTGGACCCCTATGTTACACAGTGACAGCCCCGTCCCCTCCAGGACTGGACCCCTATGTTACACAGTGACAACCCATCCCCTCCAGGACTGGACCCCTATGTTACACAATGACAGCCCCGTCCTCTCCAGGACTGGACCCCGATGTTACACAGTGACAGACCCGTCCCCACCAGTACTGGACCCCTATGTTACACAGTGACAGCCCCGTCCCCTCCAGGACTGGACCCCTATGTTACACAGTGACAGCTATGTCCCCTCCAGGACTGGACCCCTATGTTACACAGTGACAGCCCCGTCCGCTCCAGGACTGGACCCCTATGTTACACAGTGACAGCCCCGTCTCCTCCAGCACTGGACCCCTATGTTACACAGTGACAGCCCCGTCCCCTCCAGGACTGGACCCCTCTGTTACACAGTGACAGCCCCGTCCCCTCCAGGACTGGACCCCTATGTTGCACAGTGACAGCCCCGTCCCCTCCAGGACGGGAAGCCTATGTTACACAGTGACAGCCCCGTCCCCTCCAGCACTGGACCCTTATGTTACACAGTGACAGCCCCGTCCCCTCCAGGACTGGACCCCTATGTTACACAGTGACAGCCCCGTCCCCTCCAGGACTGGACCCCCATGTTACACAGTGACAGCCCCGTCCCCTCCAGGACTGGACCCCTATGTTACACAGTGACAGCCCCGTCCCCTCCAGGACTGGACCCTTATGTTACACAGTGACAGCCCAGTCCCCTCCAGGACTAGACCCCTATGTTACACAGTGACAGCCCCGTCCCCTCCAGGACGGGAACCCTATGTTACACAGTGACAGCCCCGTCCCCTCCAGCACTGGACCCTCATGTTACACAGTGACAGCCCCGTCCCCTCCAGGACTGGACCCTTATGTTACACAGTGACAGCCCCGTCCCCTCCAGGACTGGACCCCTATGTTACACAGTGACAGCCCCGTCCCCTCCAGGACTGGACCCCTATGTAACACAGTGACAGCCCCGTCCCCTCCAGGACTGGACCCCTATGTTACACAGTGACAGCCCCGTCCCCTCCAGGACTGGACCCCTATGTTACACAGTGACAGCCCCGTCCCCTCCAGGAATGGACCCCTATGTTACACAGTGACAGCCCCGTCCCCTCCAGGACTGGACCCCTATGTTACACAGTGACAGCTATGTCCCCTCCAGGACTGGACCCCTATGTTACACAGTGACAGCCCAGTCCCCTCCAGGACGGGAACCCTATGTTACACAGTGACAGCCCCGTCCCCTCCAGCACTGGACCCCTATGTTACACAGTGACAGCCCCGTCCCCTCCAGGACTGGACCCCTATGTTACACAGTGACAGCCCCGTCCCCTCCAGGACTGGACCCTTATGTTACACAGTGACAGCCCCGTCCCCTCCAGGACTGGACCCCTATGTTACACAGTGACAGCCCCGTCCCCTCCAGGACTGGACCCTTATGTTACACAGTGACAGCCCCGTCCCCTCCAGGACTGGACCCCTATGTTACACAGTGACATACCCGTCCCCTCCAGGACTGGACCCCTATGTTACACAGTGACAGCCCCGTCCCCTCCAGGACGGGAACCCTATGTTACACAGTGACAGCCCCGTCCCCTCCAGCACTGGACACCTATGTTACACAGTGACAGCCCCGTCCCCTCCAGGACTGGACCCCTATGTTACACAGTGACAGCCCCGTCCCCTCCAGGACTGGACCCCTATGTTACACAGTGACAGCCCCGTCCCCTCCAGGACTGGACCCTTATGTTACACAGTGACATCCCCGTCCCCTCCAGGACTGGACACCTATGTTACACAGTGACAGCCCCGTCCCCTCCAGGACTGGACCCCTATGTTACACAGTGACAGCCCCGTCCCCTCCAGGACTGGACCCCTATGTTACACAGTGACAGCCCCGTCCCCTCCAGGACTGGACCCCTATGTTACACAGTGACAGCCCCGTCCCCTCCAGGACTGGACCCCTATGTTACACAGTGACAGCTATGTCCCCTCCAGGACTTGACCCCTATGTTACACAGTGACAGCCCAGTCCCCTCCAGAACTAGACACCTATGTTACACAGTGACAGCCCCGTCCCCTCCAGGACTGGACCCCTATGTTACACAGTGACAGCCCCGTCCCCTCCAGGACTGGACCCCTATGTTACATAGTGACAGCCCCGTCCCCTCCAGGACGGGAACCCTATGTTACACAGTGACAGCCCCGTCCCCTTAGGCACTGGACCCTATGTTACACAGTGACAGCCCCGTCCCCTCCAGGACTGGACCCCTATGTTACACAGTGACAGCCCCGTCCCCTCCAGGACTGGACCCCTATGTTACACAGTGACAGCCCCGTCCCCTCCAGGACTGGACCCCTATGTTACACAGTGACAGCCCCGTCCCCTCCAGGACTGGACCCCTATGTTACACAGTGACAGCCCCGTCCCCTCCAGGACTGGACCCCTATGTTACACAGTGACAGCCCCGTCCCCTCCAGGACTGGACCCCTATGTTACACAGTGACAGCCCCGTCCCCTCCAGGACTGGACCCCTATGTTACACAGTGACAGCCCCGTCCCCTCCAGGACTGGACCCTTATGTTACACAGTGACAGCCCCGTCCCCTCCAGGACTGGACCCCTATGTTACACAGTGACAGCCCCGTCCCCTCCAGGACTGGACCCTTATGTTACACAGTGACAGCCCCGTCCCCTCCAGGACGGGAACCCTATGTTACACAGTGACAGCCCCGTCCCCTCCAGCACTGGACCCCTATGTTACACAGTTACAGCCCCGTCCCCTCCAGGACTGGACCCCTATGTTACACAGGGACAGCCCCGTCCCCTCCAGGACTGGACCCATATGTTACACAGTGACAGCCCCGTCCCCTCCATGACTGGACCCTTATGTTACACAGTGACAGCCCCGTCCCCTCCAGGACTGGACCCCTATGTTACACAGTGACAGCCCCGTCCCCTCCAGGACTGGAACCCTATGTTACACAGTGACAGCCCCGTCCCCTCCAGGACTGGACCCTTATGTTACACAGTGACAGCCCCGTCCCCTCCAGGACTGGACCCCTATGTTACACAGTGACAGCCCCGTCCCCTCCAAAACTGGACCCCTATGTTACACAGTGACAGCCCCGTCCCCTCCAGGACTGGACCCCTATGTTACACAGTGACAGCCCCGTCCCCTCCAGGACTGGACCCCTATGTTACACAGTGACAGCCCCGTCCCCTCCAGGACGGGAACCCTATGTTACACAGTGACAGCCCCATCCCCTCCAGCACTGGACCCCTATGTTACACAGTTACAGCCCCGTCCCCTCCAGGACTGGACCCCTATGTTACACAGGGACGGCCCCGTCCCCTCCAGGACTGGACCCCTATGTTACACAGTGACAGCCCCGTCCCCTCCATGACTGGACCCTTATGTTACACAGTGACAGCCCCGTCCCCTCCAGGACAGGACCCCTATGTTACACAGTGACAGCCCCGTCCACTCCAGGACTGGAACCCTATGTTACACAGTGACAGCCCCGTCCCCTCCAGGACTGGACCCTTATGTTACACAGTGACAGCCCCGTCCCCTCCAGGACTGGACCCCTATGTTACACAGTGACAGCCCCGTCCCCTCCAGGACTGGACCCCTATGTTACACAGTGACAGCCCCATCCCCTCCAGGACGGGAACCCTATGTTACACAGTGACAGCCCCGTCCCCTCCAGCACTGGACCCCTATGTTACACAGTCACAGCCCCGTCCCCTCCAGCACTGGACCCCTATGTTACACAGTGACAGCCCCGTCCCCTCCAGGACTGGACCCCTATGTTACACAGTGACAGCCCCGTCCCCTCCAGGACTGGACCCTTATGTTACACAGTGACAGCCCCGTCCCCTCCAGGACTGGACCCCTATGTTACACAGTAACAGCCCCGTCCCCTCCAGGACTGGACCCCTATGTTACACAGTGACAGCCCCGTCCCCTCCAGGACGGGAACCCTATGTTACACAGTGACAGCCCCGTCCCCTCAAGCACTGGACCCCTATGTTACACAGTGACAGCCCCGTCCCCTCCAGGACTGGACCCCTATGTTACACAGTGACAGCCCCGTCCCCTCCAGGACTGGACCCCTATGTTACACAGTGACAGCCCCGTCCCCTCCAGGACTGGACCCTTATGTTACACAGTGACAGCCCCGTCCCCTCCAGGACTGGACCCCTATGTTACACAGTGACAGCCCCGTCCCCTCCAGCACTGGACCCCTATGTTACACAGTGACAGCCCCGTCCCCTCCAGCACTGGACCCCTATGTTACACAGTTACAGCCCCGTCCCCTCCAGGACTGGACCCCTATGTTACACAGGGACAGCCCCGTCCCCTCCAGGACTGGACCCCTATGTTACACAGTGACAGCCCCGTCCCCTCCATGACTGGACCCTTATGTTACACAGTGACAGCCCCGTCCCCTCCAGGACTGGACCCTTATGTTACACAGTGACAGCCCCGTCCCCTCCAGGACTGGACCCCTATGTTACACAGTGACAGCCCCGTCCCCTCCAGGACTGGACCCCTATGTTACACAGTGACAGCCCCGTCCCCTCCAGGACGGGAACCCTATGTTACACAGTGACAGCCCCGTCCCCTCCAGCACTGGACCCCTATGTTACACAGTGACAGCCCCGTCCCCTCCAGCACTGGACCCCTATGTTACACAGTGACAGCCCCGTCCCCTCCAGGACTGGACCCCTATGTTACACAGTGACAGCCCCGTCCCCTCCAGGACTGGACCCTTATGTTACACAGTGACAGCCCCGTCCCCTCCAGGACTGGACCCCTATGTTACACAGTGACAGCCCCGTCCCCTCCAGGACGGGAAGCCTATGTTACACAGTGACAGCCCCGTCCCCTCCAGCACTGGACCCTTATGTTACACAGTGACAGCCCCGTCCCCTCCAGGACTGGACCCCTATGTTACACAGTGACAGCCCCGTCCCCTCCAGGACTGGACCCCTATGTTACACAGTGACAGCCCCGTCCCCTCCAGGACTGGACCCCTATGTTACACAGTGACAGCCCCGTCCCCTCCAGGACTGGACCCTTATGTTACACAGTGACATCCCCGTCCCCTCCAGGACTGGACACCTATGTTACACAGTGACAGCCCCGTCCCCTCCAGGACTGGACCCCTATGTTACACAGTGACAGCCCCGTCCCCTCCAGGACTGGACCCCTATGTTACACAGTGACAGCCCCGTCCCCTCCAGGACTGGACCCCTATGTTACACAGTGACAGCCCCGTCCCCTCCAGGACTGGACCCCTATGTTACACAGTGACAGCTATGTCCCCTCCAGGACTTGACCCCTATGTTACACAGTGACAGCCCAGTCCCCTCCAGAACTAGACACCTATGTTACACAGTGACAGCCCCGTCCCCTCCAGGACTGGACCCCTATGTTACACAGTGACAGCCCCGTCCCCTCCAGGACTGGACCCCTATGTTACATAGTGACAGCCCCGTCCCCTCCAGGACGGGAACCCTATGTTACACAGTGACAGCCCCGTCCCCTTAGGCACTGGACCCTATGTTACACAGTGACAGCCCCGTCCCCTCCAGGACTGGACCCCTATGTTACACAGTGACAGCCCCGTCCCCTCCAGGACTGGACCCCTATGTTACACAGTGACAGCCCCGTCCCCTCCAGGACTGGACCCCTATGTTACACAGTGACAGCCCCGTCCCCTACAGCACTGGACCCTTATGTTACACAGTGACAGCCCCGTCCCCTCCAGGACTGGACCCCTATGTTACACAGTGACAGCCCCGTCCCCTCCAGGACTGGACCCCTATGTTACACAGTGACAGCCCCGTCCCCTCCAGGACGGGAACCCTATGTTACACAGTGACAGCCCCGTCCCCTCCAGCACTGGACCCCTATGTTACACAGTGACAGCCCCGTCCCCTCCAGGACTGGACCCCTATGTTACACAGTGACAGCCCCGTCCCCTCCAGGACTGGACCCTTATGTTACACAGTGACAGCCCCGTCCCCTCCAGGACTGGACCCCTATGTTACACAGTGACAGCCCCGTCCCCTCCAGGACTGGACCCTTATGTTACACAGTGACAGCCCCGTCCCCTCCAGCACTGGACCCCTATGTTACACAGTGACAGCCCCGTCCCCTCCAGGACTGGACCCCTATGTTACACAGTGACAACCCATCCCCTCCAGGACTGGACCCCTATGTTACACAATGACAGCCCCGTCCTCTCCAGGACTGGACCCCGATGTTACACAGTGACAGACCCGTCCCCACCAGTACTGGACCCCTATGTTACACAGTGACAGCCCCGTCCCCTCCAGGACTGGACCCCTATGTTACACAGTGACAGCTATGTCCCCTCCAGGACTGGACCCCTATGTTACACAGTGACAGCCCCGTCCGCTCCAGGACTGGACCCCTATGTTACACAGTGACAGCCCCGTCTCCTCCAGCACTGGACCCCTATGTTACACAGTGACAGCCCCGTCCCCTCCAGGACTGGACCCCTCTGTTACACAGTGACAGCCCCGTCCCCTCCAGGACTGGACCCCTATGTTGCACAGTGACAGCCCCGTCCCCTCCAGGACGGGAAGCCTATGTTACACAGTGACAGCCCCGTCCCCTCCAGCACTGGACCCTTATGTTACACAGTGACAGCCCCGTCCCCTCCAGGACTGGACCCCTATGTTACACAGTGACAGCCCCGTCCCCTCCAGGACTGGACCCCCATGTTACACAGTGACAGCCCCGTCCCCTCCAGGACTGGACCCCTATGTTACACAGTGACAGCCCCGTCCCCTCCAGGACTGGACCCTTATGTTACACAGTGACAGCCCAGTCCCCTCCAGGACTAGACCCCTATGTTACACAGTGACAGCCCCGTCCCCTCCAGGACGGGAACCCTATGTTACACAGTGACAGCCCCGTCCCCTCCAGCACTGGACCCTCATGTTACACAGTGACAGCCCCGTCCCCTCCAGGACTGGACCCTTATGTTACACAGTGACAGCCCCGTCCCCTCCAGGACTGGACCCCTATGTTACACAGTGACAGCCCCGTCCCCTCCAGGACTGGACCCCTATGTAACACAGTGACAGCCCCGTCCCCTCCAGGACTGGACCCCTATGTTACACAGTGACAGCCCCGTCCCCTCCAGGACTGGACCCCTATGTTACACAGTGACAGCCCCGTCCCCTCCAGGAATGGACCCCTATGTTACACAGTGACAGCCCCGTCCCCTCCAGGACTGGACCCCTATGTTACACAGTGACAGCTATGTCCCCTCCAGGACTGGACCCCTATGTTACACAGTGACAGCCCAGTCCCCTCCAGGACGGGAACCCTATGTTACACAGTGACAGCCCCGTCCCCTCCAGCACTGGACCCCTATGTTACACAGTGACAGCCCCGTCCCCTCCAGGACTGGACCCCTATGTTACACAGTGACAGCCCCGTCCCCTCCAGGACTGGACCCTTATGTTACACAGTGACAGCCCCGTCCCCTCCAGGACTGGACCCCTATGTTACACAGTGACAGCCCCGTCCCCTCCAGGACTGGACCCTTATGTTACACAGTGACAGCCCCGTCCCCTCCAGGACTGGACCCCTATGTTACACAGTGACATACCCGTCCCCTCCAGGACTGGACCCCTATGTTACACAGTGACAGCCCCGTCCCCTCCAGGACGGGAACCCTATGTTACACAGTGACAGCCCCGTCCCCTCCAGCACTGGACACCTATGTTACACAGTGACAGCCCCGTCCCCTCCAGGACTGGACCCCTATGTTACACAGTGACAGCCCCGTCCCCTCCAGGACTGGACCCCTATGTTACACAGTGACAGCCCCGTCCCCTCCAGGACTGGACCCTTATGTTACACAGTGACAGCCCCATCCCCTCCAGCACTGGACCCCTATGTTACACAGTGACAGCCCCGTCCCCTCCAGGACTGGACCCCTATGTTACACAGTGACAGCCCCGTCCCCTCCAGGACTGGACCCCTATGTTACACAGTGACAGCCCCGTCCCCTCCAGGACTGGACCCTTATGTTACACAGTGACAGCCCCGTCCCCTCCAGGACTGGACCCCTATGTTACACAGTGACAGCCCCGTCCCCTCCAGGACTGGACCCTTATGTTACACAGTGACAGCCCCGTCCCCTCCAGGACTGGACCCCTATGTTACACAGTGACAGCCCCGTCCCCTCCAGGACTGGACCCCTATGTTACACAGTGACAGCCCCGTCCCCTCCAGGACGGGAAGCCTATGTTACACAGTGACAGCCCCGTCCCCTCCAGCACTGGACCCTTATGTTACACAGTGACAGCCCCGTCCCCTCCAGGACTGGACCCCTATGTTACACAGTGACAGCCCCGTCCCCTCCAGGACTGGACCCCTATGTTACACAGTGACAGCCCCGTCCCCTCCAGGACGGGAACCCAATGTTACACAGTGACAGCCCCGTCCCCTCCAGCACTGGACCCCTATGTTACACAGTGACAGCCCCGTCCCCTCCAGGACTGGACCCCTATGTTACACAGTGACAGCCCCGTCCCCTCCAGGACTGGACCCCTATGTTACACAGTGACAGCCCCGTCCCCTCCAGCACTGGACCCTTATGTTACACAGTGACAGCCCCGTCCCCTCCAGGACTGGATCCCTATGTTACACAGTGACAGCCCCGTCCCCTCCAGGACTGGACCCCTATGTTACACAGTGACAGCCCCGTCCCCTCCAGGACGGGAACCCTATGTTACACAGTGACAGCCCCGTCCCCTCCAGCACTGGACCCCTATGTTACACAGTGACAGCCCCGTCCCCTCCAGGACTGGACCCCTATGTTACACAGTGACAGCCCCGTCCCCTCCAGGACGACCCTTATGTTCCACAGTGACAGCCCCGTCCCCTCCAGGACTGGACCCCTATGTTACACAGTGACAGCCCCGTCCCCTCCAG
Source organism: Narcine bancroftii (assembly GCF_036971445.1). NCBI lineage: Eukaryota > Metazoa > Chordata > Chondrichthyes > Torpediniformes > Narcinidae > Narcine > Narcine bancroftii. The sequence continues at coordinate 316,657,016 of NC_091472.1, forward strand.
GACTGGACCCTTATGTTACACAGTGACAGCCCCGTCCCCTCCAGCACTGGACCCCTATGTTACACAGTGACAGCCCCGTCCTTTCTAGGACTGGACCCCTATGTTACACAGTGACAGCCCCGTCCCCTCCAGCACTGGACCCCTATGTTACACAGTGACAGCCCCGTCCCCTCCAGGAATGGACCCCTATGTTACACAGTGACAGCCCCGTCCCCTCCAGGACTGGACCCCTATGTTACACAGTGACAGCTATGTCCCCTCCAGGACTGGACCCCTATGTTACACAGTGACAGCCCAGTCCCCTCCAGGACGGGAACCCTATGTTACACAGTGACAGCCCCGTCCCCTCCAGCACTGGACACCTATGTTACACAGTGACAGCCCCGTCCCCTCCAGGACTGGACCCCTATGTTACACAGTGACATGCCCGTCCCCTCCAGGACTGGACCCCTATGTTACACAGTGACAGCCCCGTCCCCTCCAGGACTGGACCCCTATGTTACACAGTGACAGCCCCGTCCCCTCCAGGACTGGACCCCTATGTTACACAGTGACAGCCCCGTCCCCTCCAGGAATGGACCCCTATGTTACACAGTGACAGCCCCGACCCTCCAGGACTGGACCCCTATGTTACACAGTGACAGCTTTGTCCCCTCCAGGACTGGACCCCTATGTTACACAGTGACAGCCCAGTCCCCTCCAGGACGGGAACCCTATGTTACACAGTGACAGCCCCGTCCCCTCCAGCACTGGACCCCTATGTTACACAGTGACAGCCCCGTCCCCTCCAGGACTGGACCCCTATGTTACACAGTGACAGCCCCGTCCCCTCCAGGACTGGACCCTTATGTTACACAGTGACAGCCCCGTCCCCTCCAGGACTGGACCCCTATGTTACACAGTGACAGCCCCGTCCCCTCCAGGACTGGACCCCTATGTTACACAGTGACAGCCCCGTCCCCTCCAGGACTGGACCCTTATGTTACACAGTGACAGCCCCGTCCCCTCCAGGACTGGACCCCTATGTTACACAGTGACAGCCCCGTCCCCTCCAGGACTGGACCCCTATGTTACACAGTGACAGCCCCGTCCCCTCCAGGACGGGAACCCTATGTTACACAGTGGCAGCCCCGTCCCCTCCAGCACTGGACCCCTATGTTACACAGTGACAGCCCCGTCCCCTCCAGGACTGGACCCCTATGTTACACAGTGACAGCCCCGTCCCCTCCAGGACTGGACCCCTATGTTACACAGTGACAGCCCCGTCCCCTCCAGGACTGGACCCTTATGTTACACAGTGACAGCCCCGTCCCCTCCAGCACTGGACCCCTATGTTACACAGTGACAGCCCCGTCCCCTCCAGGACTGGACACCTATGTTACACAGTGACAGCCCCGTCCCCTCCAGGACTGGACCCCTATGTTACACAGTGACAGCCCCGTCCCCTCCAGGACCGGACCCTTATGTTACACAGTGACAGCCCCGTCCCCTCCAGGACTGGACCCCTATGTTACACAGTGACAGCCCCGTCCCCTCCAGGACTGGACCCTTATGTTACACAGTGACAGCCCCGTCCCCTCCAGGACTGGACCCCTATGTTACACAGTGACAGCCCCGTCCCCTCCAGGACTGGACCCCTATGTTACACAGTGACAGCCCCGTCCCCTCCAGGACGGGAAGCCTATGTTACACAGTGACAGCCCCGTCCCCTCCAGCACTGGACCCTTATGTTACACAGTGACAGCCCCGTCCCCTCCAGGACTGGACCCCTATGTTACACAGTGACAGCCCCGTCCCCTCCAGGACTGGACCCCTATGTTACACAGTGACAGCCCCGTCCCCTCCAGGACGGGAACCCTATGTTACACAGTGACAGCCCCGTCCCCTCCAGCACTGGACCCCTATGTTACACAGTGACAGCCCCGTCCCCTCCAGGACTGGACCCCTATGTTACACAGTGACAGCCCCGTCCCCTCCAGGACTGGACCCCTATGTTACACAGTGACAGCCCCGTCCCCTCCAGCACTGGACCCTTATGTTACACAGTGACAGCCCCGTCCCCTCCAGGACTGGATCCCTATGTTACACAGTGACAGCCCCGTCCCCTCCAGGACTGGACCCCTATGTTACACAGTGACAGCCCCGTCCCCTCCAGGACGGGAACCCTATGTTACACAGTGACAGCCCCGTCCCCTCCAGCACTGGACCCCTATGTTACACAGTGACAGCCCCGTCCCCTCCAGGACTGGACCCCTATGTTACACAGTGACAGCCCCGTCCCCTCCAGGACTGGACCCTTATGTTACACAGTGACAGCCCCGTCCCCTCCAGGACTGGACCCCTATGTTACACAGTGACAGCCCCGTCCCCTCCAGCACTGGACCCTTATGTTACACAGTGACAGCCCCGTCCCCTCCAGGACTGGACCCTTATGTTACACAGTGACAGCCCCGTCCCCTCCAGGACTGGACCCCTATGTTACACAGTGACAGCCCCGTCCCCTCCAGAACTGGACCCCTATGTTACACAGTGACAGCCCCGTCCCCTCCAGGACTGGACCCCTATGTTACACAGTGACAGCCCAGTCCCCTCCAGGACTGGACCCCTATGTTACACAGTGACAGCCCCGTCCCCTCCAGCACTGGACCCCTATGTTACACAGTGACAGCCCCGTCCCCTCCAGGACTGGACCCCTATGTTACACAGTGACAGCCCCGTCCCCTCCAGGACTGGACCCTTATGTTACACAGTGACAGCCCCGTCCCCTCCAGGACTGGACCCCTATGTTACACAGTGACAGCCCCGTCCCCTCCAGGACTGGACCCCTATGTTACACAGTGACAGCCCCGTCCCCTCCAGGACTGGACCCTTATGTTACACAGTGACAGCCCCGTCCCCTCCAGGACTGGACCCCTATGTTACACAGTGACAGCCCCGTCCCCTCCAGGACTGGACCCCTATGTTACACAGTGACAGCCCCGTCCCCTCCAGGACGGAAACCCTATGTTACACAGTGACAGCCCCGTCCCCTCCAGCACTGGACCCCTATGTTACACAGTGACAGCCCCGTCCCCTCCAGGACTGGACCCCTATGTTACACAGTGACAGCCCCGTCCCCTCCAGGACTGGACCCCTATGTTACACAGTGACAGCCCCGTCCCCTCCAGGACGGGAACCCAATGTTACACAGTGACAGCCCCGTCCCCTCCAGCACTGGACCCCTATGTTACACAGTGACAGCCCCGTCCCCTCCAGGACTGGACCCCTATGTTACACAGTGACAGCCCCGTCCCCTCCAGGACTGGACCCCTATGTTACACAGTGACAGCCCCGTCCCCTCCAGCACTGGACCCTTATGTTACACAGTGACAGCCCCGTCCCCTCCAGGACTGGATCCCTATGTTACACAGTGACAGCCCCGTCCCCTCCAGGACTGGACCCCTATGTTACACAGTGACAGCCCCGTCCCCTCCAGGACGGGAACCCTATGTTACACAGTGACAGCCCCGTCCCCTCCAGCACTGGACCCCTATGTTACACAGTGACAGCTCCGTCCCCTCCAGGACTGGACCCCTATGTTACACAGTGACAGCCCCGTCCCCTCCAGGACTGGACCCTTATGTTCCACAGTGACAGCCCCGTCCCCTCCAGGACTGGACCCCTATGTTACACAGTGACAGCCCCGTCCCCTCCAGGTCTGGACCCTTATGTTACACAGTGACAGCCCCGTCCCCTCCAGCACTGGACCCCTATGTTACACAGTGACAGCCCCGTCCTTTCCAGGACTGGACCCCTATGTTACACAGTGACAGCCCCGTCCCTTCCAGCACTGGACCCCTATGTTACACAGTGACAGCCCCGTCCCCTCCAGGAATGGACCCCTATGTTACACAGTGACAGCCCCGTCCCCTCCAGGACTGGACCCCTATGTTACACAGTGACAGCTATGTCCCCTCCAGGACTGGACCCCTATGTTACACAGTGACAGCCCAGTCCCCTCCAGGACGGGAACCCTATGTTACACAGTGACAGCCCCGTCCCCTCCAGCACTGGACACCTATGTTACACAGTGACAGCCCCGTCCCCTCCAGGACTGGACCCCTATGTTACACAGTGACAGCCCCGTCCCCTCCAGGACTGGACCCCTATGTTACACAGTGACAGCCCCGTCCCCTCCAGGACTGGACCCCTATGTTACACAGTGACAGCCCCGTCCCCTCCAGGATGGGAACCCTATGTTACACAGTGACAGCCCCGTCCCCTCCAGCACTGGACCCCTATGTTACACAGTGACAGCCCCGTCCCCTCCAGGACTGGACCCCTATGTTACACAGTGACAGCTCCGTCCCCTCCAGGACTGGACCCCTATGTTACACAGTGACAGCCCCGTCCCCTCCAGGACTGGACCCTTATGTTACACAGTGACAGCCCCGTCCCCTCCAGGACTGGACCCCTATGTTACACAGTGACAGCCCCGTCCCCTCCAGGACGGGAACCCTATGTTACACAGTGACAGCCCAGTCCCCTCCAGCACTGGACCCTTATGTTACACAGTGACAGCCCCGTCCCCTCCAGGACTGGACCCTTATGTTACACAGTGACAGCCCCGTCCCCACCAGGACTGGACCCCTATGTTACACAGTGACAGCCCCGTCCCCTCCAGGACTGGACCCCTATGTTACACAGTGACAGCCTCGTCCCCTCCAGGACTGGACCCCTATGTTACACAGTGACAGCCCCGTCCCCTCCAGGACTGGACCCCTATGTTACACAGTGACAGCCCCGTCCCCTCCAGGACTGGACCCCTATGTTACACAGTGACAGCCCCGTCCCCTCCAGGACTGGACCCCTATGTTACACAGTGACAGCTATGTCCCCTCCAGGACTGGACCCCTATGTTACACAGTGACAGCCCAGTCCCCTCCAGGACGGGAACCCTATGTTACACAGTGACAGCCCCGTCCCCTCCAGCACTGGACCCCTATGTTACACAGTGACAGCCCCGTCCCCTCCAGAACTGGACCCCTATGTTACACAGTGACAGCCCCGTCCCCTCCAGGACTGGACCCTTATGTTACACAGTGACAGCCCCGTCCCCTCCAGGACTGGACCCCTATGTTACACAGTGACAGCCCCGTCCCCTCCAGGACTGGACCCCTATGTTACACAGTGACAGCCCCGTCCCCTCCAGGACTGGACCCTTATGTTACACAGTGACAGCCCCGTCCCCTCCAGGACTGGACCCCTATGTTACACAGTGACAGCCCCGTCCCCTCCAGGACTGGACCCCTATGTTACACAGTGACAGCCCCGTCCCCTCCAGGACGGGAACCCTATGTTACACAGTGACAGCCCCGTCCCCTCCAGCACTGGACCCCTATGTTACACAGTGACAGCCCCGTCCCCTCCAGGACTGGACCCCTATGTTACACAGTGACAGCCCCGTCCCCTCCAGAACTGGACCCCTATGTTACACAGTGACAGCCCCGTCCCCTCCAGGACTGGACCCTTATGTTACACAGTGACAGCCCCATCCCCTCCAGCACTGGACCCCTATGTTACACAGTGACAGCCCCGTCCCCTCCAGGACTGGACCCCTATGTTACACAGTGACAGCCCCGTCCCCTCCAGGACTGGACCCCTATGTTACACAGTGACAGCCCCGTCCCCTCCAGGACTGGACCCTTATGTTACACAGTGACAGCCCCGTCCCCTCCAGGACTGGACCCCAATGTTACACAGTGACAGCCCCGTCCCCTCCAGGACTGGACCCCTATGTTACACAGTGACAGCCCCGTCCCCTCCAGGACTGGACCCCTATGTTACACAGTGACAGCCCCGTCCCCTCCAGGACTGGACCCCTATGTTACACAGTGACAGCCCCGTCCCCTCCAGGACTGGACCCCTATGTTACACAGTGACAGCCCCGTCCCCTCCAGGACTGGACCCCTATGTTACACAGTGACAGCCCCGTCCCCTCCAGGACTGGACCCCTATGTTACACAGTGACAGCCCCGTCCCCTCCAGGACTGGACCCTTATGTTACACAGTGACAGCCCCGTCCCCTCCAGCACTGGACCCCTATGTTACACAGTGACAGCCCCGTCCCCTCCAGCACTGGACCCCTATGTTACACAGTGACAGCCCCGTCCCCTCCAGGACTGGACCCCTATGTTACACAGTGACAGCCCCGTCCCCTCCAGGACGGGAACCCTATGTTACACAGTGACAGCCCCGTCCCCTCCAGCACTGGACCCCTATGTTACACAGTGACAGCCCCGTCCCCTCCAGGACTGGACCCTTATGTTACACAGTGACAGCCCCGTCCCCTCCAGGACTGGACCCCTATGTTACACAGTGACAGCCCCGTCCCCTCCAGGACTGGACCCCTATGTTAAACAGTGACAGCCCCGTCCCCTCCAGGACTGGACCCTTATGTTACACAGTGACAGCCCCGTCCCCTCCAGGACTGGACCCCTATGTTACACAGTGACAGCCCCGTCCCCTCCAGGACGGGAACCCTATGTTACACAGTGACAGCCCCGTCCCCTCCAGCACTGGACCCCTATGTTACACAGTGACAGCCCCGTCCCCTCCAGGACTGGACCCCTATGTTACACAGTGACAGCCCCGTCCCCTCCAGGACTGGACCCCTATGTTACACAGTGACAGCCCCGTCCCCTCCAGGACTGGACCCTTATGTTACACAGTGACAGACCCGTCCCCTCCAGGACTGGACCCCTATGTTACACAGTGACAGCCCCGTCCCCTCCAGGACTGGACCCCTATGTTACACAGTGACAGCCCCGTCCCCTCCAGGACTGGACCCTTATGTTACACAGTGACAGCCCCGTCCCCTCCAGGACTGGACCCCTATGTTACACAGTGACAGCCCCGTCCCCTCCAGGACTAGACCCTTATGTTACACAGTGACAGCCCCGTCCCCTCCAGGACTGGACCCCTATGTTACACAGTGACAGCCCCGTCCCCTCCAGGACTGGACCCCTATGTTACACAGTGACAGCCCCGTCCCCTCCAGGACGGGAAGCCTATGTTACACAGTGACAGCCCCGTCCCCTCCAGCACTGGACCCTTATGTTACACAGTGACAGCCTCGTCCCCTCCAGGACTGGACCCCTATGTTACACAGTGACAGCCCCGTCCCCTCCAGGACGGGAACCCTATGTTACACAGTGACAGCCCCGTCCCCTCCAGGACTGGACCCCTATGTTACACAGTGACAGCCCCGTCCCCTCCAGGACTGGACCCTTATGTTACACAGTGACAGCCTCGTCCCCTCCAGGACTGGACCCCTATGTTACACAGTGACAGCCCCGTCCCCTCCAGGACTGGACCCCTATGTTACACAGTGACAGCCCCGTCCCCTCCAGGACTGGACCCTTATGTTACACAGTGACAGCCCCGTCCCCTCCAGGACTGGACCCCTATGTTACACAGTGACAGCCCCGTCGCCTCCAGGACGGGAAGCCTATGTTACACAGTGACAGCCCCGTCCCCTCCAGCACTGGACCCTTATGTTACACAGTGACAGCCTCGTCCCCTCCAGGACTGGACCCCTATGTTACACAGTGACAGCCCCGTCCCCTCCAGGACTGGACCCCTATGTTACACAGTGACAGCCCCGTCCCCTCCAGGACTGGACCCCTATGTTACACAGTGACAGCCCCGTCCCCTCCAGGACTGGACCCCTATGTTACACAGTGACAGCCCCGTCCCCACCAGGACTGGACCCCTATGTTACACAGTGACAGCCCCGTCCCCTCCAGGACTGGACCCCTATGTTACATAGTGACAGCCCCGTCCCCTCCAGGACTGGACCCCAATGTTACACAGTGACAGCCCCGTCCCCACCAGGACTGGACCCCTATGTTACACAGTGACAGCCCCGTCCCCTCCAGCACTGGACCCGTATGTTACACAGTGACAGCCCCGTCCCCTCCAGGACTGGACCCCTATGTTACACAGTGACAGCCCCGTCCCCTCCAGGACTGGACCCCTATGTTACACAGTGACAGCCCCGTCCCCTACAGGACGGGAAGCCTATGTTACACAGTGACAGCCCCGTCCCCTCCAGCACTGGACCCTTATGTTACACAGTGACAGCCTCGTCCCCTCCAGGACTGGACCCCTATGTTACACAGTGACAGCCCCGTCCCCTCCAGGACTGGACCCCTATGTTACACAGTGACAGCCCCGTCCCCTCCAGGACTGGACCCCTATGTTACACAGTGACAGCCCCGTCCCCTCCAGGACTGGACCCCTATGTTACACAGTGACAGCCCCGTCCCCTCCAGGACTGGACCCCTATGTTACACAGTGACAGCCCCGTCCCCTCCAGGACTGGACCCCTATGTTACACAGTGACAGCCCCGTCCCCTCCAGGACGGGAAGCCTATGTTACACAGTGACAGCCCCGTCCCCTCCAGCACTGGACCCTTATGTTACACAGTGACAGCCTCGTCCCCTCCAGGACTGGACCCCTATGTTACACAGTGACAGCCCCGTCCCCTCCAGGACTGGACCCCTATGTTACACAGTGACAGCCCCGTCCCCTCCAGGACTGGACCCCTATGTTACACAGTGACAGCCCCGTCCCCTCCAGCACTGGACCCCTATGTTACACAGTGACAGCTATGTCCCCTGCAGGACTGGACCCCTATGTTACACAGTGACAGCCCAGTCCCCTCCAGGACGGGAACCCTATGTTACACAGTGACAGCCCCGTCCCCTCCAGCACTGGACCCCTATGTTACACAGTGACAGCCCCGTCCCCTCCAGGACTGGACCCCTATGTTACACAGTGACAGCCCCGTCCCCTCCAGGACTGGACCCTTATGTTACACAGAGACAGCCCCGTCCCCTCCAGGACTGGACCCCTATGTTACACAGTGACAGCCCCGTCCCCTCCAGGACTGGACCCCTATGTTACACAGTGACAGCCCCGTCCCCTCCAGGACTGGACCCTTATGTTACACAGTGACAGCCCCGTCCCCTCCAGGACTGGACCCCTATGTTACACAGTGACAGCCCTGTCCCCTCCAGGACTGGACCCCTATGTTACACAGTGACAGCCCCGTCCCCTCCAGGACGGGAACCCTATGTTACACAGTGACAGCCCCGTCCCCTCCAGCACTGGACCCCAATGTTACACAGTGACAGCCCCGTCCCCTCCAGGACTGGACCCCTATGTTACACAGTGACAGCCCCGTCCCCTCCAGGACTGGACCCCTATGTTACACAGTGACAGCCCCGACCCCTCCAGGACTGGACCCTTATGTTACACAGTGACAGCCCCGTCCCCTCCAGGACTGGACCCCTATGTTACACAGTGACAGCCCCGTCCCCTCCAGGACTGGACCCTTATGTTACACAGTGACAGCCTCGTCCCCTCCAGGACTGGACCCCTATGTTACACAGTGACAGCCCCGTCCCCTCCAGGACTGGACCCCTATGTTACACAGTGACAGCCCCGTCCCCTCCAGGACTGGACCCTTATGTTACACAGTGACAGCCCCGTCCCCTCCAGGACTGGACCCCTATGTTACACAGTGACAGCCCCGTCCCCTCCAGGACGGGAAGCCTATGTTACACAGTGACAGCCCCGTCCCCTCCAGCACTGGACCCTTATGTTACACAGTGACAGCCTCGTCCCCTCCAGGACTGGACCCCTATGTTACACAGTGACAGCCCCGTCCCCTCCAGGACTGGACCCCTATGTTACACAGTGACAGCCCCGTCCCCTCCAGGACTGGACCCCTATGTTACACAGTGACAGCCCCGTCCCCTCCAGGACTGGACCCCTATGTTACACAGTGACAGCCCCGTCCCCTCCAGCACTGGACCCTTATGTTACACAGTGACAGCCTCGTCCCCTCCAGGACTGGACCCCTATGTTACACAGTGACAGCCCCGTCCCCTCCAGGACTGGACCCCTATGTTACACAGTGACAGCCCCGTCCCCTCCAGGACTGGACCCCTATGTTACACAGTGACAGCTCCGTCCCCTCCAGGACTGGACCCCTATGTTACACAGTGACAGCCCCGTCCCCTCCAGGACTGGACCCCTATGTTACACAGTGACAGCCCCGTCCCCTCCAGGACTGGACCCCTATGTTACACAGTGACAGCCCCGTCCCCTCCAGGACGGGAAGCCTATGTTACACAGTGACAGCCCCGTCCCCTCCAGCACTGGACCCTTATGTTACACAGTGACAGCCTCGTCCCCTCCAGGACTGGACCCCTATGTTACACAGTGACAGCCCCGTCCCCTCCAGGACTGGACCCCTATGTTACACAGTGACAGCCCCGTCCCCTCCAGGACTGGACCCCTATGTTACACAGTGACAGCCCCGTCCCCTCCAGGACTGGACCCCTATGTTACACAGTGACAGCTATGTCCCCTGCAGGACTGGACCCCTATGTTACACAGTGACAGCCCAGTCCCCTCCAGGACGGGAACCCTATGTTACACAGTGACAGCCCCGTCCCCTCCAGCACTGGACCCCTATGTTACACAGTGACAGCCCCGTCCCCTCCAGGACTGGACCCCTATGTTACACAGTGACAGCCCCGTCCCCTCCAGGACTGGACCCTTATGTTACACAGAGACAGCCCCGTCCCCTCCAGGACTGGACCCCTATGTTACACAGTGACAGCCCCGTCCCCTCCAGGACTGGACCCCTATGTTACACAGTGACAGCCCTGTCCCCTCCAGGACTGGACCCTTATGTTACACAGTGACAGCCCCGTCCCCTCCAGGACTGGACCCCTATGTTACACAGTGACAGCCCCGTCCCCTCCAGGACTGGACCCCTATGTTACACAGTGACAGCCCCGTCCCCTCCAGGACTGGACCCTTATGTTACACAGTGACAGCCCCGTCCCCTCCAGGACTGGACCCCTATGTTACACAGTGACAGCCCCGTCCCCTCCAGGACTGGACCCTTATGTTACACAGTGACAGCCCCGTCCCCTCCAGGACTGGACCCCTATGTTACACAGTGACAGCCCCGTCCCCTCCAGGACTGGACCCCTATGTTACACAGTGACAGCCCCGTCCCCTCCAGGACGGGAAGCCTATGTTACACAGTGACAGCCCCGTCCCCTCCAGCACTGGACCCTTATGTTACACAGTGACAGCCTCGTCCCCTCCAGGACTGGACCCCTATGTTACACAGTGACAGCCCCGTCCCCTCCAGGACGGGAACCCTATGTTACACAGTGACAGCCCCGTCCCCTCCAGGACTGGACCCCTATGTTACACAGTGACAGCCCCGTCCCCTCCAGGACTGGACCCTTATGTTACACAGTGACAGCCTCATCCCCTCCAGGACTGGACCCCTATGTTACACAGTGACAGCCCCGTCCCCTCCAGGACTGGACCCCTATGTTACACAGTGACAGCCCCGTCCCCTCCAGGACTGGACCCTTATGTTACACAGTGACAGCCCCGTCCCCTCCAGGACTGGACCCCTATGTTACACAGTGACAGCCCCGTCCCCTCCAGGACGGGAAGCCTATGTTACACAGTGACAGCCCCGTCCCCTCCAGCACTGGACCCTTATGTTACACAGTGACAGCCTCGTCCCCTCCAGGACTGGACCCCTATGTTACACAGTGACAGCCCCGTCCCCTCCAGGACTGGACCCCTATGTTACACAGTGACAGCCCCGTCCCCTCCAGGACTGGACCCCTATGTTACACAGTGACAGCCCCGTCCCCTCCAGGACTGGACCCCTATGTTACACAGTGACAGCCCCGTCCCCACCAGGACTGGACCCCTATGTTACACAGTGACAGCCCCGTCCCCTCCAGGACTGGACCCCTATGTTACATAGTGACAGCCCCGTCCCCTCCAGGACTGGACCCCAATGTTACACAGTGACAGCCCCGTCCCCACCAGGACTGGACCCCTATGTTACACAGTGACAGCCCCGTCCCCTCCAGCACTGGACCCGTATGTTACACAGTGACAGCCCCGTCCCCTCCAGGACTGGACCCCTATGTTACACAGTGACAGCCCCGTCCCCTCCAGGACTGGACCCCTATGTTACACAGTGACAGCCCCGTCCCCTACAGGACGGGAAGCCTATGTTACACAGTGACAGCCCCGTCCCCTCCAGCACTGGACCCTTATGTTACACAGTGACAGCCTCGTCCCCTCCAGGACTGGACCCCTATGTTACACAGTGACAGCCCCGTCCCCTCCAGGACTGGACCCCTATGTTACACAGTGACAGCCCCGTCCCCTCCAGGACTGGACCCCGATGTTACACAGTGACAGCCCCGTCCCCTCCAGGACTGGACCCCTATGTTACACAGTGACAGCCCCGTCCCCTCCAGGACTGGACCCCTATGTTACACAGTGACAGCCCCGTCCCCTCCAGGACTGGACCCCTATGTTACACAGTGACAGCCCCGTCCCCTCCAGGACGGGAAGCCTATGTTACACAGTGACAGCCCCGTCCCCTCCAGCACTGGACCCTTATGTTACACAGTGACAGCCTCGTCCCCTCCAGGACTGGACCCCTATGTTACACAGTGACAGCCCCGTCCCCTCCAGGACTGGACCCCTATGTTACACAGTGACAGCCCCGTCCCCTCCAGGACTGGACCCCTATGTTACACAGTGACAGCCCCGTCCCCTCCAGCACTGGACCCCTATGTTACACAGTGACAGCTATGTCCCCTGCAGGACTGGACCCCTATGTTACACAGTGACAGCCCAGTCCCCTCCAGGACGGGAACCCTATGTTACACAGTGACAGCCCCGTCCCCTCCAGCACTGGACCCCTATGTTACACAGTGACAGCCCCGTCCCCTCCAGGACTGGACCCCTATGTTACACAGTGACAGCCCCGTCCCCTCCAGGACTGGACCCTTATGTTACACAGAGACAGCCCCGTCCCCTCCAGGACTGGACCCCTATGTTACACAGTGACAGCCCCGTCCCCTCCAGGACTGGACCCCTATGTTACACAGTGACAGCCCCGTCCCCTCCAGGACTGGACCCTTATGTTACACAGTGACAGCCCCGTCCCCTCCAGGACTGGACCCCTATGTTACACAGTGACAGCCCTGTCCCCTCCAGGACTGGACCCCTATGTTACACAGTGACAGCCCCGTCCCCTCCAGGACGGGAACCCTATGTTACACAGTGACAGCCCCGTCCCCTCCAGCACTGGACCCCAATGTTACACAGTGACAGCCCCGTCCCCTCCAGGACTGGACCCCTATGTTACACAGTGACAGCCCCGTCCCCTCCAGGACTGGACCCCTATGTTACACAGTGACAGCCCCGACCCCTCCAGGACTGGACCCTTATGTTACACAGTGACAGCCCCGTCCCCTCCAGGACTGGACCCCTATGTTACACAGTGACAGCCCCGTCCCCTCCAGGACTGGACCCTTATGTTACACAGTGACAGCCTCGTCCCCTCCAGGACTGGACCCCTATGTTACACAGTGACAGCCCCGTCCCCTCCAGGACTGGACCCCTATGTTACACAGTGACAGCCCCGTCCCCTCCAGGACTGGACCCTTATGTTACACAGTGACAGCCCCGTCCCCTCCAGGACTGGACCCCTATGTTACACAGTGACAGCCCCGTCCCCTCCAGGACGGGAAGCCTATGTTACACAGTGACAGCCCCGTCCCCTCCAGCACTGGACCCTTATGTTACACAGTGACAGCCTCGTCCCCTCCAGGACTGGACCCCTATGTTACACAGTGACAGCCCCGTCCCCTCCAGGACTGGACCCCTATGTTACACAGTGACAGCCCCGTCCCCTCCAGGACTGGACCCCTATGTTACACAGTGACAGCCCCGTCCCCTCCAGGACTGGACCCCTATGTTACACAGTGACAGCCCCGTCCCCTCCAGCACTGGACCCTTATGTTACACAGTGACAGCCTCGTCCCCTCCAGGACTGGACCCCTATGTTACACAGTGACAGCCCCGTCCCCTCCAGGACTGGACCCCTATGTTACACAGTGACAGCCCCGTCCCCTCCAGGACTGGACCCCTATGTTACACAGTGACAGCCCCGTCCCCTCCAGGACTGGACCCCTATGTTACACAGTGACAGCCCCGTCCCCTCCAGGACTGGACCCCTATGTTACACAGTGACAGCCCCGTCCCCTCCAGGACTGGACCCCTATGTTACACAGTGACAGCCCCGTCCCCTCCAGGACGGGAAGCCTATGTTACACAGTGACAGCCCCGTCCCCTCCAGCACTGGACCCTTATGTTACACAGTGACAGCCTCGTCCCCTCCAGGACTGGACCCCTATGTTACACAGTGACAGCCCCGTCCCCTCCAGGACTGGACCCCTATGTTACACAGTGACAGCCCCGTCCCCTCCAGGACTGGACCCCTATGTTACACAGTGACAGCCCCGTCCCCTCCAGGACTGGACCCCTATGTTACACAGTGACAGCTATGTCCCCTGCAGGACTGGACCCCTATGTTACACAGTGACAGCCCAGTCCCCTCCAGGACGGGAACCCTATGTTACACAGTGACAGCCCCGTCCCCTCCAGCACTGGACCCCTATGTTACACAGTGACAGCCCCGTCCCCTCCAGGACTGGACCCCTATGTTACACAGTGACAGCCCCGTCCCCTCCAGGACTGGACCCTTATGTTACACAGAGACAGCCCCGTCCCCTCCAGGACTGGACCCCTATGTTACACAGTGACAGCCCCGTCCCCTCCAGGACTGGACCCCTATGTTACACAGTGACAGCCCTGTCCCCTCCAGGACTGGACCCTTATGTTACACAGTGACAGCCCCGTCCCCTCCAGGACTGGACCCCTATGTTACACAGTGACAGCCCCGTCCCCTCCAGGACTGGACCCCTATGTTACACAGTGACAGCCCCGTCCCCTCCAGGACGGGAACCCTATGTTACACAGTGACAGCCCCGTCCCCTCCAGCACTGGACCCCAATGTTACACAGTGACAGCCCCGTCCCCTCCAGGACTGGACCCCTATGTTACACAGTGACAGCCCCGTCCCCTCCAGGACGGGAACCCTATGTTACACAGTGACAGCCCCGTCCCCTCCAGCACTGGACCCCTATGTTACACAGTGACAGCCCCGTCCCCTCCAGGACTGGACCCCTATGTTACACAGTGACAGCCCCGTCCCCTCCAGGACTGGACCCTTATGTTCCACAGTGACAGCCCCGTCCCCTCCAGCACTGGACCCCTATGTTACACAGTGACAGCCCCGTCCCCTCCAGGACTGGACCCCTATGTTACACAGTGACAGCCCCGTCCCCTCCAGGACTGGACCCCTATGTTACACAGTGACAGCCCCGTCCCCTCCAGGACTGGACCCTTATGTTACACAGTGACAGCCCCGTCCCCTCCAGGACTGGACCCCTATGTTACACAGTGACAGCCCCGTCCCCTCCAGGACTGGACCCCTATGTTACACAGTGACAGCCCCGTCCCCTCCAGGACTGGACCCTTATGTTACACAGTGACAGCCCCGTCCCCTCCAGGACTGGACCCCTATGTTACACAGTGACAGCCCTGTCCCCTCCAGGACTGGACCCCTATGTTACACAGTGACAGCCCCGTCCCCTCCAGGACGGGAACCCTATGTTACACAGTGACAGCCCCGTCCCCTCCAGCACTGGACCCCAATGTTACACAGTGACAGCCCCGTCCCCTCCAGGACTGGACCCCTATGTTACACAGTGACAGCCCCGTCCCCTCCAGGACTGGACCCCTATGTTACACAGTGACAGCCCCGACCCCTCCAGGACTGGACCCTTATGTTACACAGTGACAGCCCCGTCCCCTCCAGGACTGGACCCCTATGTTACACAGTGACAGCCCCGTCCCCTCCAGGACTGGACCCTTATGTTACACAGTGACAGCCTCGTCCCCTCCAGGACTGGACCCCTATGTTACACAGTGACAGCCCCGTCCCCTCCAGGACTGGACCCCTATGTTACACAGTGACAGCCCCGTCCCCTCCAGGACTGGACCCTTATGTTACACAGTGACAGCCCCGTCCCCTCCAGGACTGGACCCCTATGTTACACAGTGACAGCCCCGTCCCCTCCAGGACGGGAAGCCTATGTTACACAGTGACAGCCCCGTCCCCTCCAGCACTGGACCCTTATGTTACACAGTGACAGCCTCGTCCCCTCCAGGACTGGACCCCTATCTTACACAGTGACAGCCCCGTCCCCTCCAGGACTGGACCCCTATGTTACACAGTGACAGCCCCGTCCCCTCCAGGACTGGACCCCTATGTTACACAGTGACAGCCCCGTCCCCTCCAGGACTGGACCCCTATGTTACACAGTGACAGCCCCGTCCCCTCCAGCACTGGACCCTTATGTTACACAGTGACAGCCTCGTCCCCTCCAGGACTGGACCCCTATGTTACACAGTGACAGCCCCGTCCCCTCCAGGACTGGACCCCTATGTTACACAGTGACAGCCCCGTCCCCTCCAGGACTGGACCCCTATGTTACACAGTGACAGCCCCGTCCCCTCCAGGACTGGACCCCTATGTTACACAGTGACAGCCCCGTCCCCTCCAGGACTGGACCCCTATGTTACACAGTGACAGCCCCGTCCCCTCCAGGACTGGACCCCTATGTTACACAGTGACAGCCCCGTCCCCTCCAGGACGGGAAGCCTATGTTACACAGTGACAGCCCCGTCCCCTCCAGCACTGGACCCTTATGTTACACAGTGACAGCCTCGTCCCTCCAGGACTGGACCCCTATGTTTCACAGTGACAGCCCCGTCCCCTCCAGGACTGGACCCCTATGTTACACAGTGACAGCCCCGTCCCCTCCAGGACTGGACCCCTATGTTACACAGTGACAGCCCCGTCCCCTCCAGGACTGGACCCCTATGTTACACAGTGACAGCTATGTCCCCTGCAGACTGGACCCCTATGTTACACAGTGACAGCCCAGTCCCCTCCAGGACGGGAACCCTATGTTACACAGTGACAGCCCCGTCCCCTCCAGCACTGGACCCCTATGTTACACAGTGACAGCCCCGTCCCCTCCAGGACTGGACCCCTATGTTACACAGTGACAGCCCCGTCCCCTCCAGGACTGGACCCTTATGTTACACAGAGACAGCCCCGTCCCCTCCAGGACTGGACCCCTATGTTACACAGTGACAGCCCCGTCCCCTCCAGGACTGGACCCCTATGTTACACAGTGACAGCCCTGTCCCCTCCAGGACTGGACCCTTATGTTACACAGTGAAAGCCCCGTCCCCTCCAGGACTGGACCCCTATGTTACACAGTGACAGCCCCGTCCCCTCCAGGACTGGACCCCTATGTTACACAGTGACAGCCCCGTCCCCTCCAGGACTGGACCCTTATGTTACACAGTGACAGCCCCGTCCCCTCCAGGACTGGACCCCTATGTTACACAGTGACAGCCCCGTCCCCTCCAGGACTGGACCCTTATGTTACACAGTGACAGCCCCGTCCCCTCCAGGACTGGACCCCTATGTTACACAGTGACAGCCCCGTCCCCTCCAGGACTGGACCCCTATGTTACACAGTGACAGCCCCGTCCCCTCCAGGACGGGAAGCCTATGTTACACAGTGACAGCCCCGTCCCCTCCAGCACTGGACCCTTATGTTACACAGTGACAGCCTCGTCCCCTCCAGGACTGGACCCCTATGTTACACAGTGACAGCCCCGTCCCCTCCAGGACTGGACCCCTATGTTACACAGTGACAGCCCCGTCCCCTCCAGGACTGGACCCCTATGTTACACAGTGACAGCCCCGTCCCCTCCAGCACTGGACCCCTATGTTACACAGTGACAGCTATGTCCCCTGCAGGACTGGACCCCTATGTTACACAGTGACAGCCCAGTCCCCTCCAGGACGGGAACCCTATGTTACACAGTGACAGCCCCGTCCCCTCCAGCACTGGACCCCTATGTTACACAGTGACAGCCCCGTCCCCTCCAGGACTGGACCCCTATGTTACACAGTGACAGCCCCGTCCCCTCCAGGACTGGACCCTTATGTTACACAGAGACAGCCCCGTCCCCTCCAGGACTGGACCCCTATGTTACACAGTGACAGCCCCGTCCCCTCCAGGACTGGACCCCTATGTTACACAGTGACAGCCCCGTCCCCTCCAGGACTGGACCCTTATGTTACACAGTGACAGCCCCGTCCCCTCCAGGACTGGACCCCTATGTTACACAGTGACAGCCCTGTCCCCTCCAGGACTGGACCCCTATGTTACACAGTGACAGCCCCGTCCCCTCCAGGACGGGAACCCTATGTTACACAGTGACAGCCCCGTCCCCTCCAGCACTGGACCCCAATGTTACACAGTGACAGCCCCGTCCCCTCCAGGACTGGACCCCTATGTTACACAGTGACAGCCCCGTCCCCTCCAGGACTGGACCCCTATGTTACACAGTGACAGCCCCGACCCCTCCAGGACTGGACCCTTATGTTACACAGTGACAGCCCCGTCCCCTCCAGGACTGGACCCCTATGTTACACAGTGACAGCCCCGTCCCCTCCAGGACTGGACCCTTATGTTACACAGTGACAGCCTCGTCCCCTCCAGGACTGGACCCCTATGTTACACAGTGACAGCCCCGTCCCCTCCAGGACTGGACCCCTATGTTACACAGTGACAGCCCCGTCCCCTCCAGGACTGGACCCTTATGTTACACAGTGACAGCCCCGTCCCCTCCAGGACTGGACCCCTATGTTACACAGTGACAGCCCCGTCCCCTCCAGGACGGGAAGCCTATGTTACACAGTGACAGCCCCGTCCCCTCCAGCACTGGACCCTTATGTTACACAGTGACAGCCTCGTCCCCTCCAGGACTGGACCCCTATGTTACACAGTGACAGCCCCGTCCCCTCCAGGACTGGACCCCTATGTTACACAGTGACAGCCCCGTCCCCTCCAGGACTGGACCCCTATGTTACACAGTGACAGCCCCGTCCCCTCCAGGACTGGACCCCTATGTTACACAGTGACAGCCCCGTCCCCTCCAGCACTGGACCCTTATGTTACACAGTGACAGCCTCGTCCCCTCCAGGACTGGACCCCTATGTTACACAGTGACAGCCCCGTCCCTCCAGGACTGGACCCCTATGTTACACAGTGACAGCCCCGTCCCCTCCAGGACTGGACCCCTATGTTACACAGTGACAGCCCCGTCCCCTCCAGGACTGGACCCCTATGTTACACAGTGACAGCCCCGTCCCCTCCAGGACTGGACCCCTATGTTACACAGTGACAGCCCCGTCCCCTCCAGGACTGGACCCCTATGTTACACAGTGACAGCCCCGTCCCCTCCAGGACGGGAAGCCTATGTTACACAGTGACAGCCCCGTCCCCTCCAGCACTGGACCCTTATGTTACACAGTGACAGCCTCGTCCCCTCCAGGACTGGACCCCTATGTTACACAGTGACAGCCCCGTCCCCTCCAGGACTGGACCCCTATGTTACACAGTGACAGCCCCGTCCCCTCCAGGACTGGACCCCTATGTTACACAGTGACAGCCCCGTCCCCTCCAGGACTGGACCCCTATGTTACACAGTGACAGCTATGTCCCCTGCAGGACTGGACCCCTATGTTACACAGTGACAGCCCAGTCCCCCTCCAGGACGGGAACCCTATGTTACACAGTGACAGCCCCGTCCCCTCCAGCACTGGACCCCTATGTTACACAGTGACAGCCCCGTCCCCTCCAGGACTGGACCCCTATGTTACACAGTGACAGCCCCGTCCCCTCCAGGACTGGACCCTTATGTTACACAGAGACAGCCCCGTCCCCTCCAGGACTGGACCCCTATGTTACACAGTGACAGCCCCGTCCCCTCCAGGACTGGACCCCTATGTTACACAGTGACAGCCCTGTCCCCTCCAGGACTGGACCCTTATGTTACACAGTGACAGCCCCGTCCCCTCCAGGACTGGACCCCTATGTTACACAGTGACAGCCCCGTCCCCTCCAGGACTGGACCCCTATGTTACACAGTGACAGCCCCGTCCCCTCCAGGACGGGAACCCTATGTTACACAGTGACAGCCCCGTCCCCTCCAGCACTGGACCCCAATGTTACACAGTGACAGCCCCGTCCCCTCCAGGACTGGACCCCTATGTTACACAGTGACAGCCCCGTCCCCTCCAGGACGGGAACCCTATGTTACACAGTGACAGCCCCGTCCCCTCCAGCACTGGACCCCTATGTTACACAGTGACAGCCCCGTCCCCTCCAGGACTGGACCCCTATGTTACACAGTGACAGCCCCGTCCCCTCCAGGACTGGACCCTTATGTTCCACAGTGACAGCCCCGTCCCCTCCAGCACTGGACCCCTATGTTACACAGTGACAGCCCCGTCCCCTCCAGGACTGGACCCCTATGTTACACAGTGACAGCCCCGTCCCCTCCAGGACTGGACCCCTATGTTACACAGTGACAGCCCCGTCCCCTCCAGGACTGGACCCTTATGTTACACAGTGACAGCCCCGTCCCCTCCAGGACTGGACCCCTATGTTACACAGTGACAGCCCCGTCCCCTCCAGGACTGGACCCCTATGTTACACAGTGACAGCCCCGTCCCCTCCAGGACTGGACCCTTATGTTACACAGTGACAGCCCCGTCCCCTCCAGGACTGGACCCCTATGTTACACAGTGACAGCCCTGTCCCCTCCAGGACTGGACCCCTATGTTACACAGTGACAGCCCCGTCCCTCCAGGACGGGAACCCTATGTTACACAGTGACAGCCCCGTCCCCTCCAGCACTGGACCCCAATGTTACACAGTGACAGCCCCGTCCCCTCCAGGACTGGACCCCTATGTTACACAGTGACAGCCCCGTCCCCTCCAGGACTGGACCCCTATGTTACACAGTGACAGCCCCGACCCCTCCAGGACTGGACCCTTATGTTACACAGTGACAGCCCCGTCCCCTCCAGGACTGGACCCCTATGTTACACAGTGACAGCCCCGTCCCCTCCAGGACTGGACCCTTATGTTACACAGTGACAGCCTCGTCTCCTCCAGGACTGGACCCCTATGTTACACAGTGACAGCCCCGTCCCCTCCAGGACTGGACCCCTATGTTACACAGTGACAGCCCCGTCCCCTCCAGGACTGGACCCTTATGTTACACAGTGACAGCCCCGTCCCCTCCAGGACTGGACCCCTATGTTACACAGTGACAGCCCCGTCCCCTCCAGGACGGGAAGCCTATGTTACACAGTGACAGCCCCGTCCCCTCCAGCACTGGACCCTTATGTTACACAGTGACAGCCTCGTCCCCTCCAGGACTGGACCCCTATCTTACACAGTGACAGCCCCGTCCCCTCCAGGACTGGACCCCTATGTTACACAGTGACAGCCCCGTCCCCTCCAGGACTGGACCCCTATGTTACACAGTGACAGCCCCGTCCCCTCCAGGACTGGACCCCTATGTTACACAGTGACAGCCCCGTCCCCTCCAGCACTGGACCCTTATGTTACACAGTGACAGCCTCGTCCCCTCCAGGACTGGACCCCTATGTTACACAGTGACAGCCCCGTCCCCTCCAGGACTGGACCCCTATGTTACACAGTGACAGCCCCGTCCCCTCCAGGACTGGACCCCTATGTTACACAGTGACAGCCCCGTCCCCTCCAGGACTGGACCCCTATGTTACACAGTGACAGCCCCGTCCCCTCCAGGACTGGACCCCTATGTTACACAGTGACAGCCCCGTCCCCTCCAGGACTGGACCCCTATGTTACACAGTGACAGCCCCGTCCCCTCCAGGACGGGAAGCCTATGTTACACAGTGACAGCCCCGTCCCCTCCAGCACTGGACCCTTATGTTACACAGTGACAGCCTCGTCCCCTCCAGGACTGGACCCCTATGTTTCACAGTGACAGCCCCGTCCCCTCCAGGACTGGACCCCTATGTTACACAGTGACAGCCCCGTCCCCTCCAGGACTGGACCCCTATGTTACACAGTGACAGCCCCGTCCCCTCCAGGACTGGACCCCTATGTTACACAGTGACAGCTATGTCCCCTGCAGGACTGGACCCCTATGTTACACAGTGACAGCCCAGTCCCCTCCAGGACGGGAACCCTATGTTACACAGTGACAGCCCCGTCCCCTCCAGCACTGGACCCCTATGTTACACAGTGACAGCCCCGTCCCCTCCAGGACTGGACCCCTATGTTACACAGTGACAGCCCCGTCCCCTCCAGGACTGGACCCTTATGTTACACAGAGACAGCCCCGTCCCCTCCAGGACTGGACCCCTATGTTACACAGTGACAGCCCCGTCCCCTCCAGGACTGGACCCCTATGTTACACAGTGACAGCCCTGTCCCCTCCAGGACTGGACCCTTATGTTACACAGTGAAAGCCCCGTCCCCTCCAGGACTGGACCCCTATGTTACACAGTGACAGCCCCGTCCCCTCCAGGACTGGACCCCTATGTTACACAGTGACAGCCCCGTCCCCTCCAGGACTGGACCCTTATGTTACACAGTGACAGCCCCGTCCCCTCCAGGACTGGACCCCTATGTTACACAGTGACAGCCCCGTCCCCTCCAGGACTGGACCCTTATGTTACACAGTGACAGCCCCGTCCCCTCCAGGACTGGACCCCTATGTTACACAGTGACAGCCCCGTCCCCTCCAGGACTGGACCCCTATGTTACACAGTGACAGCCCCGTCCCCTCCAGGACGGGAAGCCTATGTTACACAGTGACAGCCCCGTCCCCTCCAGCACTGGACCCTTATGTTACACAGTGACAGCCTCGTCCCCTCCAGGACTGGACCCCTATGTTACACAGTGACAGCCCCGTCCCCTCCAGGACGGGAACCCTATGTTACACAGTGACAGCCCCGTCCCCTCCAGGACTGGACCCCTATGTTACACAGTGACAGCCCCGTCCCCTCCAGGACTGGACCCTTATGTTACACAGTGACAGCCTCGTCCCCTCCAGGACTGGACCCCTATGTTACACAGTGACAGCCCCGTCCCCTCCAGGACTGGACCCCTATGTTACACAGTGACAGCCCCGTCCCCTCCAGGACTGGACCCTTATGTTACACAGTGACAGCCCCGTCCCCTCCAGGACTGGACCCCTATGTTACACAGTGACAGCCCCGTCCCCTCCAGGACGGGAAGCCTATGTTACACAGTGACAGCCCCGTCCCCTCCAGCACTGGACCCTTATGTTAACAGTGACAGCCTCGTCCCCTCCAGGACTGGACCCCTATGTTACACAGTGACAGCCCCGTCCCCTCCAGGACTGGACCCCTATGTTACACAGTGACAGCCCCGTCCCCTCCAGGACTGGACCCCTATGTTACACAGTGACAGCCCCGTCCCCTCCAGGACTGGACCCCTATGTTACACAGTGACAGCCCCGTCCCCCACCAGGACTGGACCCCTATGTTACACAGTGACAGCCCCGTCCCTCCAGGACTGGACCCCTATGTTACATAGTGACAGCCCCGTCCCCTCCAGGACTGGACCCCAATGTTACACAGTGACAGCCCCGTCCCCACCAGGACTGGACCCCTATGTTACACAGTGACAGCCCCGTCCCCTCCAGCACTGGACCCGTATGTTACACAGTGACAGCCCCGTCCCCTCCAGGACTGGACCCCTATGTTACACAGTGACAGCCCCGTCCCCTCCAGGACTGGACCCCTATGTTACACAGTGACAGCCCCGTCCCCTACAGGACGGGAAGCCTATGTTACACAGTGACAGCCCCGTCCCCTCCAGCACTGGACCCTTATGTTACACAGTGACAGCCTCGTCCCCTCCAGGACTGGACCCCTATGTTACACAGTGACAGCCCCGTCCCTCCAGGACTGGACCCCTATGTTACACAGTGACAGCCCCGTCCCCTCCAGGACTGGACCCCTATGTTACACAGTGACAGCCCCGTCCCCTCCAGGACTGGACCCCTATGTTACACAGTGACAGCCACCGTCCCCTCCAGGACTGGACCCCTATGTTACACAGTGACAGCCCCGTCCCCTCCAGGACTGGACCCCTATGTTACACAGTGACAGCCCCGTCCCCTCCAGGACGGGAAGCCTATGTTACACAGTGACAGCCCCGTCCCCTCCAGCACTGGACCCTTATGTTACACAGTGACAGCCTCGTCCCCTCCAGGACTGGACCCCTATGTTACACAGTGACAGCCCCGTCCCCTCCAGGACTGGACCCCTATGTTACACAGTGACAGCCCCGTCCCCTCCAGGACTGGACCCCTATGTTACACAGTGACAGCCCCGTCCCCTCCAGCACTGGAACCCCTATGTTACACAGTGACAGCTATGTCCCCTGCAGGACTGGACCCCTATGTTACACAGTGACAGCCCAGTCCCCTCCAGGACGGGAACCCTATGTTACACAGTGACAGCCCCGTCCCCTCCAGCACTGGACCCCTATGTTACACAGTGACAGCCCCGTCCCCTCCAGGACTGGACCCCTATGTTACACAGTGACAGCCCCGTCCCCTCCAGGACTGGACCCTTATGTTACACAGAGACAGCCCCGTCCCCTCCAGGACTGGACCCCTATGTTACACAGTGACAGCCCCGTCCCCTCCAGGACTGGACCCCTATGTTACACAGTGACAGCCCCGTCCCCTCCAGGACTGGACCCTTATGTTACACAGTGACAGCCCCGTCCCCTCCAGGACTGGACCCCTATGTTACACAGTGACAGCCCTGTCCCCTCCAGGACTGGACCCCTATGTTACACAGTGACAGCCCCGTCCCCTCCAGGACGGGAACCCTATGTTACACAGTGACAGCCCCGTCCCCTCCAGCACTGGACCCCAATGTTACACAGTGACAGCCCCGTCCCCTCCAGGACTGGACCCCTATGTTACACAGTGACAGCCCCGTCCCCTCCAGGACTGGACCCCTATGTTACACAGTGACAGCCCCGACCCCTCCAGGACTGGACCCTTATGTTACACAGTGACAGCCCCGTCCCCTCCAGGACTGGACCCCTATGTTACACAGTGACAGCCCCGTCCCCTCCAGGACTGGACCCTTATGTTACACAGTGACAGCCTCGTCCCCTCCAGGACTGGACCCCTATGTTACACAGTGACAGCCCCGTCCCCTCCAGGACTGGACCCCTATGTTACACAGTGACAGCCCCGTCCCCTCCAGGACTGGACCCTTATGTTACACAGTGACAGCCCCGTCCCCTCCAGGACTGGACCCCTATGTTACACAGTGACAGCCCCGTCCCCTCCAGGACGGGAAGCCTATGTTACACAGTGACAGCCCCGTCCCCTCCAGCACTGGACCCTTATGTTACACAGTGACAGCCTCGTCCCCTCCAGGACTGGACCCCTATGTTACACAGTGACAGCCCCGTCCCCTCCAGGACTGGACCCCTATGTTACACAGTGACAGCCCCGTCCCCTCCAGGACTGGACCCCTATGTTACACAGTGACAGCCCCGTCCCCTCCAGGACTGGACCCCTATGTTACACAGTGACAGCCCCGTCCCCTCCAGCACTGGACCCTTATGTTACACAGTGACAGCCTCGTCCCCTCCAGGACTGGACCCCTATGTTACACAGTGACAGCCCCGTCCCCTCCAGGACTGGACCCCTATGTTACACAGTGACAGCCCCGTCCCCTCCAGGACTGGACCCCTATGTTACACAGTGACAGCCCCGTCCCCTCCAGGACTGGACCCCTATGTTACACAGTGACAGCCCCGTCCCCTCCAGGACTGGACCCCTATGTTACACAGTGACAGCCCCGTCCCCTCCAGGACTGGACCCCTATGTTACACAGTGACAGCCCCGTCCCCTCCAGGACGGGAAGCCTATGTTACACAGTGACAGCCCCGTCCCCTCCAGCACTGGACCCTTATGTTACACAGTGACAGCCTCGTCCCCTCCAGGACTGGACCCCTATGTTACACAGTGACAGCCCCGTCCCCTCCAGGACTGGACCCCTATGTTACACAGTGACAGCCCCGTCCCCTCCAGGACTGGACCCCTATGTTACACAGTGACAGCCCCGTCCCCTCCAGGACTGGACCCCTATGTTACACAGTGACAGCTATGTCCCCTGCAGGACTGGACCCCTATGTTACACAGTGACAGCCCAGTCCCCTCCAGGACGGGAACCCTATGTTACACAGTGACAGCCCCGTCCCCTCCAGCACTGGACCCCTATGTTACACAGTGACAGCCCCGTCCCCTCCAGGACTGGACCCCTATGTTACACAGTGACAGCCCCGTCCCCTCCAGGACTGGACCCCTATGTTACACAGTGACAGCCCCGTCCCCACCAGGACTGGACCCCTATGTTACACAGTGACAGCCCCGTCCCCTCCAGGACTGGACCCCTATGTTACATAGTGACAGCCCCGTCCCCTCCAGGACTGGACCCCAATGTTACACAGTGACAGCCCCGTCCCCACCAGGACTGGACCCCTATGTTACACAGTGACAGCCCCGTCCCCTCCAGCACTGGACCCGTATGTTACACAGTGACAGCCCCGTCCCCTCCAGGACTGGACCCCTATGTTACACAGTGACAGCCCCGTCCCCTCCAGGACTGGACCCCTATGTTACACAGTGACAGCCCCGTCCCCTACAGGACGGGAAGCCTATGTTACACAGTGACAGCCCCGTCCCCTCCAGCACTGGACCCTTATGTTACACAGTGACAGCCTCGTCCCCTCCAGGACTGGACCCCTATGTTACACAGTGACAGCCCCGTCCCCTCCAGGACTGGACCCCTATGTTACACAGTGACAGCCCCGTCCCCTCCAGGACTGGACCCCTATGTTACACAGTGACAGCCCCGTCCCCTCCAGGACTGGACCCCTATGTTACACAGTGACAGCCCCGTCCCCTCCAGGACTGGACCCCTATGTTACACAGTGACAGCCCCGTCCCCTCCAGGACTGGACCCCTATGTTACACAGTGACAGCCCCGTCCCCTCCAGGACGGGAAGCCTATGTTACACAGTGACAGCCCCGTCCCCTCCAGCACTGGACCCTTATGTTACACAGTGACAGCCTCGTCCCCTCCAGGACTGGACCCCTATGTTACACAGTGACAGCCCCGTCCCCTCCAGGACTGGACCCCTATGTTACACAGTGACAGCCCCGTCCCCTCCAGGACTGGACCCCTATGTTACACAGTGACAGCCCCGTCCCCTCCAGCACTGGACCCCTATGTTACACAGTGACAGCTATGTCCCCTGCAGGACTGGACCCCTATGTTACACAGTGACAGCCCAGTCCCCTCCAGGACGGGAACCCTATGTTACACAGTGACAGCCCCGTCCCCTCCAGCACTGGACCCCTATGTTACACAGTGACAGCCCCGTCCCCTCCAGGACTGGACCCCTATGTTACACAGTGACAGCCCCGTCCCCTCCAGGACTGGACCCTTATGTTACACAGAGACAGCCCCGTCCCCTCCAGGACTGGACCCCTATGTTACACAGTGACAGCCCCGTCCCCTCCAGGACTGGACCCCTATGTTACACAGTGACAGCCCCGTCCCCTCCAGGACTGGACCCTTATGTTACACAGTGACAGCCCCGTCCCCTCCAGGACTGGACCCCTATGTTACACAGTGACAGCCCTGTCCCCTCCAGGACTGGACCCCTATGTTACACAGTGACAGCCCCGTCCCCTCCAGGACGGGAACCCTATGTTACACAGTGACAGCCCCGTCCCCTCCAGCACTGGACCCCAATGTTACACAGTGACAGCCCCGTCCCCTCCAGGACTGGACCCCTATGTTACACAGTGACAGCCCCGTCCCCTCCAGGACTGGACCCCTATGTTACACAGTGACAGCCCCGACCCCTCCAGGACTGGACCCTTATGTTACACAGTGACAGCCCCGTCCCCTCCAGGACTGGACCCCTATGTTACACAGTGACAGCCCCGTCCCCTCCAGGACTGGACCCTTATGTTACACAGTGACAGCCTCGTCCCCTCCAGGACTGGACCCCTATGTTACACAGTGACAGCCCCGTCCCCTCCAGGACTGGACCCCTATGTTACACAGTGACAGCCCCGTCCCCTCCAGGACTGGACCCTTATGTTACACAGTGACAGCCCCGTCCCCTCCAGGACTGGACCCCTATGTTACACAGTGACAGCCCCGTCCCCTCCAGGACGGGAAGCCTATGTTACACAGTGACAGCCCCGTCCCCTCCAGCACTGGACCCTTATGTTACACAGTGACAGCCTCGTCCCCTCCAGGACTGGACCCCTATGTTACACAGTGACAGCCCCGTCCCCTCCAGGACTGGACCCCTATGTTACACAGTGACAGCCCCGTCCCCTCCAGGACTGGACCCCTATGTTACACAGTGACAGCCCCGTCCCCTCCAGGACTGGACCCCTATGTTACACAGTGACAGCCCCGTCCCCTCCAGCACTGGACCCTTATGTTACACAGTGACAGCCTCGTCCCCTCCAGGACTGGACCCCTATGTTACACAGTGACAGCCCCGTCCCCTCCAGGACTGGACCCCTATGTTACACAGTGACAGCCCCGTCCCCTCCAGGACTGGACCCCTATGTTACACAGTGACAGCCCCGTCCCCTCCAGGACTGGACCCCTATGTTACACAGTGACAGCCCCGTCCCCTCCAGGACTGGACCCCTATGTTACACAGTGACAGCCCCGTCCCCTCCAGGACTGGACCCCTATGTTACACAGTGACAGCCCCGTCCCCTCCAGGACGGGAAGCCTATGTTACACAGTGACAGCCCCGTCCCCTCCAGCACTGGACCCTTATGTTACACAGTGACAGCCTCGTCCCCTCCAGGACTGGACCCCTATGTTACACAGTGACAGCCCCGTCCCCTCCAGGACTGGACCCCTATGTTACACAGTGACAGCCCCGTCCCCTCCAGGACTGGACCCCTATGTTACACAGTGACAGCCCCGTCCCCTCCAGGACTGGACCCCTATGTTACACAGTGACAGCTATGTCCCCTGCAGGACTGGACCCCTATGTTACACAGTGACAGCCCAGTCCCCTCCAGGACGGGAACCCTATGTTACACAGTGACAGCCCCGTCCCCTCCAGCACTGGACCCCTATGTTACACAGTGACAGCCCCGTCCCCTCCAGGACTGGACCCCTATGTTACACAGTGACAGCCCCGTCCCCTCCAGGACTGGACCCTTATGTTACACAGAGACAGCCCCGTCCCCTCCAGGACTGGACCCCTATGTTACACAGTGACAGCCCCGTCCCCTCCAGGACTGGACCCCTATGTTACACAGTGACAGCCCTGTCCCCTCCAGGACTGGACCCTTATGTTACACAGTGACAGCCCCGTCCCCTCCAGGACTGGACCCCTATGTTACACAGTGACAGCCCCGTCCCCTCCAGGACTGGACCCCTATGTTACACAGTGACAGCCCCGTCCCCTCCAGGACGGGAACCCTATGTTACACAGTGACAGCCCCGTCCCCTCCAGCACTGGACCCCAATGTTACACAGTGACAGCCCCGTCCCCTCCAGGACTGGACCCCTATGTTACACAGTGACAGCCCCGTCCCCTCCAGGACGGGAACCCTATGTTACACAGTGACAGCCCCGTCCCCTCCAGCACTGGACCCCTATGTTACACAGTGACAGCCCCGTCCCCTCCAGGACTGGACCCCTATGTTACACAGTGACAGCCCCGTCCCCTCCAGGACTGGACCCTTATGTTCCACAGTGACAGCCCCGTCCCCTCCAGCACTGGACCCCTATGTTACACAGTGACAGCCCCGTCCCCTCCAGGACTGGACCCCTATGTTACACAGTGACAGCCCCGTCCCCTCCAGGACTGGACCCCTATGTTACACAGTGACAGCCCCGTCCCCTCCAGGACTGGACCCTTATGTTACACAGTGACAGCCCCGTCCCCTCCAGGACTGGACCCCTATGTTACACAGTGACAGCCCCGTCCCCTCCAGGACTGGACCCTTATGTTACACAGTGACAGCCCCGTCCCCTCCAGGACTGGACCCCTATGTTACACAGTGACAGCCCCGTCCCCTCCAGGACTGGACCCCTATGTTACACAGTGACAGCCCCGTCCCCTCCAGGACGGGAAGCCTATGTTACACAGTGACAGCCCCGTCCCCTCCAGCACTGGACCCTTATGTTACACAGTGACAGCCCCGTCCCCTCCAGGACTGGACCCCTATGTTACACAGTGACAGCCCCGTCCCCTCCAGAACTGGACCCCTATGTTACACAGTGACAGCCCCGTCCCCTCCAGGACTGGACCCTTATGTTACACAGTGACAGCCCCGTCCCCTCCAGGACTGGACCCCTATGTTACACAGTGACAGCCCCGTCCCCTCCAGGACTGGACCCCTATGTTACACAGTGACAGCCCCGTCCCCTCCAGGACTGGACCCTTATGTTACACAGTGACAGCCCCGTCCCCTCCAGGACTGGACCCTTATGTTACACAGTGACAGCCCCGTCCCCTCCAGGACTGGACCCCTATGTTACACAGTGACAGCCCCGTCCCCTCCAGGACTGGACCCCTATGTTACACAGTGACAGCCCCGTCCCCTCCAGGACTGGACCCCTATGTTACACAGTGACAGCCCCGTCCCCTCCAGGACTGGACCCCTATGTTACACAGTGACAGCCCCGTCCCCTCCAGGACTGGACCCCTATGTTACACAGTGACAGCCCCGTCCCCTCCAGCACTGGACCCCTATGTTACACAGTGACAGCCCCGTCCCCTCCAGGACTGGACCCCTATGTTACACAGTGACAGCCCCGTCCCCTCCAGGACTGGACCCCTATGTTACACAGTGACAGCCCCGTCCCCTCCAGGACTGGACCCTTATGTTACACAGTGACAGCCCCGTCCCCTCCAGGACTGGACCCCTATGTTACACAGTGACAGCCCCGTCCCCTCCAGGACTGGACCCTTATGTTACACAGTGACAGCCCCGTCCCCTCCAGGACTGGACCCCTATGTTACACAGTGACAGCCCCGTCCCCTCCAGGACTGGACCCCTATGTTACACAGTGACAGCCCCGTCCCCTCCAGGACGGGAAGCCTATGTTACACAGTGACAGCCCCGTCCCCTCCAGCACTGGACCCTTATGTTACACAGTGACAGCCCCGTCCCCTCCAGGACTGGACCCCTATGTTACACAGTGACAGCCCCGTCCCCT
Organism: Narcine bancroftii; assembly: GCF_036971445.1. Taxonomy (NCBI): domain Eukaryota; kingdom Metazoa; phylum Chordata; class Chondrichthyes; order Torpediniformes; family Narcinidae; genus Narcine; species Narcine bancroftii. Next base: position 316,688,248 of record NC_091472.1, read on the forward strand.
CCAGAACTGGACCCCTATGTTACACAGTGACAGCCCCGTCCCCTCCAGGACTGGACCCTTATGTTACACAGTGACAGCCCCGTCCCCTCCAGGACTGGACCCCTATGTTACACAGTGACAGCCCCGTCCCCTCCAGGACTGGACCCCTATGTTACACAGTGACAGCCCCGTCCCCTCCAGGACTGGACCCTTATGTTACACAGTGACAGCCCCGTCCCCTCCAGGACTGGACCCTTATGTTACACAGTGACAGCCCCGTCCCCTCCAGGACTGGACCCCTATGTTACACAGTGACAGCCCCGTCCCCTCCAGGACTGGACCCCTATGTTACACAGTGACAGCCCCGTCCCCTCCAGGACTGGACCCCTATGTTACACAGTGACAGCCCCGTCCCCTCCAGGACTGGACCCCTATGTTACACAGTGACAGCCCCGTCCCCTCCAGGACTGGACCCCTATGTTACACAGTGACAGCCCCGTCCCCTCCAGGACTGGACCCTTATGTTACACAGTGACAGCCCCGTCCCCTCCAGCACTGGACCCCTATGTTACACAGTGACAGCCCCGTCCCCTCCAGCACTGGACCCCTATGTTACACAGTGACAGCCCCGTCCCCTCCAGGACTGGACCCCTATGTTACACAGTGACAGCCCCGTCCCCTCCAGGACGGGAACCCTATGTTACACAGTGACAGCCCCGTCCCCTCCAGCACTGGACCCCTATGTTACACAGTGACAGCCCCGTCCCCTCCAGGACTGGACCCTTATGTTACACAGTGACAGCCCCGTCCCCTCCAGGACTGGACCCCTATGTTACACAGTGACAGCCCCGTCCCCTCCAGGACTGGACCCCTATGTTACACAGTGACAGCCCCGTCCCCTCCAGGACTGGACCCTTATGTTACACAGTGACAGCCCCGTCCCCTCCAGGACTGGACCCCTATGTTACACAGTGACAGCCCCGTCCCCTCCAGGACTGGACCCCTATGTTACACAGTGACAGCCCCGTCCCCTCCAGGACTGGACCCTTATGTTACACAGTGACAGCCCCGTCCCCTCCAGGACTGGACCCCTATGTTACACAGTGACAGCCCCGTCCCCTCCAGGACTGGACCCTTATGTTACACAGTGACAGCCCCGTCCCCTCCAGGACTGGACCCCTATGTTACACAGTGACAGCCCCGTCCCCTCCAGGACTGGACCCCTATGTTACACAGTGACAGCCCCGTCCCCTCCAGGACGGGAAGCCTATGTTACACAGTGACAGCCCCGTCCCCTCCAGCACTGGACCCTTATGTTACACAGTGACAGCCTCGTCCCCTCCAGGACTGGACCCCTATGTTACACAGTGACAGCCCCGTCCCCTCCAGGACGGGAACCCTATGTTACACAGTGACAGCCCCGTCCCCTCCAGGACTGGACCCCTATGTTACACAGTGACAGCCCCGTCCCCTCCAGGACTGGACCCTTATGTTACACAGTGACAGCCTCGTCCCCTCCAGGACTGGACCCCTATGTTACACAGTGACAGCCCCGTCCCCTCCAGGACTGGACCCCTATGTTACACAGTGACAGCCCCGTCCCCTCCAGGACTGGACCCTTATGTTACACAGTGACAGCCCCGTCCCCTCCAGGACTGGACCCCTATGTTACACAGTGACAGCCCCGTCCCCTCCAGGACGGGAAGCCTATGTTACACAGTGACAGCCCCGTCCCCTCCAGCACTGGACCCTTATGTTACACAGTGACAGCCTCGTCCCCTCCAGGACTGGACCCCTATGTTACACAGTGACAGCCCCGTCCCCTCCAGGACTGGACCCCTATGTTACACAGTGACAGCCCCGTCCCCTCCAGGACTGGACCCCTATGTTACACAGTGACAGCCCCGTCCCCTCCAGGACTGGACCCCTATGTTACACAGTGACAGCCCCGTCCCCACCAGGACTGGACCCCTATGTTACACAGTGACAGCCCCGTCCCCTCCAGGACTGGACCCCTATGTTACATAGTGACAGCCCCGTCCCCTCCAGGACTGGACCCCAATGTTACACAGTGACAGCCCCGTCCCCACCAGGACTGGACCCCTATGTTACACAGTGACAGCCCCGTCCCCTCCAGCACTGGACCCGTATGTTACACAGTGACAGCCCCGTCCCCTCCAGGACTGGACCCCTATGTTACACAGTGACAGCCCCGTCCCCTCCAGGACTGGACCCCTATGTTACACAGTGACAGCCCCGTCCCCTCCAGGACGGGAAGCCTATGTTACACAGTGACAGCCCCGTCCCCTCCAGCACTGGACCCTTATGTTACACAGTGACAGCCTCGTCCCCTCCAGGACTGGACCCCTATGTTACACAGTGACAGCCCCGTCCCCTCCAGGACTGGACCCCTATGTTACACAGTGACAGCCCCGTCCCCTCCAGGACTGGACCCCTATGTTACACAGTGACAGCCCCGTCCCCACCAGGACTGGACCCCTATGTTACACAGTGACAGCCCCGTCCCCTCCAGGACTGGTCCCCTATGTTACATAGTGACAGCCCCGTCCCCTCCAGGACTGGACCCCAATGTTACACAGTGACAGCCCCGTCCCCACCAGGACTGGACCCCTATGTTACACAGTGACAGCCCCGTCCCCTCCAGCACTGGACCCGTATGTTACACAGTGACAGCCCCGTCCCCTCCAGGAATGGACCCCTATGTTACACAGTGACAGCCCCGTCCCCTCCAGGACTGGACCCCTATGTTACACAGTGACAGCTATGTCCCCTCCAGGACTGGACCCTTATGTTACACAGTGACAGCCCCGTCCCCTCCAGGACTGGACCCCTATGTTACACAGTGACAGCCCCGTCCCCTCCAGGACTGGACCCCTATGTTACACAGTGACAGCCCCGTCCCCTCCAGGACGGGAAGCCTATGTTACACAGTGACAGCCCCGTCCCCTCCAGCACTGGACCCTTATGTTACACAGTGACAGCCTCGTCCCCTCCAGGACTGGACCCCTATGTTACACAGTGACAGCCCCGTCCCCTCCAGGACTGGACCCCTATGTTACACAGTGACAGCCCCGTCCCCTCCAGGACTGGACCCCTATGTTACACAGTGACAGCCCCGTCCCCTCCAGGACTGGACCCCTATGTTACACAGTGACAGCTATGTCCCCTGCAGGACTGGACCCCTATGTTACACAGTGACAGCCCAGTCCCCTCCAGGACGGGAACCCTATGTTACACAGTGACAGCCCCGTCCCCTCCAGCACTGGACCCCTATGTTACACAGTGACAGCCCCGTCCCCTCCAGGACTGGACCCCTATGTTACACAGTGACAGCCCCGTCCCCTCCAGGACTGGACCCTTATGTTACACAGAGACAGCCCCGTCCCCTCCAGGACTGGACCCCTATGTTACACAGTGACAGCCCCGTCCCCTCCAGGACTGGACCCCTATGTTACACAGTGACAGCCCTGTCCCCTCCAGGACTGGACCCTTATGTTACACAGTGACAGCCCCGTCCCCTCCAGGATTGGACCCCTATGTTACACAGTGACAGCCCCGTCCCCTCCAGGACTGGACCCCTATGTTACACAGTGACAGCCCCGTCCCCTCCAGGACGGGAACCCTATGTTACACAGTGACAGCCCCGTCCCCTCCAGCACTGGACCCCAATGTTACACAGTGACAGCCCCGTCCCCTCCAGGACTGGACCCCTATGTTACACAGTGACAGCCCCGTCCCCTCCAGGACTGGACCCCTATGTTACACAGTGACAGCCCCGACCCCTCCAGGACTGGACCCTTATGTTACACAGTGACAGCCCCGTCCCCTCCAGGACTGGACCCCTATGTTACACAGTGACAGCCCCGTCCCCTCCAGGACTGGACCCCTATTTTACACAGTGACAGCCCCGTCCCCTCCAGGACTGGACCCCTATGTTACACAGTGACAGCCCCGTCCCCTCCAGGACTGAACCCTTATGTTACACAGTGACAGCCCCGTCCCCTCCAGGACTGGACCCCTATGTTACACAGTGACAGCCCCGTCCCCTCCAGGACTGGACCCTTATGTTACACAGTGACAGCCCCGTCCCCTCCAGGACTGGACCCCTATGTTACACAGTGACAGCCCCGTCCCCTCCAGGACTGGACCCCTATGTTACACAGTGACAGCCCCGTCCCCTCCAGGACGGGAAGCCTATGTTACACAGTGACAGCCTCGTCCCCTCCAGCACTGGACCCTTATGTTACACAGTGACAGCCCCGTCCCCTCCAGGACTGGACCCCTATGTTACACAGTGACAGCTATGTCCCCTCCAGGACTGGACCCCTATGTTACACAGTGACAGCCCAGTCCCCTCCAGGACGGGAACCCTATGTTACACAGTGACAGCCCCGTCCCCTCCAGCACTGGACACCTATGTTACACAGTGACAGCCCCGTCCCCTCCAGGACTGGACCCCTATGTTACACAGTGACAGCCCCGTCCCCTCCAGGACTGGACCCCTATGTTACACAGTGACAGCCCCGTCCCCTCCAGGACTGGACCCCTATGTTACACAGTGACAGCCCCGTCCCCTCCAGGACTGAACCCCTATGTTACACAGTGACAGCCCCGTCCCCTCCAGGAATGGACCCCTATGTTACACAGTGACAGCCCCGTCCCCTCCAGGACTGGACCCCTATGTTACACAGTGACAGCTATGTCCCCTCCAGGACTGGACCCCTATGTTACACAGTGACAGCCCAGTCCCCTCCAGGACGGGAACCCTATGTTACACAGTGACAGCCCCGTCCCCTCCAGCACTGGACCCCTATGTTACACAGTGACAGCCCCGTCCCCTCCAGGACTGGACCCCTATGTTACACAGTGACAGCCCCGTCCCCTCCAGGACTGGACCCTTATGTTACACAGTGACAGCCCCGTCCCCTCCAGGACTGGACCCCTATGTTACACAGTGACAGCCCCGTCCCCTCCAGGACTGGACCCTTATGTTACACAGTGACAGCCCCGTCCCCTCCAGGACTGGACCCCTATGTTACACAGTGACAGCCCCGTCCCCTCCAGGACTGGACCCCTATGTTACACAGTGACAGCCCCGTCCCCTCCAGGACGGGAACCCTATGTTACACAGTGACAGCCCCGTCCCCTCCAGCACTGGACCCCTATGTTACACAGTGACAGCCCCGTCCCCTCCAGGACTGGACCCCTATGTTACACAGTGACAGCCCCGTCCCCTCCAGCACTGGACCCTTATGTTACACAGTGACAGCCCCGTCCCCTCCAGCACTGGACCCCTATGTTACACAGTGACAGCCCCGTCCCCTCCAGGACTGGACCCCTATGTTACACAGTGACAGCCCCGTCCCCTCCAGGACTGGACCCCTATGTTACACAGTGACAGCCCCGTCCCCTCCAGGACTGGACCCTTATGTTACACAGTGACAGCCCCGTCCCCTCCAGGACTGGACCCCTATGTTACACAGTGACAGCCCCGTCCCCTCCAGGACTGGACCCTTATGTTACACAGTGACATCCCCGTCCCCTCCAGGACTGGACCCCTATGTTACACAGTGACAGCCCCGTCCCCTCCAGGACTGGACCCCTATGTTACACAGTGACAGCCCCGTCCCCTCCAGGACGGGAAGCCTATGTTACACAGTGACAGCCCCGTCCCCTCCAGCACTGGACCCTTATGTTACACAGTGACAGCCCCGTCCCCTCCAGGACGGGAAGCCTATGTTACACAGTGACAGCCTCGTCCCCTCCAGCACTGGACCCTTATGTTACACAGTGACAGCCCCGTCCCCTCCAGGACTGGACCCCTATGTTACACAGTGACAGCTATGTCCCCTCCAGGACTTGACCCCTATGTTACACAGTGACAGCCCAGTCCCCTCCAGGACGGGAACCCTATGTTACACAGTGACAGCCCCGTCCCCTCCAGCACTGGACACCTATGTTACACAGTGACAGCCCCGTCCCCTCCAGGACTGGACCCCTATGTTACACAGTGACAGCCCCGTCCCCTCCAGGACTGGACCCCTATGTTACACAGTGACAGCCCCGTCCCCTCCAGGACTGGACCCCTATGTTACACAGTGACAGCCCCGTCCCCTCCAGGACTGGACCCCTATGTTACACAGTGACAGCCCCGTCCCCTCCAGGAATGGACCCCTATGTTACACAGTGACAGCCCCGTCCCCTCCAGGACTGGACCCCTATGTTACACAGTGACAGCTATGTCCCCTCCAGGACTGGACCCCTATGTTACACAGTGACAGCCCAGTCCCCTCCAGGACGGGAACCCTATGTTACACAGTGACAGCCCCGTCCCCTCCAGCACTGGACCCCTATGTTACACAGTGACAGCCCCGTCCCCTCCAGGACTGGACCCCTATGTTACACAGTGACAGCCCCGTCCCCTCCAGGACTGGACCCTTATGTTACACAGTGACAGCCCCGTCCCCTCCAGGACTGGACCCCTATGTTACACAGTGACAGCCCCGTCCCCTCCAGGACTGGACCCTTATGTTACACAGTGACAGCCCCGTCCCCTCCAGGACTGGACCCCTATGTTACACAGTGACAGCCCCGTCCCCTCCAGGACTGGACCCCTATGTTACACAGTGACAGCCCCGTCCCCTCCAGGACGGGAACCCTATGTTACACAGTGACAGCCCCGTCCCCTCCAGGACGGGAACCCTATGTTACACAGTGACAGCCCCGTCCCCTCCAGCACTGGACCCCTATGTTACACAGTGACAGCCCCGTCCCCTCCAGGACTGGACCCTTATGTTACACAGTGACAGCCCCGTCCCCTCCAGCACTGGACCCCTATGTTACACAGTGACAGCCCCGTCCCCTCCAGGACTGGACCCCTATGTTACACAGAGACAGCCCCGTCCCCTCCAGGACTGGACCCCTATGTTACACAGTGACAGCCCCGTCCCCTCCAGGACTGGACCCTTATGTTACACAGTGACAGCCCCGTCCCCTCCAGGACTGGACCCCTATGTTACACAGTGACAGCCCCGTCCCCTCCAGGACTGGACCCTTATGTGACACAGTGACAGCCCCGTCCCCTCCAGGACTGGACCCCTATGTTACACAGTGACAGCCCCGTCCCCTCCAGGACTGGACCCCTATGTTACACAGTGACAGCCCCGTCCCCTCCAGGATGGGAAGCCTATGTTACACAGTGACAGCCCCGTCCCCTCCAGCACTGGACCCTTATGTTACACAGTGACAGCCCCGTCCCCTCCAGGACTGGACCCCTATGTTACACAGTGACAGCCCCGTCCCCTCCAGGACGGGAACCCTATGTTACACAGTGACAGCCCCGTCCCCTCCAGCACTGGACCCCTATGTTACACAGTGACAGCCCCGTCCCCTCCAGGACTGGACCCCTATGTTACACAGTGACAGCCCCGTCCCCTCCAGGACTGGACCCCTATGTTACACAGTGACAGCCCCGTCCCCTCCAGCACTGGACCCTTATGTTACACAGTGACAGCCCCGTCCCCTCCAGGACTGGATCCCTATGTTACACAGTGACAGCCCCGTCCCCTCCAGGACTGGACCCCTATGTTACACAGTGACAGCCCCGTCCCCTCCAGGACGGGAACCCTATGTTACACAGTGACAGCCCCGTCCCCTCCAGCACTGGACCCCTATGTTACACAGTGACAGCCCCGTCCCCTCCAGGACTGGACCCCTATGTTACACAGTGACAGCCCCGTCCCCTCCAGGACTGGACCCTTATGTTACACAGTGACAGCCCCGTCCCCTCCAGGACTGGACCCCTATGTTACACAGTGACAGCCCCGTCCCCTCCAGGACTGGACCCTTATGTTACACAGTGACAGCCCCGTCCCCTCCAGCACTGGACCCCTATGTTACACAGTGACAGCCCCGTCCCCTCCAGCACTGGACCCCTATGTTACACAGTGACAGCCCCGTCCCCTCCAGGACTGGACCCCTATGTTACACAGTGACAGCCCCGTCCCCTCCAGGACGGGAACCCTATGTTACACAGTGACAGCCCCGTCCCCTCCAGCACTGGACCCCTATGTTACACAGTGACAGCCCCGTCCCCTCCAGGATTGGACCCTTATGTTACACAGTGACAGCCCCGTCCCCTCCAGGACTGGACCCCTATGTTACACAGTGACAGCCCCGTCCCCTCCAGGACTGGACCCCTATGTTACACAGTGACAGCCCCGTCCCCTCCAGGACTGGACCCTTATGTTACACAGTGACAGCCCCGTCCCCTCCAGGACTGGACCCCTATGTTACACAGTGACAGCCCCGTCCCCTCCAGGACTGGACCCCTATGTTACACAGTGACAGCCCCGTCCCCTCCAGGACGGGAACCCTATGTTACACAGTGACAGCCCCGTCCCCTCCAGGACTGGACCCCTATGTTACACAGTGACAGCCCAGTCCCCTCCAGGACGGGAACCCTATGTTACACAGTGACAGCCCCGTCCCCTCCAGCACTGGACACCTATGTTACACAGTGACAGCCCCGTCCCCTCCAGGACTGGACCCCTATGTTACACAGTGACAGCCCCGTCCCCTCCAGGACTGGACCCCTATGTTACACAGTGACAGCCCCGTCCCCTCCAGGACTGGACCCCTATGTTACACAGTGACAGCCCCGTCCCCTCCAGGACTGGACCCCTATGTTACACAGTGACAGCCCCGTCCTCTCCAGGAATGGACCCCTATGTTACACAGTGACAGCCCCGTCCCCTCCAGGACGGGAAGCCTATGTTACACAGTGACAGCCCCGTCCCCTCCAGCACTGGACCCTTATGTTACACAGTGACAGCCTCGTCCCCTCCAGGACTGGACCCCTATGTTACACAGTGACAGCCCCGTCCCCTCCAGGACGGGAACCCTATGTTACACAGTGACAGCCCCGTCCCCTCCAGGACTGGACCCCTATGTTACACAGTGACAGCCCCGTCCCCTCCAGGACTGGACCCTTATGTTACACAGTGACAGCCTCGTCCCCTCCAGGACTGGACCCCTATGTTACACAGTGACAGCCCCGTCCCCTCCAGGACTGGACCCCTATGTTACACAGTGACAGCCCCGTCCCCTCCAGGACTGGACCCTTATGTTACACAGTGACAGCCCCGTCCCCTCCAGGACTGGACCCCTATGTTACACAGTGACAGCCCCGTCCCCTCCAGGACGGGAAGCCTATGTTACACAGTGACAGCCCCATCCCCTCCAGCACTGGACCCTTATGTTACACAGTGACAGCCTCGTCCCCTCCAGGACTGGACCCCTATGTTACACAGTGACAGCCCCGTCCCCTCCAGGACTGGACCCCTATGTTACACAGTGACAGCCCCGTCCCCTCCAGGACTGGACCCCTATGTTACACAGTGACAGCCCCGTCCCCTCCAGGACTGGACCCCTATGTTACACAGTGACAGCCCCGTCCCCACCAGGACTGGACCCCTATGTTACACAGTGACAGCCCCGTCCCCTCCAGGACTGGACCCCTATGTTACATAGTGACAGCCCCGTCCCCTCCAGGACTGGACCCCAATGTTACACAGTGACAGCCCCGTCCCCACCAGGACTGGACCCCTATGTTACACAGTGACAGCCCCGTCCCCTCCAGCACTGGACCCGTATGTTACACAGTGACAGCCCCGTCCCCTCCAGGACTGGACCCCTATGTTACACAGTGACAGCCCCGTCCCCTCCAGGACTGGACCCCTATGTTACACAGTGACAGCCCCGTCCCCTCCAGGACGGGAAGCCTATGTTACACAGTGACAGCCCCGTCCCCTCCAGCACTGGACCCTTATGTTACACAGTGACAGCCTCGTCCCATCCAGGACTGGACCCCTATGTTACACAGTGACAGCCCCGTCCCCTCCATGACTGGACCCCTATGTTACACAGTGACAGCCCCGTCCCCTCCAGGACTGGACCCCTATGTTACACAGTGACAGCCCCGTCCCCTCCAGGACTGGACCCCTATGTTACACAGTGACAGCCCCGTCCCCTCCAGGACTGGACCCCTATGTTACACAGTGACAGCCCCGTCCCCTCCAGGACTGGACCCCTATGTTACACAGTGACAGCCCCGTCCCCTCCAGGACGGGAAGCCTATGTTACACAGTGACAGCCCCGTCCCCTCCAGCACTGGACCCTTATGTTACACAGTGACAGCCTCGTCCCCTCCAGGACTGGACCCCTATGTTACACAGTGACAGCCCCGTCCCCTCCAGGACTGGACCCCTATGTTACACAGTGACAGCCCCGTCCCCTCCAGGACTGGACCCCTATGTTACACAGTGACAGCCCCGTCCCCTCCAGGACTGGACCCCTATGTTACACAGTGACAGCTATGTCCCCTGCAGGACTGGACCCCTATGTTACACAGTGACAGCCCAGTCCCCTCCAGGACGGGAACCCTATGTTACACAGTGACAGCCCCGTCCCCTCCAGCACTGGACCCCTATGTTACACAGTGACAGCCCCGTCCCCTCCAGGACTGGACCCCTATGTTACACAGTGACAGCCCCGTCCCCTCCAGGACTGGACCCTTATGTTACACAGAGACAGCCCCGTCCCCTCCAGGACTGGACCCCTATGTTACACAGTGACAGCCCCGTCCCCTCCAGGACTGGACCCCTATGTTACACAGTGACAGCCCCGTCCCCTCCAGGACTGGACCCTTATGTTACACAGTGACAGCCCCGTCCCCTCCAGGACTGGACCCCTATGTTACACAGTGACAGCCCCGTCCCCTCCAGGACTGGACCCCTATGTTACACAGTGACAGCCCCGTCCCCTCCAGGACGGGAACCCTATGTTACACAGTGACAGCCCCGTCCCCTCCAGCACTGGACCCCAATGTTACACAGTGACAGCCCCGTCCCCTCCAGGACTGGACCCCTATGTTACACAGTGACAGCCCCGTCCCCTCCAGGACTGGACCCCTATGTTACACAGTGACAGCCCCGACCCCTCCAGGACTAGACCCTTATGTTACACAGTGACAGCCCCGTCCCCTCCAGGACTGGACCCCTATGTTACACAGTGACAGCCCCGTCCCCTCCAGGACTGGACCCCTATGTTACACAGTGACAGCCCCGTCCCCTCCAGGACTGGACCCCTATGTTACACAGTGACAGCCCCGTCCCCTCCAGGACTGAACCCTTATGTTACACAGTGACAGCCCCGTCCCCTCCAGGACTGGACCCCTATGTTACACAGTGACAGCCCCGTCCCCTCCAGGACTGGACCCTTATGTTACACAGTGACAGCCCCGTCCCCTCCAGGACTGGACCCCTATGTTACACAGTGACAGCCCCGTCCCCTCCAGGACTGGACCCCTATGTTACACAGTGACAGCCCCGTCCCCTCCAGGACGGGAAGCCTATGTTACACAGTGACAGCCTCGTCCCCTCCAGCACTGGACCCTTATGTTACACAGTGACAGCCCCGTCCCCTCCAGGACTGGACCCCTATGTTACACAGTGACAGCTATGTCCCCTCCAGGACTGGACCCCTATGTTACACAGTGACAGCCCAGTCCCCTCCAGGACGGGAACCCTATGTTACACAGTGACAGCCCCGTCCCCTCCAGCACTGGACACCTATGTTACACAGTGACAGCCCCGTCCCCTCCAGGACTGGACCCCTATGTTACACAGTGACAGCCCCGTCCCCTCCAGGACTGGACCCCTATGTTACACAGTGACAGCCCCGTCCCCTCCAGGACTGGACCCCTATGTTACACAGTGACAGCCCCGTCCCCTCCAGGACTGGACCCCTATGTTACACAGTGACAGCCCCGTCCCCTCCAGGAATGGACCCCTATGTTACACAGTGACAGCCCCGTCCCCTCCAGGACTGGACCCCTATGTTACACAGTGACAGCTATGTCCCCTCCAGGACTGGACCCCTATGTTACACAGTGACAGCCCAGTCCCCTCCAGGACGGGAACCCTATGTTACACAGTGACAGCCCCGTCCCCTCCAGCACTGGACCCCTATGTTACACAGTGACAGCCCCGTCCCCTCCAGGACTGGACCCCTATGTTACACAGTGACAGCCCCGTCCCCTCCAGGACTGGACCCTTATGTTACACAGTGACAGCCCCTTCCCCTCCAGGACTGGACCCCTATGTTACACAGTGACAGCCCCGTCCCCTCCAGGACTGGACCCTTATGTTACACAGTGACAGCCCCGTCCCCTCCAGGACTGGACCCCTATGTTACACAGTGACATCCCCGTCCCCTCCAGGACTGGACCCCTATGTTACACAGTGACAGCCCCGTCCCCTCCAGGACGGGAACCCTATGTTACACAGTGACAGCCCCGTCCCCTCCAGCACTGGACCCCTATGTTACACAGTGACAGCCCCGTCCCCTCCAGGACTGGACCCCTATGTTACACAGTGACAGCCCCGTCCCCTCCAGGACTGGACCCTTATGTTACACAGTGACAGCCCCGTCCCCTCCAGCACTGGACCCCTATGTTACACAGTGACAGCCCCGTCCCCTCCAGGACTGGACCCCTATGTTACACAGTGACAGCCCCGTCCCCTCCAGGACTGGACCCCTATGTTACACAGTGACAGCCCCGTCCCCTCCAGCACTGGACCCCTATGTTACACAGTGACAGCCCCGTCCCCTCCAGGACTGGACCCCTATGTTACACAGTGACAGCCCCGTCCCCTCCAGGACTGGACCCCTATGTTACACAGTGACAGCCCCGTCCCCTCCAGGAATGGAACCCTATGTTACACAGTGACAGCCCCGTCCCCTCCAGGACTGGACCCCTATGTTACACAGTGACAGCTATGTCCCCTCCAGGACTGGACCCCTATGTTACACAGTGACAGCCCAGTCCCCTCCAGGACGGGAACCCTATGTTACACAGTGACAGCCCCGTCCCCTCCAGCACTGGACCCCTATGTTACACAGTGACAGCCCCGTCCCCTCCAGGACTGGACCCTTATGTTACACAGTGACAGCCCCGTCCCCTCCAGCACTGGACCCCTATGTTACACAGTGACAGCCCCGTCCCCTCCAGGACTGGACCCCTATGTTACACAGTGACAGCCCCGTCCCCTCCAGGACTGGACCCCTATGTTACACAGTGACAGCCCCGTCCCCTCCAGCACTGGACCCCTATGTTACACAGTGACAGCCCCGTCCCCTCCAGGACTGGACCCTTATGTTACACAGTGACAGCCCCGTCCCCTCCAGGACTGGACCCCTATGTTACACAGTGACAGCCCCGTCCCCTCCAGGACTGGACCCCTATGTTACACAGTGACAGCCCCGTCCCCTCCAGGACTGGACCCTTATGTTACACAGTGACAGCCCCGTCCCCTCCAGGACTGGACCCCTATGTTACACAGTGACAGCCCCGTCCCCTCCAGGACTGGACCACTATGTTACACAGTGACAGCCCCGTCCCCTCCAGGACTGGACCCTTATGTTACACAGTGACAGCCCCGTCCCCTCCAGGACTGGACCCCTATGTTACACAGTGACAGCCCCGTCCCCTCCAGGACTGGACCCTTATGTTACACAGTGACAGCCCCGTCCCCTCCAGGACTGGACCGCTATGTTACACAGTGACAGCCCCGTCCCCTCCAGGACTGGACCCCTATGTTACACAGTGACAGCCCCGTCCCCACCAGGACTGGAAGCCTATGTTACACAGTGACAGCCCCGTCCCCTCCAGCACTGGACCCTTATGTTACACAGTGACAGCCTCGTCCCCTCCAGGACTGGACCCCTATGTTACACAGTGACAGCCCCGTCCCCTCCAGGACGGGAACCCTATGTTACACAGTGACAGCCCCGTCCCCTCCAGGACTGGACCCCTATGTTACACAGTGACAGCCCCGTCCCCTCCAGGACTGGACCCTTATGTTACACAGTGACAGCCTCGTCCCCTCCAGGACTGGACCCCTATGTTACACAGTGACAGCCCCGTCCCCTCCAGGACTGGACCCCTATGTTACACAGTGACAGCCCCGTCCCCTCCAGGACTGGACCCCTATGTTACACAGTGACAGCCCCGTCCCCTCCAGGACGGGAAGCCTATGTTACACAGTGACAGCCCCATCCCCTCCAGCACTGGACCCTTATGTTACACAGTGACAGCCTCGTCCCCTCCAGGACTGGACCCCTATGTTACACAGTGACAGCCCCGTCCCCTCCAGGACTGGACCCCTATGTTACACAGTGACAGCCCCGTCCCCTCCAGGACTGGACCCCTATGTTACACAGTGACAGCCCCGTCCCCTCCAGGACTGGACCCCTATGTTACACAGTGACAGCCCCGTCCCCACCAGGACTGGACCCCTATGTTACACAGTGACAGCCCCGTCCCCTCCAGGACTGGACCCCTATGTTACATAGTGACAGCCCCGTCCCCTCCAGGACTGGACCCCAATGTTACACAGTGACAGCCCCGTCCCCACCAGGACTGGACCCCTATGTTACACAGTGACAGCCCCGTCCCCTCCAGCACTGGACCCGTATGTTACACAGTGACAGCCCCGTCCCCTCCAGGACTGGACCCCTATGTTACACAGTGACAGCCCCGTCCCCTCCAGGACTGGACCCCTATGTTACACAGTGACAGCCCCGTCCCCTCCAGGACGGGAAGCCTATGTTACACAGTGACAGCCCCGTCCCCTCCAGCACTGGACCCTTATGTTACACAGTGACAGCCTCGTCCCCTCCAGGACTGGACCCCTATGTTACACAGTGACAGCCCCGTCCCCTCCATGACTGGACCCCTATGTTACACAGTGACAGCCCCGTCCCCTCCAGGACTGGACCCCTATGTTACACAGTGACAGCCCCGTCCCCTCCAGGACTGGACCCCTATGTTACACAGTGACAGCCCCGTCCCCTCCAGGACTGGACCCCTATGTTACACAGTGACAGCCCCGTCCCCTCCAGGACTGGACCCCTATGTTACACAGTGACAGCCCCGTCCCCTCCAGGACGGGAAGCCTATGTTACACAGTGACAGCCCCGTCCCCTCCAGCACTGGACCCTTATGTTACACAGTGACAGCCTCGTCCCCTCCAGGACTGGACCCCTATGTTACACAGTGACAGCCCCGTCCCCTCCAGGACTGGACCCCTATGTTACACAGTGACAGCCCCGTCCCCTCCAGGACTGGACCCCTATGTTACACAGTGACAGCCCCGTCCCCTCCAGGACTGGACCCCTATGTTACACAGTGACAGCTATGTCCCCTGCAGGACTGGACCCCTATGTTACACAGTGACAGCCCAGTCCCCTCCAGGACGGGAACCCTATGTTACACAGTGACAGCCCCGTCCCCTCCAGCACTGGACCCCTATGTTACACAGTGACAGCCCCGTCCCCTCCAGGACTGGACCCCTATGTTACACAGTGACAGCCCCGTCCCCTCCAGGACTGGACCCTTATGTTACACAGAGACAGCCCCGTCCCCTCCAGGACTGGACCCCTATGTTACACAGTGACAGCCCCGTCCCCTCCAGGACTGGACCCCTATGTTACACAGTGACAGCCCCGTCCCCTCCAGGACTGGACCCTTATGTTACACAGTGACAGCCCCGTCCCCTCCAGGACTGGACCCCTATGTTACACAGTGACAGCCCCGTCCCCTCCAGGACTGGACCCCTATGTTACACAGTGACAGCCCCGTCCCCTCCAGGACGGGAACCCTATGTTACACAGTGACAGCCCCGTCCCCTCCAGCACTGGACCCCAATGTTACACAGTGACAGCCCCGTCCCCTCCAGGACTGGACCCCTATGTTACACAGTGACAGCCCCGTCCCCTCCAGGACTGGACCCCTATGTTACACAGTGACAGCCCCGACCCCTCCAGGACTAGACCCTTATGTTACACAGTGACAGCCCCGTCCCCTCCAGGACTGGACCCCTATGTTACACAGTGACAGCCCCGTCCCCTCCAGGACTGGACCCCTATGTTACACAGTGACAGCCCCGTCCCCTCCAGGACTGGACCCCTATGTTACACAGTGACAGCCCCGTCCCCTCCAGGACTGAACCCTTATGTTACACAGTGACAGCCCCGTCCCCTCCAGGACTGGACCCCTATGTTACACAGTGACAGCCCCGTCCCCTCCAGGACTGGACCCTTATGTTACACAGTGACAGCCCCGTCCCCTCCAGGACTGGACCCCTATGTTACACAGTGACAGCCCCGTCCCCTCCAGGACTGGACCCCTATGTTACACAGTGACAGCCCCGTCCCCTCCAGGACGGGAAGCCTATGTTACACAGTGACAGCCTCGTCCCCTCCAGCACTGGACCCTTATGTTACACAGTGACAGCCCCGTCCCCTCCAGGACTGGACCCCTATGTTACACAGTGACAGCTATGTCCCCTCCAGGACTGGACCCCTATGTTACACAGTGACAGCCCAGTCCCCTCCAGGACGGGAACCCTATGTTACACAGTGACAGCCCCGTCCCCTCCAGCACTGGACACCTATGTTACACAGTGACAGCCCCGTCCCCTCCAGGACTGGACCCCTATGTTACACAGTGACAGCCCCGTCCCCTCCAGGACTGGACCCCTATGTTACACAGTGACAGCCCCGTCCCCTCCAGGACTGGACCCCTATGTTACACAGTGACAGCCCCGTCCCCTCCAGGACTGGACCCCTATGTTACACAGTGACAGCCCCGTCCCCTCCAGGAATGGACCCCTATGTTACACAGTGACAGCCCCGTCCCCTCCAGGACTGGACCCCTATGTTACACAGTGACAGCTATGTCCCCTCCAGGACTGGACCCCTATGTTACACAGTGACAGCCCAGTCCCCTCCAGGACGGGAACCCTATGTTACACAGTGACAGCCCCGTCCCCTCCAGCACTGGACCCCTATGTTACACAGTGACAGCCCCGTCCCCTCCAGGACTGGACCCCTATGTTACACAGTGACAGCCCCGTCCCCTCCAGGACTGGACCCTTATGTTACACAGTGACAGCCCCGTCCCCTCCAGGACTGGACCCCTATGTTACACAGTGACAGCCCCGTCCCCTCCAGGACTGGACCCTTATGTTACACAGTGACAGCCCCGTCCCCTCCAGGACTGGACCCCTATGTTACACAGTGACATCCCCGTCCCCTCCAGGACTGGACCCCTATGTTACACAGTGACAGCCCCGTCCCCTCCAGGACGGGAACCCTATGTTACACAGTGACAGCCCCGTCCCCTCCAGCACTGGACCCCTATGTTACACAGTGACAGCCCCGTCCCCTCCAGGACTGGACCCCTATGTTACACAGTGACAGCCCCGTCCCCTCCAGGACTGGACCCTTATGTTACACAGTGACAGCCCCGTCCCCTCCAGCACTGGACCCCTATGTTACACAGTGACAGCCCCGTCCCCTCCAGGACTGGACCCCTATGTTACACAGTGACAGCCCCGTCCCCTCCAGGACTGGACCCCTATGTTACACAGTGACAGCCCCGTCCCCTCCAGGACTGGACCCCTATGTTACACAGTGACAGCCCCGTCCCCTCCAGGACTGGACCCTTATGTTACACAGTGACAGCCCCGTCCCCTCCAGCACTGGACCCCTATGTTACACAGTGACAGCCCCGTCCCCTCCAGCACTGGACCCCTATGTTACACAGTGACAGCCCCGTCCCCTCCAGGACTGGACCCCTATGTTACACAGTGACAGCCCCATCCCCTCCAGGACGGGAACCCTATGTTACACAGTGACAGCCCCGTCCCCTCCAGCACTGGACCCCTATGTTACACAGTGACAGCCCCGTCCCCTCCAGGACTGGACCCTTATGTTACACAGTGACAGCCCCGTCCCCTCCAGGACTGGACCCCTATGTTACACAGTGACAGCCCCGTCCCCTCCAGGACTGGACCCCTATGTTACACAGTGACAGCCCCGTCCCCTCCAGGACTGGACCCTTATGTTACACAGTGACAGCCCCGTCCCCTCCAGGACTGGACCCCTATGTTACACAGTGACAGCCCCGTCCCCTCCAGGACTGGACCACTATGTTACACAGTGACAGCCCCGTCCCCTCCAGGACTGGACCCTTATGTTACACAGTGACAGCCCCGTCCCCTCCAGGACTGGACCCCTATGTTACACAGTGACAGCCCCGTCCCCTCCAGGACTGGACCCTTATGTTACACAGTGACAGCCCCGTCCCCTCCAGGACTGGACCGCTATGTTACACAGTGACAGCCCCGTCCCCTCCAGGACTGGACCCCTATGTTACACAGTGACAGCCCCGTCCCCTCCAGGACGGGAAGCCTATGTTACACAGTGACAGCCCCGTCCCCTCCAGCACTGGACCCTTATGTTACACAGTGACAGCCTCGTCCCCTCCAGGACTGGACCCCTATGTTACACAGTGACAGCCCCGTCCCCTCCAGGACGGGAACCCTATGTTACACAGTGACAGCCCCGTCCCCTCCAGGACTGGACCCCTATGTTACACAGTGACAGCCCCGTCCCCTCCAGGACTGGACCCTTATGTTACACAGTGACAGCCTCGTCCCCTCCAGGACTGGACCCCTATGTTACACAGTGACAGCCCCGTCCCCTCCAGGACTGGACCCCTATGTTACACAGTGACAGCCCCGTCCCCTCCAGGACTGGACCCCTATGTTACACAGTGACAGCCCCGTCCCCTCCAGGACTGGACCCCTATGTTACACAGTGACAGCCCCGTCCCCTCCAGGACGGGAAGCCTATGTTACACAGTGACAGCCCCGTCCCCTCCAGCACTGGACCCTTATGTTACACAGTGACAGCCTCGTCCCCTCCAGGACTGGACCCCTATGTTACACAGTGACAGCCCCGTCCCCTCCAGGACTGGACCCCTATGTTACACAGTGACAGCCCCGTCCCCTCCAGGACTGGACCCCTATGTTACACAGTGACAGCCCCGTCCCCTCCAGGACTGGACCCCTATGTTACACAGTGACAGCTATGTCCCCTGCAGGACTGGACCCCTATGTTACACAGTGACAGCCCAGTCCCCTCCAGGACGGGAACCCTATGTTACACAGTGACAGCCCCGTCCCCTCCAGCACTGGACCCCTATGTTACACAGTGACAGCCCCGTCCCCTCCAGGACTGGACCCCTATGTTACACAGTGACAGCCCCGTCCCCTCCAGGACTGGACCCTTATGTTACACAGAGACAGCCCCGTCCCCTCCAGGACTGGACCCCTATGTTACACAGTGACAGCCCCGTCCCCTCCAGGACTGGACCCCTATGTTACACAGTGACAGCCCCGTCCCCTCCAGGACTGAACCCTTATGTTACACAGTGACAGCCCCGTCCCCTCCAGGACTGGACCCCTATGTTACACAGTGACAGCCCCGTCCCCTCCAGGACTGGACCCCTATGTTACACAGTGACAGCCCCGTCCCCTCCAGGACTGGACCCCTATGTTACACAGTGACAGCCCCGTCCCCTCCAGGACTGGACCCCTATGTTACACAGTGACAGCCCCGTCCCCTCCAGGACTGGACCCCTATGTTACACAGTGACAGCCCCGTCCCCTCCAGGACTGGACCCCTATGTTACACAGTGACAGCCCCGTCCCCTCCAGGACTGGACCCCTATGTTACACAGTGACAGCCCCGTCCCCTCCAGGACTGGACCCCTATGTTACACAGTGACAGCCCCGTCCCCTCCAGGAATGGACCCCTATGTTACACAGTGACAGCCCCGTCCCCTCCAGGACTGGACCCCTATGTTACACAGTGACAGCTATGTCCCCTCCAGGACTGGACCCCTATGTTACACAGTGACAGCCCAGTCCCCTCCAGGACGGGAACCCTATGTTACACAGTGACAGCCCCGTCCCCTCCAGCACTGGACCCCTATGTTACACAGTGACAGCCCCGTCCCCTCCAGGACTGGACCCCTATGTTACACAGTGACAGCCCCGTCCCCTCCAGGACTGGACCCTTATGTTACACAGTGACAGCCCCGTCCCCTCCAGGACTGGACCCCTATGTTACACAGTGACAGCCCCGTCCCCTCCAGGACTGGACCCTTATGTTACACAGTGACAGCCCCGTCCCCTCCAGGACTGGACCCCTATGTTACACAGTGACATCCCCGTCCCCTCCAGGACTGGACCCCTATGTTACACAGTGACAGCCCCGTCCCCTCCAGGACGGGAACCCTATGTTACACAGTGACAGCCCCGTCCCCTCCAGCACTGGACCCCTATGTTACACAGTGACAGCCCCGTCCCCTCCAGGACTGGACCCCTATGTTACACAGTGACAGCCCCGTCCCCTCCAGGACTGGACCCTTATGTTACACAGTGACAGCCCCGTCCCCTCCAGCACTGGACCCCTATGTTACACAGTGACAGCCCCGTCCCCTCCAGGACTGGACCCCTATGTTACACAGTGACAGCCCCGTCCCCTCCAGGACTGGACCCCTATGTTACACAGTGACAGCCCCGTCCCCTCCAGGACTGGACCCCTATGTTACACAGTGACAGCCCCGTCCCCTCCAGGACTGGACCCCTATGTTACACAGTGACAGCCCCATCCCCTCCAGGACGGGAACCCTATGTTACACAGTGACAGCCCCGTCCCCTCCAGCACTGGACCCCTATGTTACACAGTGACAGCCCCGTCCCCTCCAGGACTGGACCCTTATGTTACACAGTGACAGCCCCGTCCCCTCCAGGACTGGACCCCTATGTTACACAGTGACAGCCCCGTCCCCTCCAGGACTGGACCCCTATGTTACACAGTGACAGCCCCGTCCCCTCCAGGACTGGACCCTTATGTTACACAGTGACAGCCCCGTCCCCTCCAGGACTGGACCCCTATGTTACACAGTGACAGCCCCGTCCCCTCCAGGACTGGACCACTATGTTACACAGTGACAGCCCCGTCCCCTCCAGGACTGGACCCTTATGTTACACAGTGACAGCCCCGTCCCCTCCAGGACTGGACCCCTATGTTACACAGTGACAGCCCCGTCCCCTCCAGGACTGGACCCTTATGTTACACAGTGACAGCCCCGTCCCCTCCAGGACTGGACCGCTATGTTACACAGTGACAGCCCCGTCCCCTCCAGGACTGGACCCCTATGTTACACAGTGACAGCCCCGTCCCCTCCAGGACGGGAAGCCTATGTTACACAGTGACAGCCCCGTCCCCTCCAGCACTGGACCCTTATGTTACACAGTGACAGCCTCGTCCCCTCCAGGACTGGACCCCTATGTTACACAGTGACAGCCCCGTCCCCTCCAGGACGGGAACCCTATGTTACACAGTGACAGCCCCGTCCCCTCCAGGACTGGACCCCTATGTTACACAGTGACAGCCCCGTCCCCTCCAGGACTGGACCCTTATGTTACACAGTGACAGCCTCGTCCCCTCCAGGACTGGACCCCTATGTTACACAGTGACAGCCCCGTCCCCTCCAGGACTGGACCCCTATGTTACACAGTGACAGCCCCGTCCCCTCCAGGACTGGACCCTTATGTTACACAGTGACAGCCCCGTCCCCTCCAGGACTGGACCCCTATGTTACACAGTGACAGCCCCGTCCCCTCCAGGACGGGAAGCCTATGTTACACAGTGACAGCCCCGTCCCCTCCAGCACTGGACCCTTATGTTACACAGTGACAGCCTCGTCCCCTCCAGGACTGGACCCCTATGTTACACAGTGACAGCCCCGTCCCCTCCAGGACTGGACCCCTATGTTACACAGTGACAGCCCCGTCCCCTCCAGGACTGGACCCCTATGTTACACAGTGACAGCCCCGTCCCCTCCAGGACGGGAAGCCTATGTTACACAGTGACAGCCCCATCCCCTCCAGCACTGGACCCTTATGTTACACAGTGACAGCCTCGTCCCCTCCAGGACTGGACCCCTATGTTACACAGTGACAGCCCCGTCCCCTCCAGGACTGGACCCCTATGTTACACAGTGACAGCCCCGTCCCCTCCAGGACTGGACCCCTATGTTACACAGTGACAGCCCCGTCCCCTCCAGGACTGGACCCCTATGTTACACAGTGACAGCCCCGTCCCCACCAGGACTGGACCCCTATGTTACACAGTGACAGCCCCGTCCCCTCCAGGACTGGACCCCTATGTTACATAGTGACAGCCCCGTCCCCTCCAGGACTGGACCCCAATGTTACACAGTGACAGCCCCGTCCCCACCAGGACTGGACCCCTATGTTACACAGTGACAGCCCCGTCCCCTCCAGCACTGGACCCGTATGTTACACAGTGACAGCCCCGTCCCCTCCAGGACTGGACCCCTATGTTACACAGTGACAGCCCCGTCCCCTCCAGGACTGGACCCCTATGTTACACAGTGACAGCCCCGTCCCCTCCAGGACGGGAAGCCTATGTTACACAGTGACAGCCCCGTCCCCTCCAGCACTGGACCCTTATGTTACACAGTGACAGCCTCGTCCCCTCCAGGACTGGACCCCTATGTTACACAGTGACAGCCCCGTCCCCTCCATGACTGGACCCCTATGTTACACAGTGACAGCCCCGTCCCCTCCAGGACTGGACCCCTATGTTACACAGTGACAGCCCCGTCCCCTCCAGGACTGGACCCCTATGTTACACAGTGACAGCCCCGTCCCCTCCAGGACTGGACCCCTATGTTACACAGTGACAGCCCCGTCCCCTCCAGGACTGGACCCCTATGTTACACAGTGACAGCCCCGTCCCCTCCAGGACGGGAAGCCTATGTTACACAGTGACAGCCCCGTCCCCTCCAGCACTGGACCCTTATGTTACACAGTGACAGCCTCGTCCCCTCCAGGACTGGACCCCTATGTTACACAGTGACAGCCCCGTCCCCTCCAGGACTGGACCCCTATGTTACACAGTGACAGCCCCGTCCCCTCCAGGACTGGACCCCTATGTTACACAGTGACAGCCCCGTCCCCTCCAGGACTGGACCCCTATGTTACACAGTGACAGCTATGTCCCCTGCAGGACTGGACCCCTATGTTACACAGTGACAGCCCAGTCCCCTCCAGGACGGGAACCCTATGTTACACAGTGACAGCCCCGTCCCCTCCAGCACTGGACCCCTATGTTACACAGTGACAGCCCCGTCCCCTCCAGGACTGGACCCCTATGTTACACAGTGACAGCCCCGTCCCCTCCAGGACTGGACCCTTATGTTACACAGAGACAGCCCCGTCCCCTCCAGGACTGGACCCCTATGTTACACAGTGACAGCCCCGTCCCCTCCAGGACTGGACCCCTATGTTACACAGTGACAGCCCCGTCCCCTCCAGGACTGGACCCTTATGTTACACAGTGACAGCCCCGTCCCCTCCAGGACTGGACCCCTATGTTACACAGTGACAGCCCCGTCCCCTCCAGGACTGGACCCCTATGTTACACAGTGACAGCCCCGTCCCCTCCAGGACGGGAACCCTATGTTACACAGTGACAGCCCCGTCCCCTCCAGCACTGGACCCCAATGTTACACAGTGACAGCCCCGTCCCCTCCAGGACTGGACCCCTATGTTACACAGTGACAGCCCCGTCCCCTCCAGGACTGGACCCCTATGTTACACAGTGACAGCCCCGACCCCTCCAGGACTAGACCCTTATGTTACACAGTGACAGCCCCGTCCCCTCCAGGACTGGACCCCTATGTTACACAGTGACAGCCCCGTCCCCTCCAGGACTGGACCCCTATGTTACACAGTGACAGCCCCGTCCCCTCCAGGACTGGACCCCTATGTTACACAGTGACAGCCCCGTCCCCTCCAGGACTGAACCCTTATGTTACACAGTGACAGCCCCGTCCCCTCCAGGACTGGACCCCTATGTTACACAGTGACAGCCCCGTCCCCTCCAGGACTGGACCCTTATGTTACACAGTGACAGCCCCGTCCCCTCCAGGACTGGACCCCTATGTTACACAGTGACAGCCCCGTCCCCTCCAGGACTGGACCCCTATGTTACACAGTGACAGCCCCGTCCCCTCCAGGACGGGAAGCCTATGTTACACAGTGACAGCCTCGTCCCCTCCAGCACTGGACCCTTATGTTACACAGTGACAGCCCCGTCCCCTCCAGGACTGGACCCCTATGTTACACAGTGACAGCTATGTCCCCTCCAGGACTGGACCCCTATGTTACACAGTGACAGCCCAGTCCCCTCCAGGACGGGAACCCTATGTTACACAGTGACAGCCCCGTCCCCTCCAGCACTGGACACCTATGTTACACAGTGACAGCCCCGTCCCCTCCAGGACTGGACCCCTATGTTACACAGTGACAGCCCCGTCCCCTCCAGGACTGGACCCCTATGTTACACAGTGACAGCCCCGTCCCCTCCAGGACTGGACCCCTATGTTACACAGTGACAGCCCCGTCCCCTCCAGGACTGGACCCCTATGTTACACAGTGACAGCCCCGTCCCCTCCAGGAATGGACCCCTATGTTACACAGTGACAGCCCCGTCCCCTCCAGGACTGGACCCCTATGTTACACAGTGACAGCTATGTCCCCTCCAGGACTGGACCCCTATGTTACACAGTGACAGCCCAGTCCCCTCCAGGACGGGAACCCTATGTTACACAGTGACAGCCCCGTCCCCTCCAGCACTGGACCCCTATGTTACACAGTGACAGCCCCGTCCCCTCCAGGACTGGACCCCTATGTTACACAGTGACAGCCCCGTCCCCTCCAGGACTGGACCCTTATGTTACACAGTGACAGCCCCGTCCCCTCCAGGACTGGACCCCTATGTTACACAGTGACAGCCCCGTCCCCTCCAGGACTGGACCCTTATGTTACACAGTGACAGCCCCGTCCCCTCCAGGACTGGACCCCTATGTTACACAGTGACATCCCCGTCCCCTCCAGGACTGGACCCCTATGTTACACAGTGACAGCCCCGTCCCCTCCAGGACGGGAACCCTATGTTACACAGTGACAGCCCCGTCCCCTCCAGCACTGGACCCCTATGTTACACAGTGACAGCCCCGTCCCCTCCAGGACTGGACCCCTATGTTACACAGTGACAGCCCCGTCCCCTCCAGGACTGGACCCTTATGTTACACAGTGACAGCCCCGTCCCCTCCAGCACTGGACCCCTATGTTACACAGTGACAGCCCCGTCCCCTCCAGGACTGGACCCCTATGTTACACAGTGACAGCCCCGTCCCCTCCAGGACTGGACCCCTATGTTACACAGTGACAGCCCCGTCCCCTCCAGGACTGGACCCCTATGTTACACAGTGACAGCCCCGTCCCCTCCAGGACTGGACCCTTATGTTACACAGTGACAGCCCCGTCCCCTCCAGCACTGGACCCCTATGTTACACAGTGACAGCCCCGTCCCCTCCAGCACTGGACCCCTATGTTACACAGTGACAGCCCCGTCCCCTCCAGGACTGGACCCCTATGTTACACAGTGACAGCCCCATCCCCTCCAGGACGGGAACCCTATGTTACACAGTGACAGCCCCGTCCCCTCCAGCACTGGACCCCTATGTTACACAGTGACAGCCCCGTCCCCTCCAGGACTGGACCCTTATGTTACACAGTGACAGCCCCGTCCCCTCCAGGACTGGACCCCTATGTTACACAGTGACAGCCCCGTCCCCTCCAGGACTGGACCCCTATGTTACACAGTGACAGCCCCGTCCCCTCCAGGACTGGACCCTTATGTTACACAGTGACAGCCCCGTCCCCTCCAGGACTGGACCCCTATGTTACACAGTGACAGCCCCGTCCCCTCCAGGACTGGACCACTATGTTACACAGTGACAGCCCCGTCCCCTCCAGGACTGGACCCTTATGTTACACAGTGACAGCCCCGTCCCCTCCAGGACTGGACCCCTATGTTACACAGTGACAGCCCCGTCCCCTCCAGGACTGGACCCTTATGTTACACAGTGACAGCCCCGTCCCCTCCAGGACTGGACCGCTATGTTACACAGTGACAGCCCCGTCCCCTCCAGGACTGGACCCCTATGTTACACAGTGACAGCCCCGTCCCCTCCAGGACGGGAAGCCTATGTTACACAGTGACAGCCCCGTCCCCTCCAGCACTGGACCCTTATGTTACACAGTGACAGCCTCGTCCCCTCCAGGACTGGACCCCTATGTTACACAGTGACAGCCCCGTCCCCTCCAGGACGGGAACCCTATGTTACACAGTGACAGCCCCGTCCCCTCCAGGACTGGACCCCTATGTTACACAGTGACAGCCCCGTCCCCTCCAGGACTGGACCCTTATGTTACACAGTGACAGCCTCGTCCCCTCCAGGACTGGACCCCTATGTTACACAGTGACAGCCCCGTCCCCTCCAGGACTGGACCCCTATGTTACACAGTGACAGCCCCGTCCCCTCCAGGACTGGACCCCTATGTTACACAGTGACAGCCCCGTCCCCTCCAGGACTGGACCCCTATGTTACACAGTGACAGCCCCGTCCCCTCCAGGACGGGAAGCCTATGTTACACAGTGACAGCCCCGTCCCCTCCAGCACTGGACCCTTATGTTACACAGTGACAGCCTCGTCCCCTCCAGGACTGGACCCCTATGTTACACAGTGACAGCCCCGTCCCCTCCAGGACTGGACCCCTATGTTACACAGTGACAGCCCCGTCCCCTCCAGGACTGGACCCCTATGTTACACAGTGACAGCCCCGTCCCCTCCAGGACTGGACCCCTATGTTACACAGTGACAGCTATGTCCCCTGCAGGACTGGACCCCTATGTTACACAGTGACAGCCCAGTCCCCTCCAGGACGGGAACCCTATGTTACACAGTGACAGCCCCGTCCCCTCCAGCACTGGACCCCTATGTTACACAGTGACAGCCCCGTCCCCTCCAGGACTGGACCCCTATGTTACACAGTGACAGCCCCGTCCCCTCCAGGACTGGACCCTTATGTTACACAGAGACAGCCCCGTCCCCTCCAGGACTGGACCCCTATGTTACACAGTGACAGCCCCGTCCCCTCCAGGACTGGACCCCTATGTTACACAGTGACAGCCCCGTCCCCTCCAGGACTGAACCCTTATGTTACACAGTGACAGCCCCGTCCCCTCCAGGACTGGACCCCTATGTTACACAGTGACAGCCCCGTCCCCTCCAGGACTGGACCCCTATGTTACACAGTGACAGCCCCGTCCCCTCCAGGACTGGACCCCTATGTTACACAGTGACAGCCCCGTCCCCTCCAGGACTGGACCCCTATGTTACACAGTGACAGCCCCGTCCCCTCCAGGACTGGACCCCTATGTTACACAGTGACAGCCCCGTCCCCTCCAGGACTGGACCCCTATGTTACACAGTGACAGCCCCGTCCCCTCCAGGACTGGACCCCTATGTTACACAGTGACAGCCCCGTCCCCTCCAGGACTGGACCCCTATGTTACACAGTGACAGCCCCGTCCCCTCCAGGAATGGACCCCTATGTTACACAGTGACAGCCCCGTCCCCTCCAGGACTGGACCCCTATGTTACACAGTGACAGCTATGTCCCCTCCAGGACTGGACCCCTATGTTACACAGTGACAGCCCAGTCCCCTCCAGGACGGGAACCCTATGTTACACAGTGACAGCCCCGTCCCCTCCAGCACTGGACCCCTATGTTACACAGTGACAGCCCCGTCCCCTCCAGGACTGGACCCCTATGTTACACAGTGACAGCCCCGTCCCCTCCAGGACTGGACCCTTATGTTACACAGTGACAGCCCCGTCCCCTCCAGGACTGGACCCCTATGTTACACAGTGACAGCCCCGTCCCCTCCAGGACTGGACCCTTATGTTACACAGTGACAGCCCCGTCCCCTCCAGGACTGGACCCCTATGTTACACAGTGACATCCCCGTCCCCTCCAGGACTGGACCCCTATGTTACACAGTGACAGCCCCGTCCCCTCCAGGACGGGAACCCTATGTTACACAGTGACAGCCCCGTCCCCTCCAGCACTGGACCCCTATGTTACACAGTGACAGCCCCGTCCCCTCCAGGACTGGACCCCTATGTTACACAGTGACAGCCCCGTCCCCTCCAGGACTGGACCCTTATGTTACACAGTGACAGCCCCGTCCCCTCCAGCACTGGACCCCTATGTTACACAGTGACAGCCCCGTCCCCTCCAGGACTGGACCCCTATGTTACACAGTGACAGCCCCGTCCCCTCCAGGACTGGACCCCTATGTTACACAGTGACAGCCCCGTCCCCTCCAGGACTGGACCCCTATGTTACACAGTGACAGCCCCGTCCCCTCCAGGACTGGACCCTTATGTTACACAGTGACAGCCCCGTCCCCTCCAGCACTGGACCCCTATGTTACACAGTGACAGCCCCGTCCCCTCCAGCACTGGACCCCTATGTTACACAGTGACAGCCCCGTCCCCTCCAGGACTGGACCCCTATGTTACACAGTGACAGCCCCATCCCCTCCAGGACGGGAACCCTATGTTACACAGTGACAGCCCCGTCCCCTCCAGCACTGGACCCCTATGTTACACAGTGACAGCCCCGTCCCCTCCAGGACTGGACCCTTATGTTACACAGTGACAGCCCCGTCCCCTCCAGGACTGGACCCCTATGTTACACAGTGACAGCCCCGTCCCCTCCAGGACTGGACCCCTATGTTACACAGTGACAGCCCCGTCCCCTCCAGGACTGGACCCTTATGTTACACAGTGACAGCCCCGTCCCCTCCAGGACTGGACCCCTATGTTACACAGTGACAGCCCCGTCCCCTCCAGGACTGGACCACTATGTTACACAGTGACAGCCCCGTCCCCTCCAGGACTGGACCCTTATGTTACACAGTGACAGCCCCGTCCCCTCCAGGACTGGACCCCTATGTTACACAGTGACAGCCCCGTCCCCTCCAGGACTGGACCCTTATGTTACACAGTGACAGCCCCGTCCCCTCCAGGACTGGACCGCTATGTTACACAGTGACAGCCCCGTCCCCTCCAGGACTGGACCCCTATGTTACACAGTGACAGCCCCGTCCCCTCCAGGACGGGAAGCCTATGTTACACAGTGACAGCCCCGTCCCCTCCAGCACTGGACCCTTATGTTACACAGTGACAGCCTCGTCCCCTCCAGGACTGGACCCCTATGTTACACAGTGACAGCCCCGTCCCCTCCAGGACGGGAACCCTATGTTACACAGTGACAGCCCCGTCCCCTCCAGGACTGGACCCCTATGTTACACAGTGACAGCCCCGTCCCCTCCAGGACTGGACCCTTATGTTACACAGTGACAGCCTCGTCCCCTCCAGGACTGGACCCCTATGTTACACAGTGACAGCCCCGTCCCCTCCAGGACTGGACCCCTATGTTACACAGTGACAGCCCCGTCCCCTCCAGGACTGGACCCTTATGTTACACAGTGACAGCCCCGTCCCCTCCAGGACTGGACCCCTATGTTACACAGTGACAGCCCCGTCCCCTCCAGGACGGGAAGCCTATGTTACACAGTGACAGCCCCGTCCCCTCCAGCACTGGACCCTTATGTTACACAGTGACAGCCTCGTCCCCTCCAGGACTGGACCCCTATGTTACACAGTGACAGCCCCGCCCCTCCAGGACTGGAACCCTATGTTACACAGTGACAGCCCCGTCCCCTCCAGGACTGGACCCCTATGTTACACAGTGACAGCCCCGTCCCCTCCAGGACTGGACCCCTATGTTACACAGTGACAGCCCCGTCCCCACCAGGACTGGACCCCTATGTTAAACAGTGACAGCCCCGTCCCCTCCAGGACTGGACCCCTATGTTACATAGTGACAGCCCCGTCCCCTCCAGGACTGGACCCCAATGTTACACAGTGACAGCCCCGTCCCCACCAGGACTGGACCCCTATGTTACACAGTGACAGCCCCGTCCCCTCCAGCACTGGACCCGTATGTTACACAGTGACAGCCCCGTCCCCTCCAGGACTGGACCCCTATGTTACACAGTGACAGCCCCGTCCCCTCCAGGACTGGACCCCTATGTTACACAGTGACAGCCCCGTCCCCTCCAGGACGGGAAGCCTATGTTACACAGTGACAGCCCCGTCCCCTCCAGCACTGGACCCTTATGTTACACAGTGACAGCCTCGTCCCCTCCAGGACTGGACCCCTATGTTACACAGTGACAGCCCCGTCCCCTCCAGGACTGGACCCCTATGTTACACAGTGACAGCTATGTCCCCTGCAGGACTGGACCCCTATGTTACACAGTGACAGCCCAGTCCCCTCCAGGACGGGAACCCTATGTTACACAGTGACAGCCCCGTCCCCTCCAGCACTGGACCCCTATGTTACACAGTGACAGCCCCGTCCCCTCCAGGACTGGACCCCTATGTTACACAGTGACAGCCCCGTCCCCTCCAGGACTGGACCCTTATGTTACACAGAGACAGCCCCGTCCCCTCCAGGACTGGACCCCTATGTTACACAGTGACAGCCCCGTCCCCTCCAGGACTGGACCCCTATGTTACACAGTGACAGCCCCGTCCCCTCCAGGACTGGACCCTTATGTTACACAGTGACAGCCCCGTCCCCTCCAGGACTGGACCCCTATGTTACACAGTGACAGCCCCGTCCCCTCCAGGACTGGACCCCTATGTTACACAGTGACAGCCCCGTCCCCTCCAGGACGGGAACCCTCTGTTACACAGTGACAGCCCCGTCCCCTCCAGCACTGGACCCCAATGTTACACAGTGACAGCCCCGTCCCCTCCAGGACTGGACCCCTATGTTACACAGTGACAGCCCCGTCCCCTCCAGGACTGGACCCCTATGTTACACAGTGACAGCCCCGTCCCCTCCAGGACTGGACCCCTATGTTACACAGTGACAGCCCCGTCCCCTCCAGGACTGGACCCCTATGTTACACAGTGACAGCCCCGTCCCCTCCAGGACTGAAGCCTTATGTTACACAGTGACAGCCCCGTCCCCTCCAGGACTGGACCCCTATGTTACACAGTGACAGCCCCGTCCCCTCCAGGACTGGACCCTTATGTTACACAGTGACAGCCCCGTCCCCTCCAGGACTGGACCCCTATGTTACACAGTGACAGCCCCGTCCCCTCCAGGACTGGACCCCTATGTTACACAGTGACAGCCCCGTCCCCTCTAGGACGGGAAGCTTATGTTACACAGTGACAGCCCCGTCCCCTCCAGGACTGGACCCCTATGTTACACAGTGACAGCCCCGTCCCCTCCAGGACTGGACCCCTATGTTACACAGTGACAGCCCCGTCCCCTCCAGGACGGGAAGCCTATGTTACACAGTGACAGCCTCGTCCCCTCCAGCACTGGACCCTTATGTTACACAGTGACAGCCCCGTCCCCTCCAGGACTGGACCCCTATGTTACACAGTGACAGCCCCGTCCCCTCCAGGACTGGACCCCTATGTTACACAGTGACAGCCCCGTCCCCTCCAGGACTGGACCCCTATGTTACACAGTGACAGCCCCGTCCCCTCCAGGACTGGACCCCTATGTTACACAGTGACAGCCCCGTCCCCTCCAGGACTGGACCCCTATGTTACACAGTGACAGCCCCGTCCCCTCCAGGAATGGACCCCTATGTTACACAGTGACAGCCCCGTCCCCTCCAGGACTGGACCCCTATGTTACACAGTGACAGCTATGTCCCCTCCAGGACTGGACCCCTATGTTACACAGTGACAGCCCAGTCCCCTCCAGGACGGGAACCCTATGTTACACAGTGACAGCCCCGTCCCCTCCAGCACTGGACCCCTATGTTACACAGTGACAGCCCCGTCCCCTCCAGGACTGGACCCCTATGTTACACAGTGACAGCCCCGTCCCCTCCAGGACTGGACCCTTATGTTACACAGTGACAGCCCCGTCCCCTCCAGGACTGGACCCCTATGTTACACAGTGACAGCCCCGTCCCCTCCAGGACTGGACCCTTATGTTACACAGTGACAGCCCCGTCCCCTCCAGGACTGGACCCCTATGTTACACAGTGACAGCCCCGTCCCCTCCAGGACTGGACCCCTATGTTACACAGTGACAGCCCCGTCCCCTCCAGGACGGGAACCCTATGTTACACAGTGACAGCCCCGTCCCCTCCAGCACTGGACCCCTATGTTACACAGTGACAGCCCCGTCCCCTCCAGGACTGGACCCCTATGTTACACAGTGACAGCCCCGTCCCCTCCAGGACTGGACCCTTATGTTACACAGTGACAGCCCCGTCCCCTCCAGCACTGGACCCCTATGTTACACAGTGACAGCCCCGTCCCCTCCAGGACTGGACCCCTATGTTACACAGTGACAGCCCCGTCCCCTCCAGGACTGGACCCCTATGTTACACAGTGACAGCCCCGTCCCCTCCAGGACTGGACCCTTATGTTACACAGTGACAGCCCCGTCCCCTCCAGGACTGGACCCCTATGTTACACAGTGACAGCCCCGTCCCCTCCAGGACTGGACCCTTATGTTACACAGTGACAGCCCCGTCCCCTCCAGGACTGGACCCCTATGTTACACAGTGACAGCCCCGTCCCCTCCAGGACTGGACCCCTATGTTACACAGTGACAGCCCCGTCCCCTCCAGGATGGGAAGCCTATGTTACACAGTGACAGCCCCGTCCCCTCCAGCACTGGACCCTTATGTTACACAGTGACAGCCCCGTCCCCTCCAGGACTGGACCCCTATGTTACACAGTGACAGCCCCGTCCCCTCCAGGACTGGACCCCTATGTTACACAGTGACAGCCCCGTCCCCTCCAGGACGGGAACCCTATGTTACACAGTGACAGCCCCGTCCCCTCCAGCACTGGACCACTATGTTACACAGTGACAGCCCCGTCCCCTCCAGGACTGGACCCCTATGTTACACAGTGACAGCCCCGTCCCCTCCAGGACGGGAACCCTATGTTACACAGTGACAGCCCCGTCCCCTCCAGGACTGGACCCCTATGTTACACAGTGACAGCCCCGTCCCCTCCAGGACTGGACCCTTATGTTACACAGAGACAGCCCCGTCCCCTCCAGGACTGGACCCCTATGTTACACAGTGACAGCCCCGTCCCCTCCAGGACTGGACCCCTATGTTACACAGTGACAGCCCCGTCCCCTCCAGGACTGGACCCTTATGTTACACAGTGACAGCCCCGTCCCCTCCAGGACTGGACCCCTATGTTACACAGTGACAGCCCCGTCCCCTCCAGGACTGGACCCCTATGTTACACAGTGACAGCCCCGTCCCCTCCAGGACGGGAACCCTATGTTACACAGTGACAGCCCCGTCCCCTCCAGCACTGGACCCCAATGTTACACAGTGACAGCCCCGTCCCCTCCAGGACTGGACCCCTATGTTACACAGTGACAGCCCCGTCCCCTCCAGGACTGGACCCCTATGTTACACAGTGACAGCCCCGACCCCTCCAGGACTGGACCCCTATGTTACACAGTGACAGCCCCGTCCCCTCCAGGACTGGACCCTTATGTTACACAGTGACAGCCTCGTCCCCTCCAGGACTGGACCCCTATGTTACACAGTGACAGCCCCGTCCCCTCCAGGACTGGACCCCTATGTTACACAGTGACAGCCCCGTCCCCTCCAGGACTGGACCCTTATGTTACACAGTGACAGCCCCGTCCCCTCCAGGACTGGACCCCTATGTTACACAGTGACAGCCCCGTCCCCTCCAGGACGGGAAGCCTATGTTACACAGTGACAGCCCCGTCCCCTCCAGCACTGGACCCTTATGTTACACAGTGACAGCCTCGTCCCCTCCAGGACTGGACCCCTATGTTACACAGTGACAGCCCCGCCCCTCCAGGACTGGACCCCTATGTTACACAGTGACAGCCCCGTCCCCTCCAGGACTGGACCCCTATGTTACACAGTGACAGCCCCGTCCCCTCCAGGACTGGACCCCTATGTTACACAGTGACAGCTATGTCCCCTCCAGGACTGGACCCCTATGTTACACAGTGACAGCCCAGTCCCCTCCAGGACGGGAACCCTATGTTACACAGTGAAAGCCCCGTCCCCTCCAGCACTGGACACCTATGTTACACAGTGACAGCCCCGTCCCCTCCAGGACTGGACCCCTATGTTACACAGTGACAGCCCCGTCCCCTCCAGGACTGGACCCCTATGTTACACAGTGACAGCCCCGTCCCCTCCAGGACTGGACCCCTATGTTACACAGTGACAGCCCCGTCCCCTCCAGGACTGGACACCTATGTTACACAGTGACAGCCCCGTCCCCTCCAGGAATGGACCCCTATGTTACACAGTGACAGCCCCGTCCCCTCCAGGACTGGACCCCTATGTTACACAGTGACAGCTATGTCCCCTCCAGGACTGGACCCCTATGTTACACAGTGACAGCCCAGTCCCCTCCAGGACGGGAACCCTATGTTACACAGTGACAGCCCCGTCCCCTCCAGCACTGGACCACTATGTTACACAGTGACAGCCCCGTCCCCTCCAGGACTGGACCCCTATGTTACACAGTGACAGCCCCGTCCCCTCCAGGACTGGACCCTTATGTTACACAGTGACAGCCCCGTCCCCTCCAGGACCGGACCCCTATGTTACACAGTGACAGCCCCGTCCCCTCCAGGACTGGACCCTTATGTTACACAGTGACAGCCCCGTCCCCTCCAGGACTGGACCCCTATGTTACACAGTGACATCCCCGTCCCCTCCAGGACTGGACCCCTATGTTACACAGTGACAGCCCCGTCCCCTCCAGGACGGGAACCCTATGTTACACAGTGACAGCCCCGTCCCCTCCAGCACTGGACCCCTATGTTACACAGTGACAGCCCCGTCCCCTCCAGGACTGGACCCCTATGTTACACAGTGACAGCCCCGTCCCCTCCAGGACTGGACCCTTATGTTACACAGTGACAGCCCCGTCCCCTCCAGCACTGGACCCCTATGTTACACAGTGACAGCCCCGTCCCCTCCAGGACTGGACCCCTATGTTACACAGTGACAGCCCCGTCCCCTCCAGGACTGGACCCCTATGTTACACAGTGACAGCCCCGTCCCCTCCAGGACTGGACCCCTATGTTACACAGTGACAGCCCCGTCCCCTCCAGGACTGGACCCTTATGTTACACAGTGACAGCCCCGTCCCCTCCAGCACTGGACCCCTATGTTACACAGTGACAGCCCCGTCCCCTCCAGCACTGGACCCCTATGTTACACAGTGACAGCCCCGTCCCCTCCAGGACTGGACCCCTATGTTACACAGTGACAGCCCCGTCCCCTCCAGGACGGGAACCCTATGTTACACAGTGACAGCCCCGTCCCCTCCAGCACTGGACCCCTATGTTACACAGTGACAGCCCCGTCCCCTCCAGGACTGGACCCTTATGTTACACAGTGACAGCCCCGTCCCCTCCAGGACTGGACCCCTATGTTACACAGTGACAGCCCCGTCCCCTCCAGGACTGGACCCCTATGTTACACAGTGACAGCCCCGTCCCCTCCAGGACTGGACCCTTATGTTACACAGTGACAGCCCCGTCCCCTCCAGGACTGGACCCCTATGTTACACAGTGACAGCCCCGTCCCCTCCAGGACTGGACCCCTATGTTACACAGTGACAGCCCCGTCCCCTCCAGGACTGGACCCTTATGTTACACAGTGACAGCCCCGTCCCCTCCAGGACTGGACCCCTATGTTACACAGTGACAGCCCCGTCCCCTCCAGGACTGGACCCTTATGTTACACAGTGACAGCCCCGTCCCCTCCAGGACTGGACCGCTATGTTACACAGTGACAGCCCCGTCCCCTCCAGGACTGGACCCCTATGTTACACAGTGACAGCCCCGTCCCCTCCAGGACGGGAAGCCTATGTTACACAGTGACAGCCCCGTCCCCTCCAGCACTGGACCCTTATGTTACACAGTGACAGCCTCGTCCCCTCCAGGACTGGACCCCTATGTTACACAGTGACAGCCCCGTCCCCTCCAGGACGGGAACCCTATGTTACACAGTGACAGCCCCGTCCCCTCCAGGACTGGACCCCTATGTTACACAGTGACAGCCCCGTCCCCTCCAGGACTGGACCCTTATGTTACACAGTGACAGCCTCGTCCCCTCCAGGACTGGACCCCTATGTTACACAGTGACAGCCCCGTCCCCTCCAGGACTGGACCCCTATGTTACACAGTGACAGCCCCGTCCCCTCCAGGACTGGACCCTTATGTTACACAGTGACAGCCCCGTCCCCTCCAGGACTGGACCCCTATGTTACACAGTGACAGCCCCGTCCCCTCCAGGACGGGAAGCCTATGTTACACAGTGACAGCCCCGTCCCCTCCAGCACTGGACCCTTATGTTACACAGTGACAGCCTCGTCCCCTCCAGGACTGGACCCCTATGTTACACAGTGACAGCCCCGCCCCTCCAGGACTGGACCCCTATGTTACACAGTGACAGCCCCGTCCCCTCCAGGACTGGACCCCTATGTTACACAGTGACAGCCCCGTCCCCTCCAGGACTGGACCCCTATGTTACACAGTGACAGCCCCGTCCCCACCAGGACTGGACCCCTATGTTACACAGTGACAGCCCCGTCCCCTCCAGGACTGGACCCCTATGTTACATAGTGACAGCCCCGTCCCCTCCAGGACTGGATCCCAATGTTACACAGTGACAGCCCCGTCCCCACCAGGACTGGACCCCTATGTTACACAGTGACAGCCCCGTCCCCTCCAGGACGGGAAGCCTATGTTACACAGTGACAGCCCCGTCCCCTCCAGCACTGGACCCTTATGTTACACAGTGACAGCCTCGTCCCCTCCAGGACTGGACCCCTATGTTACACAGTGACAGCCCCGTCCCCTCCAGGACGGGAACCCTATGTTACACAGTGACAGCCCCGTCCCCTCCAGGACTGGACCCCTATGTTACACAGTGACAGCCCCGTCCCCTCCAGGACTGGACCCTTATGTTACACAGTGACAGCCTCGTCCCCTCCAGGACTGGACCCCTATGTTACACAGTGACAGCCCCGTCCCCTCCAGGACTGGACCCCTATGTTACACAGTGACAGCCCCGTCCCCTCCAGGACTGGACCCCTATGTTACACAGTGACAGCCCCGTCCCCTCCAGGACTGGACCCCTATGTTACACAGTGACAGCCCCGTCCCCTCCAGGACGGGAAGCCTATGTTACACAGTGACAGCCCCGTCCCCTCCAGCACTGGACCCTTATGTTACACAGTGACAGCCTCGTCCCCTCCAGGACTGGACCCCTATGTTACACAGTGACAGCCCCGTCCCCTCCAGGACTGGACCCCTATGTTACACAGTGACAGCCCCGTCCCCTCCAGGACTGGACCCCTATGTTACACAGTGACAGCCCCGTCCCCTCCAGGACTGGACCCCTATGTTACACAGTGACAGCTATGTCCCCTGCAGGACTGGACCCCTATGTTACACAGTGACAGCCCAGTCCCCTCCAGGACGGGAACCCTATGTTACACAGTGACAGCCCCGTCCCCTCCAGCACTGGACCCCTATGTTACACAGTGACAGCCCCGTCCCCTCCAGGACTGGACCCCTATGTTACACAGTGACAGCCCCGTCCCCTCCAGGACTGGACCCTTATGTTACACAGAGACAGCCCCGTCCCCTCCAGGACTGGACCCCTATGTTACACAGTGACAGCCCCGTCCCCTCCAGGACTGGACCCCTATGTTACACAGTGACAGCCCCGTCCCCTCCAGGACTGAACCCTTATGTTACACAGTGACAGCCCCGTCCCCTCCAGGACTGGACCCCTATGTTACACAATGACAGCCCCGTCCCCTCCAGGACTGGACCCCTATGTTACACAGTGACAGCCCCGTCCCCTCCAGGACTGGACCCCTATGTTACACAGTGACAGCCCCGTCCCCTCCAGGACTGGACCCCTATGTTACACAGTGACAGCCCCGTCCCCTCCAGGACTGGACCCCTATGTTACACAGTGACAGCCCCGTCCCCTCCAGGACTGGACCCCTATGTTACACAGTGACAGCCCCGTCCCCTCCAGGACTGGACCCCTATGTTACACAGTGACAGCCCCGTCCCCTCCAGGACTGGACCCCTATGTTACACAGTGACAGCCCCGTCCCCTCCAGGAATGGACCCCTATGTTACACAGTGACAGCCCCGTCCCCTCCAGGACTGGACCCCTATGTTACACAGTGACAGCTATGTCCCCTCCAGGACTGGACCCCTATGTTACACAGTGACAGCCCAGTCCCCTCCAGGACGGGAACCCTATGTTACACAGTGACAGCCCCGTCCCCTCCAGCACTGGACCCCTATGTTACACAGTGACAGCCCCGTCCCCTCCAGGACTGGACCCCTATGTTACACAGTGACAGCCCCGTCCCCTCCAGGACTGGACCCTTATGTTACACAGTGACAGCCCCGTCCCCTCCAGGACTGGACCCCTATGTTACACAGTGACAGCCCCGTCCCCTCCAGGACTGGACCCTTATGTTACACAGTGACAGCCCCGTCCCCTCCAGGACTGGACCCCTATGTTACACAGTGACATCCCCGTCCCCTCCAGGACTGGACCCCTATGTTACACAGTGACAGCCCCGTCCCCTCCAGGACGGGAACCCTATGTTACACAGTGACAGCCCCGTCCCCTCCAGCACTGGACCCCTATGTTACACAGTGACAGCCCCGTCCCCTCCAGGACTGGACCCCTATGTTACACAGTGACAGCCCCGTCCCCTCCAGGACTGGACCCTTATGTTACACAGTGACAGCCCCGTCCCCTCCAGCACTGGACCCCTATGTTACACAGTGACAGCCCCGTCCCCTCCAGGACTGGACCCCTATGTTACACAGTGACAGCCCCGTCCCCTCCAGGACTGGACCCCTATGTTACACAGTGACAGCCCCGTCCCCTCCAGGACTGGACCCCTATGTTACACAGTGACAGCCCCGTCCCCTCCAGGACTGGACCCTTATGTTACACAGTGACAGCCCCGTCCCCTCCAGCACTGGACCCCTATGTTACACAGTGACAGCCCCGTCCCCTCCAGCACTGGACCCCTATGTTACACAGTGACAGCCCCGTCCCCTCCAGGACTGGACCCCTATGTTACACAGTGACAGCCCCATCCCCTCCAGGACGGGAACCCTATGTTACACAGTGACAGCCCCGTCCCCTCCAGCACTGGACCCCTATGTTACACAGTGACAGCCCCGTCCCCTCCAGGACTGGACCCTTATGTTACACAGTGACAGCCCCGTCCCCTCCAGGACTGGACCCCTATGTTACACAGTGACAGCCCCGTCCCCTCCAGGACTGGACCCCTATGTTACACAGTGACAGCCCCGTCCCCTCCAGGACTGGACCCTTATGTTACACAGTGACAGCCCCGTCCCCTCCAGGACTGGACCCCTATGTTACACAGTGACAGCCCCGTCCCCTCCAGGACTGGACCACTATGTTACACAGTGACAGCCCCGTCCCCTCCAGGACTGGACCCTTATGTTACACAGTGACAGCCCCGTCCCCTCCAGGACTGGACCCCTATGTTACACAGTGACAGCCCCGTCCCCTCCAGGACTGGACCCTTATGTTACACAGTGACAGCCCCGTCCCCTCCAGGACTGGACCGCTATGTTACACAGTGACAGCCCCGTCCCCTCCAGGACTGGACCCCTATGTTACACAGTGACAGCCCCGTCCCCTCCAGGACGGGAAGCCTATGTTACACAGTGACAGCCCCGTCCCCTCCAGCACTGGACCCTTATGTTACACAGTGACAGCCTCGTCCCCTCCAGGACTGGACCCCTATGTTACACAGTGACAGCCCCGTCCCCTCCAGGACGGGAACCCTATGTTACACAGTGACAGCCCCGTCCCCTCCAGGACTGGACCCCTATGTTACACAGTGACAGCCCCGTCCCCTCCAGGACTGGACCCTTATGTTACACAGTGACAGCCTCGTCCCCTCCAGGACTGGACCCCTATGTTACACAGTGACAGCCCCGTCCCCTCCAGGACTGGACCCCTATGTTACACAGTGACAGCCCCGTCCCCTCCAGGACTGGACCCTTATGTTACACAGTGACAGCCCCGTCCCCTCCAGGACTGGACCCCTATGTTACACAGTGACAGCCCCGTCCCCTCCAGGACGGGAAGCCTATGTTACACAGTGACAGCCCCGTCCCCTCCAGCACTGGACCCTTATGTTACACAGTGACAGCCTCGTCCCCTCCAGGACTGGACCCCTATGTTACACAGTGACAGCCCCGCCCCTCCAGGACTGGACCCCTATGTTACACAGTGACAGCCCCGTCCCCTCCAGGACTGGACCCCTATGTTACACAGTGACAGCCCCGTCCCCTCCAGGACTGGACCCCTATGTTACACAGTGACAGCCCCGTCCCCACCAGGACTGGACCCCTATGTTAAACAGTGACAGCCCCGTCCCCTCCAGGACTGGACCCCTATGTTACATAGTGACAGCCCCGTCCCCTCCAGGACTGGACCCCAATGTTACACAGTGACAGCCCCGTCCCCACCAGGACTGGACCCCTATGTTACACAGTGACAGCCCCGTCCCCTCCAGCACTGGACCCGTATGTTACACAGTGACAGCCCCGTCCCCTCCAGGACTGGACCCCTATGTTACACAGTGACAGCCCCGTCCCCTCCAGGACTGGACCCCTATGTTACACAGTGACAGCCCCGTCCCCTCCAGGACGGGAAGCCTATGTTACACAGTGACAGCCCCGTCCCCTCCAGCACTGGACCCTTATGTTACACAGTGACAGCCTCGTCCCCTCCAGGACTGGACCCCTATGTTACACAGTGACAGCCCCGTCCCCTCCAGGACTGGACCCCTATGTTACACAGTGACAGCTATGTCCCCTGCAGGACTGGACCCCTATGTTACACAGTGACAGCCCAGTCCCCTCCAGGACGGGAACCCTATGTTACACAGTGACAGCCCCGTCCCCTCCAGCACTGGACCCCTATGTTACACAGTGACAGCCCCGTCCCCTCCAGGACTGGACCCCTATGTTACACAGTGACAGCCCCGTCCCCTCCAGGACTGGACCCTTATGTTACACAGAGACAGCCCCGTCCCCTCCAGGACTGGACCCCTATGTTACACAGTGACAGCCCCGTCCCCTCCAGGACTGGACCCCTATGTTACACAGTGACAGCCCCGTCCCCTCCAGGACTGGACCCTTATGTTACACAGTGACAGCCCCGTCCCCTCCAGGACTGGACCCCTATGTTACACAGTGACAGCCCCGTCCCCTCCAGGACTGGACCCCTATGTTACACAGTGACAGCCC
The DNA here is from genome assembly GCF_036971445.1 of Narcine bancroftii. Lineage (NCBI taxonomy): Eukaryota > Metazoa > Chordata > Chondrichthyes > Torpediniformes > Narcinidae > Narcine > Narcine bancroftii. The sequence continues at coordinate 316,729,596 of NC_091472.1, forward strand.
CGTCCCCTCCAGGACGGGAACCCTATGTTACACAGTGACAGCCCCGTCCCCTCCAGCACTGGACCCCAATGTTACACAGTGACAGCCCCGTCCCCTCCAGGACTGGACCCCTATGTTACACAGTGACAGCCCCGTCCCCTCCAGGACTGGACCCCTATGTTACACAGTGACAGCCCCGTCCCCTCCAGGACTGGACCCCTATGTTACACAGTGACAGCCCCGTCCCCTCCAGGACTGGACCCCTATGTTACACAGTGACAGCCCCGTCCCCTCCAGGACTGAAGCCTTATGTTACACAGTGACAGCCCCGTCCCCTCCAGGACTGGACCCCTATGTTACACAGTGACAGCCCCGTCCCCTCCAGGACTGGACCCTTATGTTACACAGTGACAGCCCCGTCCCCTCCAGGACTGGACCCCTATGTTACACAGTGACAGCCCCGTCCCCTCCAGGACTGGACCCCTATGTTACACAGTGACAGCCCCGTCCCCTCTAGGACGGGAAGCTTATGTTACACAGTGACAGCCCCGTCCCCTCCAGGACTGGACCCCTATGTTACACAGTGACAGCCCCGTCCCCTCCAGGACTGGACCCCTATGTTACACAGTGACAGCCCCGTCCCCTCCAGGACGGGAAGCCTATGTTACACAGTGACAGCCTCGTCCCCTCCAGCACTGGACCCTTATGTTACACAGTGACAGCCCCGTCCCCTCCAGGACTGGACCCCTATGTTACACAGTGACAGCCCCGTCCCCTCCAGGACTGGACCCCTATGTTACACAGTGACAGCCCCGTCCCCTCCAGGACTGGACCCCTATGTTACACAGTGACAGCCCCGTCCCCTCCAGGACTGGACCCCTATGTTACACAGTGACAGCCCCGTCCCCTCCAGGACTGGACCCTTATGTTACACAGTGACAGCCCCGTCCCCTCCAGGAATGGACCCCTATGTTACACAGTGACAGCCCCGTCCCCTCCAGGACTGGACCCCTATGTTACACAGTGACAGCCCCGTCCCCTCCAGGACGGGAACCCTATGTTACACAGTGACAGCCCCGTCCCCTCCAGCACTGGACCCCTATGTTACACAGTGACAGCCCCGTCCCCTCCAGGACTGGACCCCTATGTTACACAGTGACAGCCCCGTCCCCTCCAGGACTGGACCCTTATGTTACACAGTGACAGCCCCGTCCCCTCCAGCACTGGACCCCTATGTTACACAGTGACAGCCCCGTCCCCTCCAGGACTGGACCCCTATGTTACACAGTGACAGCCCCGTCCCCTCCAGGACTGGACCCCTATGTTACACAGTGACAGCCCCGTCCCCTCCAGGACTGGACCCTTATGTTACACAGTGACAGCCCCGTCCCCTCCAGGACTGGACCCCTATGTTACACAGTGACAGCCCCGTCCCCTCCAGGACTGGACCCTTATGTTACACAGTGACAGCCCCGTCCCCTCCAGGACTGGACCCCTATGTTACACAGTGACAGCCCCGTCCCCTCCAGGACTGGACCCCTATGTTACACAGTGACAGCCCCGTCCCCTCCAGGATGGGAAGCCTATGTTACACAGTGACAGCCCCGTCCCCTCCAGCACTGGACCCTTATGTTACACAGTGACAGCCCCGTCCCCTCCAGGACTGGACCCCTATGTTACACAGTGACAGCCCCGTCCCCTCCAGGACTGGACCCCTATGTTACACAGTGACAGCCCCGTCCCCTCCAGGACGGGAACCCTATGTTACACAGTGACAGCCCCGTCCCCTCCAGCACTGGACCACTATGTTACACAGTGACAGCCCCGTCCCCTCCAGGACTGGACCCCTATGTTACACAGTGACAGCCCCGTCCCCTCCAGGACGGGAACCCTATGTTACACAGTGACAGCCCCGTCCCCTCCAGGACTGGACCCCTATGTTACACAGTGACAGCCCCGTCCCCTCCAGGACTGGACCCTTATGTTACACAGAGACAGCCCCGTCCCCTCCAGGACTGGACCCCTATGTTACACAGTGACAGCCCCGTCCCCTCCAGGACTGGACCCCTATGTTACACAGTGACAGCCCCGTCCCCTCCAGGACTGGACCCTTATGTTACACAGTGACAGCCCCGTCCCCTCCAGGACTGGACCCCTATGTTACACAGTGACAGCCCCGTCCCCTCCAGGACTGGACCCCTATGTTACACAGTGACAGCCCCGTCCCCTCCAGGACGGGAACCCTATGTTACACAGTGACAGCCCCGTCCCCTCCAGCACTGGACCCCAATGTTACACAGTGACAGCCCCGTCCCCTCCAGGACTGGACCCCTATGTTACACAGTGACAGCCCCGTCCCCTCCAGGACTGGACCCCTATGTTACACAGTGACAGCCCCGACCCCTCCAGGACTGGACCCCTATGTTACACAGTGACAGCCCCGTCCCCTCCAGGACTGGACCCTTATGTTACACAGTGACAGCCTCGTCCCTCCAGGACTGGACCCCTATGTTACACAGTGACAGCCCCGTCCCCTCCAGGACTGGACCCCTATGTTACACAGTGACAGCCCCGTCCCCTCCAGGACTGGACCCTTATGTTACACAGTGACAGCCCCGTCCCCTCCAGGACTGGACCCCTATGTTACACAGTGACAGCCCCGTCCCCTCCAGGACGGGAAGCCTATGTTACACAGTGACAGCCCCGTCCCCTCCAGCACTGGACCCTTATGTTACACAGTGACAGCCTCGTCCCCTCCAGGACTGGACCCCTATGTTACACAGTGACAGCCCCGCCCCTCCAGGACTGGACCCCTATGTTACACAGTGACAGCCCCGTCCCCTCCAGGACTGGACCCCTATGTTACACAGTGACAGCCCCGTCCCCTCCAGGACTGGACCCCTATGTTACACAGTGACAGCTATGTCCCCTCCAGGACTGGACCCCTATGTTACACAGTGACAGCCCAGTCCCCTCCAGGACGGGAACCCTATGTTACACAGTGAAAGCCCCGTCCCCTCCAGCACTGGACACCTATGTTACACAGTGACAGCCCCGTCCCCTCCAGGACTGGACCCCTATGTTACACAGTGACAGCCCCGTCCCCTCCAGGACTGGACCCCTATGTTACACAGTGACAGCCCCGTCCCCTCCAGGACTGGACCCCTATGTTACACAGTGACAGCCCCGTCCCCTCCAGGACTGGACACCTATGTTACACAGTGACAGCCCCGTCCCCTCCAGGAATGGACCCCTATGTTACACAGTGACAGCCCCGTCCCCTCCAGGACTGGACCCCTATGTTACACAGTGACAGCTATGTCCCCTCCAGGACTGGACCCCTATGTTACACAGTGACAGCCCAGTCCCCTCCAGGACGGGAACCCTATGTTACACAGTGACAGCCCCGTCCCCTCCAGCACTGGACCCCTATGTTACACAGTGACAGCCCCGTCCCCTCCAGGACTGGACCCCTATGTTACACAGTGACAGCCCCGTCCCCTCCAGGACTGGACCCTTATGTTACACAGTGACAGCCCCGTCCCTCCAGGACCGGACCCCTATGTTACACAGTGACAGCCCCGTCCCCTCCAGGACTGGACCCTTATGTTACACAGTGACAGCCCCGTCCCCTCCAGGACTGGACCCCTATGTTACACAGTGACATCCCCGTCCCCTCCAGGACTGGACCCCTATGTTACACAGTGACAGCCCCGTCCCCTCCAGGACGGGAACCCTATGTTACACAGTGACAGCCCCGTCCCCTCCAGCACTGGACCCCTATGTTACACAGTGACAGCCCCGTCCCCTCCAGGACTGGACCCCTATGTTACACAGTGACAGCCCCGTCCCCTCCAGGACTGGACCCTTATGTTACACAGTGACAGCCCCGTCCCCTCCAGCACTGGACCCCTATGTTACACAGTGACAGCCCCGTCCCCTCCAGGACTGGACCCCTATGTTACACAGTGACAGCCCCGTCCCCTCCAGGACTGGACCCCTATGTTACACAGTGACAGCCCCGTCCCCTCCAGGACTGGACCCCTATGTTACACAGTGACAGCCCCGTCCCCTCCAGGACTGGACCCTTATGTTACACAGTGACAGCCCCGTCCCCTCCAGCACTGGACCCCTATGTTACACAGTGACAGCCCCGTCCCCTCCAGCACTGGACCCCTATGTTACACAGTGACAGCCCCGTCCCCTCCAGGACTGGACCCCTATGTTACACAGTGACAGCCCCGTCCCCTCCAGGACGGGAACCCTATGTTACACAGTGACAGCCCCGTCCCCTCCAGCACTGGACCCCTATGTTACACAGTGACAGCCCCGTCCCCTCCAGGACTGGACCCTTATGTTACACAGTGACAGCCCCGTCCCCTCCAGGACTGGACCCCTATGTTACACAGTGACAGCCCCGTCCCCTCCAGGACTGGACCCCTATGTTACACAGTGACAGCCCCGTCCCCTCCAGGACTGGACCCTTATGTTACACAGTGACAGCCCCGTCCCCTCCAGGACTGGACCCCTATGTTACACAGTGACAGCCCCGTCCCCTCCAGGACTGGACCCCTATGTTACACAGTGACAGCCCCGTCCCCTCCAGGACTGGACCCTTATGTTACACAGTGACAGCCCCGTCCCCTCCAGGACTGGACCCCTATGTTACACAGTGACAGCCCCGTCCCCTCCAGGACTGGACCCTTATGTTACACAGTGACAGCCCCGTCCCCTCCAGGACTGGACCGCTATGTTACACAGTGACAGCCCCGTCCCCTCCAGGACTGGACCCCTATGTTACACAGTGACAGCCCCGTCCCCTCCAGGACGGGAAGCCTATGTTACACAGTGACAGCCCCGTCCCCTCCAGCACTGGACCCTTATGTTACACAGTGACAGCCTCGTCCCCTCCAGGACTGGACCCCTATGTTACACAGTGACAGCCCCGTCCCCTCCAGGACGGGAACCCTATGTTACACAGTGACAGCCCCGTCCCCTCCAGGACTGGACCCCTATGTTACACAGTGACAGCCCCGTCCCCTCCAGGACTGGACCCTTATGTTACACAGTGACAGCCTCGTCCCCTCCAGGACTGGACCCCTATGTTACACAGTGACAGCCCCGTCCCCTCCAGGACTGGACCCCTATGTTACACAGTGACAGCCCCGTCCCCTCCAGGACTGGACCCTTATGTTACACAGTGACAGCCCCGTCCCCTCCAGGACTGGACCCCTATGTTACACAGTGACAGCCCCGTCCCCTCCAGGACGGGAAGCCTATGTTACACAGTGACAGCCCCGTCCCCTCCAGCACTGGACCCTTATGTTACACAGTGACAGCCTCGTCCCCTCCAGGACTGGACCCCTATGTTACACAGTGACAGCCCCGCCCCTCCAGGACTGGACCCCTATGTTACACAGTGACAGCCCCGTCCCCTCCAGGACTGGACCCCTATGTTACACAGTGACAGCCCCGTCCCCTCCAGGACTGGACCCCTATGTTACACAGTGACAGCCCCGTCCCCACCAGGACTGGACCCCTATGTTACACAGTGACAGCCCCGTCCCCTCCAGGACTGGACCCCTATGTTACATAGTGACAGCCCCGTCCCCTCCAGGACTGGATCCCAATGTTACACAGTGACAGCCCCGTCCCCACCAGGACTGGACCCCTATGTTACACAGTGACAGCCCCGTCCCCTCCAGCACTGGACCCGTATGTTACACAGTGACAGCCCCGTCCCCTCCAGGACTGGACCCCTATGTTACACAGTGACAGCCCCGTCCCCTCCAGGACTGGACCCCTATGTTACACAGTGACAGCCCCGTCCCCTCCAGGACGGGAAGCCTATGTTACACAGTGACAGCCCCCGTCCCCTCCAGCACTGGACCCTTATGTTACACAGTGACAGCCTCGTCCCCTCCAGGACTGGACCCCTATGTTACACAGTGACAGCCCCGTCCCCTCCAGGACTGGACCCCTATGTTACACAGTGACAGCCCCGTCCCCTCCAGGACTGGACCCCTATGTTACACAGTGACAGCCCCGTCCCCTCCAGGACTGGACCCCTATGTTACACAGTGACAGCCCCGTCCCCTCCAGGACTGGACCCCTATGTTACACAGTGACAGCGCCGTCCCCTCCAGGACTGGACCCCTATGTTACACAGTGACAGCCCCGTCCCCTCCAGGACGGGAAGCCTATGTTACACAGTGACAGCCCCGTCCCCTCCAGCACTGGACCCTTATGTTACACAGTGACAGCCTCGTCCCCTCCAGGACTGGACCCCTATGTTACACAGTGACAGCCCCGTCCCCTCCAGGACTGGACCCCTATGTTACACAGTGACAGCCCCGTCCCCTCCAGGACTGGACCCCTATGTTACACAGTGACAGCCCCGTCCCCTCCAGGACTGGACCCCTATGTTACACAGTGACAGCTATGTCCCCTGCAGGACTGGACCCCTATGTTACACAGTGACAGCCCAGTCCCCTCCAGGACGGGAACCCTATGTTACACAGTGACAGCCCCGTCCCCTCCAGCACTGGACCCCTATGTTACACAGTGACAGCCCCGTCCCGTCCAGGACTGGACCCCTATGTTACACAGTGACAGCCCCGTCCCCTCCAGGACTGGACCCTTATGTTACACAGAGACAGCCCCGTCCCCTCCAGGACTGGACCCCTATGTTACACAGTGACAGCCCCGTCCCCTCCAGGACTGGACCCCTATGTTACACAGTGACAGCCCCGTCCCCTCCAGGACTGGACCCTTATGTTACACAGTGACAGCCCCGTCCCCTCCAGGACTGGACCCCTATGTTACACAGTGACAGCCCCGTCCCCTCCAGGACTGGACCCCTATGTTACACAGTGACAGCCCCGTCCCCTCCAGGACGGGAACCCTATGTTACACAGTGACAGCCCCGTCCCCTCCAGCACTGGACCCCAATGTTACACAGTGACAGCCCCGTCCCCTCCAGGACTGGACCCCTATGTTACACAGTGACAGCCCCGTCCCCTCCAGGACTGGACCCCTATGTTACACAGTGACAGCCCCGACCCCTCCAGGACTGGACCCTTATGTTACACAGTGACAGCCCCGTCCCCTCCAGGACTGGACCCCTATGTTACACAGTGACAGCCCCGTCCCCTCCAGGACTGGACACCAATGTTACACAGTGACAGCCCCGTCCCCTCCAGGACTGGACCCCTATGTTACACAGTGACAGCCCCGTCCCCTCCAGGACTGAACCCTTATGTTACACAGTGACAGCCCCGTCCCCTCCAGGACTGGACCCCTATGTTACACAGTGACAGCCCCGTCCCCTCCAGGACTGGACCCTTATGTTACACAGTGACAGCCCCGTCCCCTCCAGGACTGGACCCCCTATGTTACACAGTGACAGCCCCGTCCCCTCCAGGACTGGACCCCTATGTTACACAGTGACAGCCCCGTCCCCTCCAGGACGGGAAGCCTATGTTACACAGTGACAGCCTCGTCCCCTCCAGCACTGGACCCTTATGTTACACAGTGACAGCCCCGTCCCCTCCAGGACTGGACCCCTATGTTACACAGTGACAGCTATGTCCCCTCCAGGACTGGACCCCTATGTTACACAGTGACAGCCCAGTCCCCTCCAGGACGGGAACCCTATGTTACACAGTGACAGCCCCGTCCCCTCCAGCACTGGACACCTATGTTACACAGTGACAGCCCCGTCCCCTCCAGGACTGGACCCCTATGTTACACAGTGACAGCCA